>NC_052152.1:126744853-127118941 GCF_902713615.1 Scyliorhinus canicula | reverse complement strand
AATGCTCGTAGTATTCGGAATAAAGTAAATGAGTTGGTGGCACAAATCATCGTAAATGACTATGATTTAGTGGCCATTACTGAAACATGGTTAAAGGATGGTCACGACTGGGAGTTAAATATCCGAGGGTATCAAACTATTCGGAAGGACAGAGTGGATGGTAAGGGAGGTGGTGTTGCTCTGTTATTTAAGGATGACATCCGGGCAATAGTAAGGGATGACATCGGTGCTATGGAGGATAAGGTTGAATCCATTTGGGTGGAAATCAGGAATAGTAAGGCGAAAAAAGTCACTGATAGGAGTAGTCTATCGGCCACCAAATAGTAACGAGATGGTGGGGCAGGCAATAAACAAAGAAATAACTGATGCATGTAGAAATGGTACAGCAGTTATCATGGGGGATTTTAATCTACATGTCGATTGGTTTACCAGGTCGGTCAAGGCAACCGTGAGGAGGAGTTTATAGAATGTATCCGCGATAGTTTCCTAGAACAGTATGTAATGGAACCTACGAGGGAACAAGCGGTCCTAGATCTTGTCCTGTGTAATGAGACAGGATTGATTCATGATCTCATAGTTAGGGATCCTCTCGGAAGGAGCGATCACAATATGGTAGAATTTAAAATACAGATGGAGGGTGAGAAAGTAAAATCAAATACTAGTGTTTTGTGTTTAAACAAAAGAGATTACAAGAGGATGAGAGAAGAACTAGCTAAGGTAGACTGGGAGCTAAGACTTTATGGTGGAACAGTTGAGGAACAGTGGAGAACCTTCCAAGTGATTTTTCACAGTGCTCAGCAAAGGTTTATACCAACAAAAAGGAAGGACGGAAGAAAGAGGGAAAATCGACCGTGGATATCTAAGGAAATAAGGGAGAGTATCAAATTGAAGGAAAAAGCATATAAAGTGGTAAAGATTGCTGGGAGATTAGAGGACTGGGAAATCTTTAGGGGGCAACAGAAAGCTACTAAAAAAGCTATAAAGAAGAGTAAGATAGAGTATGAGAGTAAACTTGCTCAGAATATAAAAACAGACAGTAAAAGTTTTTACAAATATATAAGACAAAAAAGAGTGGCTAAGGTAAATATTGGTCCTTTAGAGGATGAGAAGGGAGTTTTAATAATGGGAAATGAGGAAATGGCTGAGGAACTGAACAGGTTTTTTGGGTCGGTATTCACAGTGGAAGACACAAATAACATGCCAGCGACTGATAGAAATGAGGCTATGACAGGTGAGGACCTTGAGAGGATTGTTATCACTAAGGAGGGAGTGATGGGCAAGCTAATGGGGCTAAAGGTAGACAAGTCTCCTGGCCCTGATGGAATGCATCCCAGAGTGCTAAAAGAGATGGCTAGGGAAATTGCAGATGCACTAGTGATAATTTACCGAAATTCACTAGACTCTGGGGTGGTCCCGGTGGATTGGAAATTAGCAAACGTGACGCCACTGTTTAAAAAAGGAGGTAGGCAGAAAGCAGGAAATTATAGGCCAGTGAGCTTAACTTCGGTAGTAGGGAAGATGCTGGAATCTATCATCAAGGAAGAAATTGCAAGGCATCTGGATAGAAATTGTCCCATTGGGCAGACGCAGCATGGGTTCATTAAAGGCAGGTCATGCCTAACTAATTTAGTGGAATTTTTTGATGACATTACCAGTGCAGTAGATAACGGGGAGCCGATGGATGTGGTATATCTGGATTTCCAGAAAGCCTTTGACAAGGTGCCACACAAAAGGTTGCTGCATAAGATAAAGATGCATGGCATTAAGGGTAAAGTAGTAGCATGGATAGAGGATTGGTTAATTAATAGAAAGCAAAGAGTTGGGATTAATGGGTGTTTCTCTGGTTGGCAATCAGTTGCTAGTGGTGTCCCTCAGGGATCCGTGTTGGGCCCACAATTGTTCACAATTTACATTGATGATTTGGAGTGGGGGACCAAGGGCAATGTGTCCAAGTTTGCAGATGACACTAAGATGAGTGGTAAAGCGAAAAGTGCAGAGGATACTGGAAGTCTGCAGAGGGATTTGGATAGGTTAAGTGAATGGGCTAGGGTCTGGCAGATGGAATACAATGTTGACAAATGTGAGGTTATCCATTTTGGTAGGAATAACAGCAAACGGGATTATTATTTAAACGATAAAATATTAAAGCATGCCGCTGTTCAGAGAGACTTGGGTGTGCTAGTGCATGAGTCACAGAAGGTTGGTTTACAAGTGCAACAGGTGATTAAGAAGGCAAATGGAATTTTGTCCTTCATTGCTAGAGGGATGGAGTTTAAGACTAGGGAGGTTATGTTGCAATTGTATAAGGTGTTAGTGCGGCCACACCTGGAGTATTGTGTTCAGTTTTGGTCTCCTTACTTGAGAAAGGACGTACTGGCGCTGGAGGGTGTGCAGAGGAGATTTACTAGGTTAATCCCAGAGTTGAAGGGGTTGGATTATGAGGAGAGGTTGAGTAGACTGGGACTGCACTCGTTGGAATTTAGAAGGATGAGGGGGGATCTTATAGAAACATTTAAAATTATGAAGGGAATAGATAGGATAGATGCGGGCAGGTTGTTTCCACTGGCGGGTGACAGCAGAACTAGGGGGCATAGCCTCAAAATAAGGGGAAGTAGATTTAGGACTGAGTTTAGGAGGAACTTCTTCACCCAAAGGGTTGTGAATCTATGGAATTTCTTGCCCAGTGAAGCAGTTGAGGCTCCTTCATTACATGTTTTTAAGGTAAAGATAGATAGTTTTTTGAAGAATAAAGGGATTAAGGGTTATGGTGTTCGGGCCGGAAAGTGGAGCTGAGTCCACAAAAGATCAGCCATGATCTAATTGAATGGCGGAGCAGGCTCGAGGGGCCAGATGGCCTACTCCTGCTCCTAGTTCTTATGTTCTTATGTTCTTATGTTCTATGTCCCTATCCAGTGTAATCACTATAGCACTGTCCCCACCCAGTTTAATCACAATAGCACTGTCTCTACACAGTGTAATCACTACAGCACTGCCTCTACACAGTGTAATCACTAGAGCACTGTCCGTACCCTGTGTAATCAGTATAGGACTGTCCCTACCCAGAGTAATCACTATAGCACTGTCCCTATCCAGTGTAAGCACTATAGCACTGTCCCTACCCAGTGTAATCAGTATAGGACTGTCCCTACTCAGTGCAATCACTATAGCCCTGTCCCTACCCAGTGTCTTCACTATAGCACTGTCCCTACCAAGTGTAATCACTATAGCACTGGCCCTACCCAGTGTAATCACTGTGCCACTGTCCATACCAGGTGTAATCACTCTAGCACTGTCCCTACACTGTGTAATCACTATAGCACTGTCCCTACCCAGTTTAATCACTATAGCACTGTCCCTACCCAGTGTAATCACTATAGCACTGTCCCTACACAGTGTAATCAGTATAGCACTGTCCCTACCAAGTGTAATCACAATAGCACTGTCCCTACACAGTGTAATCACTATAGCACTGTCCCTACCACGTGTAATCACTACTGCACTGTCCCTACCCAGTGTAACCACTGTAGCACTGTCCCTACCCAGTGTAATCACTATAGCCCTGTCCCTACCCAGTGTGATCACTATAGCACTGTCCCTACCCAGTGTAATCACTAGAGCACTGTCCCTATCCAGTGTAATCACTATAGCTCTGTCCCTACCCAGTGTAATCACTATAGCACTGTCCCTACCCAGTGAAATCACTACAGCACTGTCCCTACCCAGTGTAATCACGATAGCACTGTCCCTACCCAGTTAAATCACTATAGCACTGTCCCTACCCAGTGTAAAAATTATAGCCCTGTCCCTACACAGTGTAATCACTATAGCAATGTCCTTATGCAGTGTAATCACTATAGCACTGTCCCTACCCAGTGTAATCACTATAGCACTGTCCCTACCCAGTGTAATCACTATTGCACTGTCCCTACCCAGTGTAATCACTATAGCACTGTCTCTACACAGTGTAATCACTAAAGCACTGTCCATACCCTGTGTAATCACTATAGCACTGTCCCTATCCAGTGTTATCACTATAGCACTGTCCCTACCCAGTGTAATCACAACAGGATTGTCCCTGCCCAGTGTAATCACTATAGCACTGTCCCTATCCAGTGTCATCACTATAGCACTGTCCCTACCCAGTGTAATCACTATAGCACTGTCCATACCTAGTGTAATCACTATAGCACTGTCTCTACACAGTGTAATCACTAAAGCACTGTCCATACCCTGTGTAATCACTATAGCACTGTCCCTATCCAGTGTTATCACTATAGCACTGTCCCTACCCAGTGTAATCACAACAGGATTGTCCCTGCCCAGTGTAATCACTATAGCACTGTCCCTATCCAGTGTCATCACTATAGCACTGTCCCTACCCAGTGTAATCACTATAGCACTGTCCATACCTAGTGTAATCACTATAGCACTGTCCATACCTAGTGTAATCACTATAGCACTGTCCCTATCCAGTGTCATCACTATAGCACTGTCCCTACCCAGTGTAATCACGACAGCACTGTCCCTACCCAGTGTAATCATTATACCACTGTCCCTACCCAGTGTAATCAGCATAGCACTGTCCCTACCCAGTGTATTCACTATAGCCCTGTCCCTACGCAGTGTAATCACTATAGCACTGTCCCTACACAGTGTAATCACTATAGCACTGTCCCCCCGCAGTTAAATCACTATAGGACTGTCCCTACCCAGTGTAATCACTATAGCACTGTCTGTACCCAGTGTAATCACTATTGCACTGTCCCTAGCCAGAGCAATCACTATTGCACTGTCCCTACCCAGTGTAATCACTATCGCACTGTCCCTACCCAGTGTAATCACGATAGCACTGTCTCTACCCAGTGTAATCACTATAGCACTGTCCATACCTAGTGTAATCACTATAGCACTGTCCCTACCCAGTGTAATCACAAAAGCACTGTCCTTACCCAGTGTAACCACTATAGCACTGTCCCTACCCAGTGTAATCACGATAGCACTGTCCCTACCCAGTGTAATCACGATAGCACTGTCCCTACCCAGTGTAATCACTATAGCACTGTCTGTACCCAGTGTAATCACTATTGCACTGTCCCTAGCCAGAGCAATCACTATTGCACTGTCCCTACCCAGTGTAATCACTATCGCACTGTCCCTACCCAGTGTAATCACGATAGCACTGTCTCTACCCAGTGTAATCACTATAGCACTGTCCATACCTAGTGTAATCACTATAGCACTGTCCCTACCCAGTGTAATCACAAAAGCACTGTCCTTACCCAGTGTAACCGCTATAGCACTGTCCCTACCCAGTGTAATCACGATAGCACTGTCCCTACCCAGTGTAATCACGATAGCACTGTCCCTACCCAGTGTAATCATTATACCACTGTCCCTACCCAGTGTAATCAGCATAGCACTGTCCCTACCCAGTGTATTCACTATAGCCCTGTCCCTACGCAGTGTAATCACTATAGCACTGTCCCTGCCCAGTGTAATCACTATAGCACTGTCCCTACCCAGTGTAATCACGATAGCACTGTCTCTACCCAGTGTAATCACTATAGCACTGTCCCTACCCAGTGTAATCACTATAGCACTGTCCCTACCCAGTGTAATCACTATAGCACTGTCCCTACCCAGTGTAATCACTATAGCTCTGTCCCTACCCAGTGTAGTCACTATAGCACTGTCCCTACCCAGTGTAATCACTATAGCACTGTCACCACCCAGTGTAATCACTATTGCACTGTCCCTGCACTGTGCAAACAGTATAACATTGTCCTTATCCAGTGCAATCACTACAGAACTGTCCGTACCCAGTATAATCACTATAGACCAGCGCTTACCCAGTGTAATCACTTTAGACCAGCGCTTACCCAGTGTAATCACTATTGCACTGTCCAACCCAATATAATCATATTGCACGATCCCAACCCAATATAATCACTATAGCACTATCCTAACCCATGGTAATCACGATAACACCGTCGCTAGCCAGTGTAATTTTCAGTCACTTCCATGTACACACAGCTTGTCCAGGTTTAATGATCTGGTTGGATGAGTTGTGAAGTTTGACTCCCTGATTCTAACTGTCCCAGGTTATGATGATGTTTGTGTCCCACACTAACAGAGCCAGAGTGCTACCTCCTTTCCATACTGCAGGATGACAGCCCAGGCTGCAAAGTATTTCCGCACTGTCTGAGCTCCCGTCTCTGCTCCAACATGGATCTGATGCCTAATGGGTTACTGAGGGTTAGTGACGGCATTGGTCGTAGCCTCTGTTCTGAGCTTTCAATGTAAGTTATCTTTCAGCATTCCTTTCCAATGACCCAGCCTTTCTCGACAATAAAAGTACAATGGGAAGGGGGGTCGTTCTTACTTACAGGGGGTCCTCTTGCTGGCTGGTCCTTGAGTTGACATCTCCAAACAGGAAGAGTGAAGTGCTGAATTCCAGAGGGTTAGCAGGTGCCTGTGGTGATTGGCATCTCTAGACCCAGACGGGGAGTTCTGGGGCTGGTGGGTGTGTTGCTGCTCCGCTGTCTGACACTCACTGGCAACGGCAGGACATAAACCACAGGCTCAAACATCGCTGCAGCGAATCACCATGGCACCAACCATTTCAGCTCTGCTGCAAAGGGGGTGCAGACTGATACACACCACCCTCCTCAGTATTAACCCAAAACTCAGCACC
Source organism: Scyliorhinus canicula (assembly GCF_902713615.1). Taxonomy (NCBI): domain Eukaryota; kingdom Metazoa; phylum Chordata; class Chondrichthyes; order Carcharhiniformes; family Scyliorhinidae; genus Scyliorhinus; species Scyliorhinus canicula. The sequence goes on along the minus strand of NC_052152.1, from coordinate 127,112,247 downwards.
CAACCCCGTGTCAAGCTGCTTAAGATCTTTGCTCCTGCCTGTAAACCCACCTTATTGAGTATGCCAGGGGTCAGATTGGAGAATTAAACTTTCCTTATTGTCTGTGCTCACCCCTGCTCCTGCTGCAGCGTGTGAACAGACTGGCAGCTAGATCCTTAAATCACTTCAGCCCACGGACGCTTTCCAAAAGCTCCTGTTAATTCTTGTGAGGTACCTTTCACAGTAAGACTGCTAACAAAGGAGCAAGTATCCACTCATTCTCATACAGCTACAAATGTCTTACACAATGCCCCAGTTCTTTATCTTATAACCTTTCTCTGATAACATTTACTTCCTCAAGGTGAGAGATATTAATACTGGTGTGTTGGAAACTTCCATTTCAGAAATACAATATTCCATTAAACACTCTCAGATAAAGCACAGATTAGATACAAAGATTCTTCTACACAGGGGCCCACGATTGTTTGCCTCCATGAGGATCCCCTCCATTGTTATGAAACTATTCAGTAGCCCCCCCCCCCCCCCCCCAACCCGGTAACACAATGAATTTACAGACAAGCATATGAATTAGGAGCAAGGAGTCGAACACTCAGCCCTTCGAGCCTATTCCATTGTTCAAGCTGACCTGTGTGTAACCTCAGCCCCACATTCGCAGCGGGGAACGCTCGGCCAAGGCCCCAATTAGCCCTATTTTGTACAGTGGGGAGCTCTGCTCACCCGACCTCCTCAGTGTAGCAAGAGATCGGGATGCCATTTGTAAATGGCGTCCCAATTTCAGAGACCCTCTCCCCCACCCCCAAGTCCCAAAGCACCATGGAAGGGTCCCCGAGCCCACCCGCTTCTCCCCCAATACCCCTGCAGGACAGCCCTGGCCCGATTGCACCTACACAAAAAATGCCAGTTTGGCAGTGCCGCCCTGGCAGTGCCCCTGTCAGCTGTTGTGCCACCTGGGCACCTTGGCAGTGCCAGGCTGGCACCCAGGTGGCACCAGCAGTGCCAGGGTACCACCCTGCCCAAAGGGCATGCACCTGGGGCTCTCCGATCCCATAGGAAACCCCCACGAGTGCCGTTCCATCTAGCCCCCATTTCTGGAGACCAATACTGAACGGAGCACTGCTGCCTCACAGCTCCAGGGTCCCAGGTTCGATTCCAGCTTGGGTCACTGTGCAGATTCTGCACGTTCTTCCCATGTCTGTGTGGGCTTCCTCCGGGTGCTCCGGTTTCCTCCCACAGTCCAAAGATGTGCAGGTTAGGTGGATTGGCCATGATAAATTGCCCATAGTGTCCAAAAAGGTTGGAGGGCTTAAGTGGGGTGCTCCTTCCAAGGGCCGATACAGACTTGATGGGCTGAATGGCTTCCTTCTGCACTGTAAATTCTATGATTGCATAGTAAAAAAATTCTTGATTGCATTTGATTTCTGAGTTTGTGCCTATTTCATGGCAAAAAAACACGTTGACATTATGGAAATGGTTGGGGAGGTCACTAGGTGTTCCACGGCTCGAAAGGGTTAGGGAAACCTCATCTAGTGAACCTTCTCTGCCTCTAACGGGGGGAACAGTGCTTTTTCTTTAATAAACATTTTATTGAGGTATTTTTGGTATTGTGACAACAAAATAAACAATGTACATGAAACTATACACATAGTGCAAAAGCCTTCAACCTCCCTTCCAGGTCCCACCTTTATTAACCCCCTACTCTAAGCTAAACTTACCCCCCACCCCCACCCCCCTCCCCTTCTGCTGACAATTAATTTTCCGCGAAGAAGTCAACGAACGGTTGCCACCACCGGGTGAACCCTAACAGTGACCCTCTCAAGGCGAACTTGATTTTCTCCAAACAGAGAAAGCTAGCCATGTCCGATAGCCAGGTCTCCGACTTCGGGGGATCTGAATCCCTTCATGCTAATTGTATCCGTCTCCGGGCTACCAGGGAAGCAAAGGCCAGAACGTCTGCCTCCTTCTCCTCCTGAATTCCCGGATCTTCCGACACCCTGAAAATCGCCATCTCTGGACTCGGTGCCACCCTTGTTTTTAACACTGTGGACATGACGTCCGCAAACCCAAGCCAAAATCCCCTAAGCTTTGGACATCTCCAAAACATGTAAATATGGTTCGCTGGCCCTCCCACACACTTTGCACACCTGTCTTCCACCCCAAAGAATCTGCTCATCCGGGCCACTGTCATGTGAGCCCGATGAATAACCTTGAATTGTATCAGGCTGAGCCTGGCACATGTTGCGGACGCGTTGACTCCACTCAACACGTCCGCCCATAGACTATCCTCAGTCTCTCCTCCCAGCTCTTCGTCCCACTTGCACTTCAGCTCCTTGGTCCGCGTCTCCCTGACCCCATAAGTTCCTTGTATATGTATGAGACGCTCCCTTCTCTTACCCACCCTCTGGAAACTACCCTGTCCTGAATCTCCCTTAGCGGTAGGAGCGGGAAGATTGAGATCTGTTTACGTAGAAAGTCCCACACCTGCAGATACCTGAATTCATTTCTGCTCGCCAACCCGAACTTCTCCTCCAGCGCCCTCATACTCGGAAAGCTCCCCTCTATAAACCTATCCCCCATCCTCTCAATCCCTGCTCTCCGCCATATCCGGAACTCCCCATCCATACTTCCCGATGCAAACCGGTGATTATTACAGATTGGGGACCAGACCGATGCTCCCTCATGTCTCCTCCATTGCCCCAAGACTCTCAGGACCACCATCACCACGGGGCTGGTGGAGTGCCGTGCCGGCGGGAACGGCAGAGGTGCAGTTACCAACGCCCCCAGACTGGTGCCCTTACATGAGGCTGCCTCCATACGCTCCCATGCCGACCCTCCCCCCACCACCCACTTCCTGGTCATGGCTATATTCGCCGCCCAGTAATAGTTATTAAAATATGGCAGAGCCAGCCTGCCCTCTCCCCGACTCCGCTCAAGCATTACCTTCCTCCCTCGCGGAGTCTTGCCCTCCCAAACGAAGCCAGTGATCACTTTGTTGACCCGTTTAAAAAAGGACCGCGGAACAAAAATGGGGAGACGTTGAAACACGAACAGGAATCTTGGGAGGACCGTCAACTTCACCCTCTGCACCCTCCCAGTTAGTGACAATGGGAGCGCATCCCGTCTTCGGAAATCGCCCTTCATTTGGTCTACTAGTTGGGCCAGGTTTAATTTATGCAGCCGGTTCCATTCTCGCGTCACTTGAATGCCTAGATACCTAAAGCTTCCCCCTACCACCTTAAACAGCAGCTCCCCCAGTCGACTCTCCTGTCCCCTCGCCTGGACCTCAAACATCTCACTTTTCCCCATATTTAGCTTATACCCCGAAAACCAACCAAATTCCCCTAGAATCCTCATAATTTCTTCCATCCCCTCTATTGGGCCCGATACATACAGAAGCAGGTCGTCTGTGCTCCACCCACCCCGGGCCATCCCCTTCCAGCCCCTTGAGGCTCTCAGAGCAATCGCCAACGGCTCTGTAGCCCCCGGTGCTGTCTAAAATAGTCCGATGTTATCCTATTCATCCGTACGCTTGCCACAGGAGCCTGTTGCAGCAACCTGACCCAGTCAATGAAGCCCCGCCCAAATCCGAACCTTCCTAGTACCGCCCACAGATAATCCCATTCTACCCGATCAAAAGCCTTTTCGGCATCCATTGCGATCACTACCTCCACCTCCCTACCTTCCGGGGGCATTATGATCATGTTTAATAACCTTCTTACATTGGCCACTAACTGCCTCCCCAATAACGTCCGGAACACAATCCTCAATCCTGGAAGACACAATTTTGGCCAGCACTTTGGCGTCCACATTCAACAGGCATATCGGCCTGTAGGACCCACACAACTCCAGGTTCTTGTCCCGCTTCAGGATCAGTGAAATCGTGGCCTGTGACATCGTCGGGGACAGAACCCCTCTCTCCCTTGTCTCATTGAACATCCTCATCAACAACGGCCCCATTATCCCAGAGAACCTTTTATAAAACTCCACTGGGTACCCGTCTGGCCCCGGGGCTTTATCTGATTGCATGGCCTTCAGACCCTCCACTATCTCTTCCATCGATCGGGGCCCCCAGCCCTTCTACCAGCTCACCATCCACCTTTGGGAAATTCAGCCCCTCCAAGAAGTGCCTCATCCCCTCCAGCCCCAAAGGGGGCACCGACCTATACAGCGTACTGTAGAAATCCCTAAAAGCCTTATTCACCGCCGCTTAATCTCCAACCAGATTCCCATCTCCATCATTTACTTTCCCTATCTCCCTGGCTGCCTCCCTCTTTCTAAGCTGCTGTGCAAGCATTCTGCTAGCCCTCTCTCCATACTCATAGATCACCCCCCCCCTCTCACCTTTCTCAGCTGCTCCACCGCCCAGCCTGTAGCCTCCGCCATTCCCTTAAAAGCCCTGCCTCTGGGGTCACTGCATACCTCCTATCGATCTGTAGTATCTCCTTTACCAGTCGGTCTGTTTCTGTCCTGTCCACCTTCTCCCTATGGGTCCGTATCGAGATCAACTCCCCTCTGATCACCGCCTTCATTGCTTCCCGGACCACAGCTACTGAAATTTCCCCCATGTCGTTGGCCTGCAGGTAGTTCTGACTACATTTCCTCAGCCGCTCGCACACCCTTTTGTCAGCCAAAAGTCCCACATCTAACCTCCAGTGCGGGGGCTTTACTAACCTGCAGGTCAACCCAGTGCGTAGAATGGTCTGAGATTGTGATCGCCCAGCACCCCGTGTCCAGCACCCCTGCCAATAAGGCCCTACTCAACATAAAGAAATCAATCCGGGAGTACACTTTATGCACGTGTGAGTAGAAGGAGAACTCCCTCGGCTGCCCAAATCTCCATGGATCCCCCCCCCCCCCCCCCCCCCCCTCCCCCCTCCCCATCAGCTCCATTAACCCTTTTGGTTCCCTTGCCATTACTGGCACCCTGCCCGTTTATAAGCTTGACCGGTCCAAGCCAGGGTCAATAACTAAGTCGAAGTCCCCTCCCATGACTAACCTGTACGAGTCAAGGTCTGGTATCTTCCACAGCATCCTCTTTATAAACTCCACATCGCCCACTTTGGCACATACACATTTACTGATACCACCTGCACCCCCTCCAGTTTCCCACTGACCATAATGTACCGACCTCCCACATCCGAGACTATTCTACCCACCTCAAACACCACCCGCTTATTGATCAGGGTCGCGACCCCTCTAGTCTTTGAGTCTAGTCCCGCGTGAAAGACCTGACTGACCCAGCCTTTCCTCAATCTAATCTGGTCAGCTACTATAATGTGCATCTCCTGCAACATTACCACATCCGCCTTCAGTCCCCTCAGATGCATGAACATGCGAGCCCTCTTGACCGGCCCATTTAGCCCTCGACCATTCCATGTGATCAGCCTAGTTGGGGGGCTCATTGCCCTCCCCACTTCGCCGATCAGCCATCCACTTTTTTGGGCCCACCTCCAGCCCTTGCTCCGCCCCTCCACCGGCACATGCCCAGGCAGCTCCGCCCCCAACCCCCTCTCTGTCCCTTGGCCCAAGTCCCTCCCTCGCAGTAGAACATTTAGCCCCACTCCTCCCCCTAGGAACAACACTCTATAACCCAAACCCTTTAGTAAACCAAACATATGCACACTCCCCACTGCGCTTCCGTGAGCTAGCCCGCCCAGCTATCTTGGTGGCCCCCATCCCTGGTGCCGGATAGTCTCCCACCTATTGTTCCCTCCCCACCCTCCCCCACCCCTTGCCCGCTCATGCAAACATACTCCAACATAAAACAATCCCCACACAATTGCCGACAGAAACACACCAAGATCTAAACAAGCACACCTCCATCCCCCAACAGTGCAAATGAAAACCTTAACTCACTCAGCTCTGCCACTGGTTCCAAATCAATGCAAAAGGCATTACAAACAGATTCCACAACACAAAAAACAAGAATTTTTTTTTAAAAAGAACAGAAAAACCAAAACAAACATGCACGTTGCAGCAAAGTTCAAAGGTTCTCAGTCCACCCCAGTCCTTTCCTTCTCGCGAAGTCCAGAGCGTCCTCAGGCGACTCGAAATAAAAGGTGCTGTTCCTTGTACGTGACCCAAAGATGGGCCGGATACAACAGTCCGAACGTCACGTTTTTCTTAAAAAGGATCGACCTAATCTGGTTGAAGCCCGCTCTTCTCCTGGCCACCTCCACACTCAGGTCTTGGTAGACCCACAGGATACTGTTGTCCCACTTACAGCTCCGTGTCTGCTTGGCCCACTATAGAATGCGTTCCTTATCCAAGTACCTGTGGAATCTCACCACCATTTCCCTCGGGGGTCTCCCATTCATGACTTCCTCATGAGTGCTCTGTGAGCCCTGTCCACCTCCAAGGGTCGGGAGAATGGCCCATCCCCCAGCAGCTTCTCAAACATGTCCGCGATGTATGCCCCAGTGTCCACTCATTTGGACCCCTCCGGGAGCCCAACGTTTCTCAAGTTCTGCTGGCGGGACCTATTCTCTAGGTCCTCCACCTTCTCCAGGGGCTTCTTCGGCTGGTCTCTTAGCATCCCCACCTCCAACTCCACCTCAGTTTAATGTTCTTCCTGCTCAGCCAGCGTCTTCTCTACCTTCTGGATCGCACGATCTTGGGCATCCAGCCTAAACTCCAGCCGCTCAATTGACTCTTTTATCGGGTCCAAGCCGTCTCGTTTCTGCTTAGCAAAGCCTTCCTGAATAACTTGCATCAGCTGCTCCGTTGACCACTGGGTCGACAAGCCAGAGGTCCGGTCCTCCGCCATGCTGTCTCCGGCTGCAACTTCAGCCCAAGCCTTCTCTGTCTTTCTTTTTCTGCCTTTACCGGCACTTCTACTCCTCCTCTCCATGCACCGATGTGGGAATTCAGTACACAATTGCATCTGTCTTCAGTTTTACAATTCAAGTCTGGTAGAAAATTGGGGGAAAAGGTCCAAAAGTCCGACCTGAGCAGGAGCCACCAAATGTGCGATTTACTCCTTTATAGCCACCACCGGAAGTGTCTCGGGAACAGTACCTTTAACACAGTCTAATTAGAGGAGGGGTTTGAGCTGCCCGGGGGGAATGGGTTCCGCTACCTGCAGGTGAGGAACTTCGCGCGGAGGCAGGTCTTGACCTTTCCGCACCTATCGTCCCAGGGCATGCAGGACAAGGTATGGGGAATGGGGAAGGGGAAGGTCTCGGAAATTTATAAAGAGCTCATTGAATAGGTGTGGGCCCCAATAGGGGCAGTGAAGCGAAAGTGGGAAGAATTGGGTAAGGAGTTAGAGGCGGGGTTGTGAGAGGATGCCCTGAGTAGAGTCAACGTGTCCTCGTTGTGTGCTAGGCTTAGCCTGATACAATTCAAGGTGGTCCACAGGGTGCATAGGACTGTGACCCGGGTGAGCAGGTTCTTTGAAGGGATGGAGGATAGGTATGGGCGGTGGGTGGGTGGGCTCGCAAATCATGCCCGCATGTTTTGGGCATGTCTGAGGCTTAGGAGATTTCGGCAAGGATTTGCTGATGTCATGTCAAAGGTATTGATGGTACGGGTGGTTTCGAGTCCAGAGGTGGCAATGTTTGGTGTGTCGGAACACCCGGGAGTCCAGGGGACGGGAAAGGCTGATGTTCTGGCCTTTGCCTCCCTGATAGGCCGGAGACGGATCTTATTGGCGTGGAGGGACTCGGAGCCCCCAAAATCGGGGGCATGGGTCAGTGACATGGCCGGGTTTGTCAGGCTTGAGAAGATTGCCCTGAGAGGATCGATGCTAGGGTTAGCCTGGAGGTGGCAGCCGCTTAGCAACTTCTTTGGGGAAAATTTAGCTGTCAGCAGATAGAAGGTGGGGGGGGGGGGGGGGTAAAGGGAAAGAGAGAGGCATGGGGGGATGCTTGAGGTGGGAAATAGTTAGTGGGAAAGGGGAACAGGGAACTGTGTATGTAAGCCATGTTGGCTGGGTTTGGTTGTTGGTTGGGTAGGTATTGGTTGTTCTGTTGTTTTTTCCTCTTGAAAATTGTTAAAATTATATATGCCTTAATGAAATATTTTCAAAAACATACAAAGGCCTCCACAAGGTGGAGGGGGGCGGGAGTTGTTGGGTTACGGGTATAGGGTGGATACGTGGGTTTGAGTAGGGTATTGCTCGGCACAACATCGAGGGCCGAAGGGCCTGTTCTGTGCTGTACTGTTCTATGTTCTATGTTCTAAGTCAGCTAAAGTCCTAGTGTACTGAGCAGATGTTGTCACCACACTCCTGTACTGCAGTGGGACCCTGACTGTGTGTCAGCAACACAAAACGTCAGAGAAATTCTAATAGCAATACCGCTGACACATCCTCCAGATTCGATGGGAGGACCGGTGAATAAATACCACTGTCGTCTTGAAGCCAGCTCCACAAACATTGAGGTAAAACTCTTGCAAAGTCTGTTGGGCTTTTTCTTTTACTTTGCCTTTTCTGTGGCTCTGTTCCATTTATGGCAATCAGTAAGTTTACCCTTCTTTCTGGGTTATCTATGTCTTCATGCTTAGAGTCGCCAGGTATCAAATGATACCACCACAAGTTTCAACCGGATATCAATCAAAGAGCCAAACACCAGTTAGTTAGTTAAAGATCAAGGGTACTTTATTTACGCACAATTAGTCATGCAGCATAAACACAACTAGTTAACTACACCTATCGACTAAGGCAACCTGTACTTAACTTTGAGAACCCAGCTTAGGCCAGAGAAACAGTGGCCGCTGTCCGATTCTGGATCTATCGAGTTCGAAGGAGTAACTGCTCAGCTAGGCTCATCCGTCTGGGAGCGAGCGTTGAACTTGGACTTGCTTCTGGTGTTGATGCATTTGGATATGGCCGTGACCGGGGTACCAGGTCCAAGAGAGGACGAACATATGGCGAACTCTTCTTCTTATACTTGGGAGTTTTTGTGCTCTTTTGGGCGGTCCTTCGATTTGGGCCTTACTAATTGGGTGATCCCTGATCACTCCGTTCGATTCCTAACCAATAAGTGGGCGGGGATCTGGATGGCTTGGCGTGTCACAAGCGGTCACTGACCCTGTTGTTGGCGCCGAAATGTCTGGGACTGTCCCGGTTGCTTGAGTACCAGCCCTTTGTTTTGGTGAAGATGGGCCATCAAATGCTAATCAGCCCCATTAAAATGCTAATTGGACAGAGTTTCGATACCATCTGGACTTCTTGCTGACAAATATGCATTTCAGGCTCTGAGCCTGTCTGAGTCTTGACTTGTCCATTTTACCCACTAGGCTTTGCGAGTTTCTCTGTACCTAGTTGGAAGGGGCCATCCCAGATGGCGACACTCGTCCTCTTGATTCTCAATGCGAAGCGTAAAAGGATTCACAATACTGGGTCTTCTTTGTTCTCTGAAATGCCGGGTACCCTCAGTCAAGGACAGGTTCTACTCTACTCTGTCCTATGGGTCAAAAACATTTACCTAATTGTCCCTAAACAACACATATCTAAGAATTTCTGAGGGGCTATTTAACATTCAATAAAAGGGAACCTCTAACTGTCTCTAACTAGACTACACTCCTGCTGCTATTTAACAATCAAAGAACATCACATCTCTTCCTATCACTAACATTCACATACACAGACAAATAAGCTTTATTAACAAAAACAACAACCGCAGAATTTATTGAAGAGGAAGGTTCAGAAAGAGTGTGGGATTTGCTGGTGTCCGAGGAAAGGGGCTCTAACTGGAGGGCGGGAGGCTCTCCTGCTCCATTTCCACAATCTGATTGTCTGGACGATACTGGACAATATAGCTATCCATTGACTTCCATTGTGTATGACAGGGAATACCACCTAACGAGATTCTCGCACCATGTGGGGATATCGGTGGCTGGGTGCGTGTGTGTGGTGTAGTGTCTGGGCTGGAAGTGTTGTGTTGGGTGGTCGTGTACGGGGACTGTGTGGTGAGGGGGAAGAGTTGGTTAAGCGCGCAACTGTGCTGTTCCAGCGATGATCATGATGCCATTCATCAGGGTCGTCTTCATTGTGTTCAGGTTTTCCTTTGCCTTCGAGTATCTTTGTATCTTTCTAAGGAAACAAGCATAGTATCTGTTATAATCGTGTTGTTTAACATCTCGTATGTCTGTCTGTCTCTCCTTAACGTCAATGTCCCATTAGAATCGTCACCATATGTGACTCCCTCATTTTTTTTTAAACAACCATTTGCGGAGACAAGACAGCCGGCAAAGAAAAATCTGTGTCACAGTGCGAGCGTTCTCACAGCCTGTGGTCGATGGGCTGAGTGGGCGGACAATTTCTCCGTCCTCTGCAAATTTGTTTTTCTAACCAAGTGTTTCTGACATGTAAATAGTATGTGGGGGATAGCAACCGATGTGTTGCCGGAAAGGGCAAAAGTTGTGGCAAAAAGCATTCTTTAAACCACAGGACTTGAAAAGAATAGCAAAAGAGTTTCAAAAACAATTATCCGAATTGGGTGGTGCATATGATCTGCGGCAGGGCAAAGATGGGTGGGATCCCTGGGTAGGGGGGTGACCAGTGCCGTTGCTCCACTACCCAAGCTTGGCTGACCAAATGTATCGGGGGTCCTCAGGCAGGGCGGGGATAAGTGCCGTTACTTCACTGCCTAAGTGACCTTCCAAGAGCGGTACGAATTTGTAACTATATGGGCTCCAGACAAACTTGTTTCACTAACTGCCATGTGGCGTCAGTAGAGTAGTTATCACTGTATCAAGAAAGCGTCCGTGAGGACAACACACAAAATCGTACAAGAGAGAACGAACAACATTTAAACACAAACTAAACATAAAACGGGCTGGTTCCATCAGAGTATAGGACATCGTAAATCTCAATCGGTCCCTGACTCTCATCATCTGGACACCTCAAGGTTCCATTTCAAAAAGATTTTCAAAGGGGTTACCATGGTGAGAGTCAGATTTAGAGTTGTCACCATCTCCCAGGTGCCAAACCCGTTCATGGAGTTTGCGGGCCAACGTGGCGTGTGCCGATGTGGGGTCCATTTCATCATTCCTGGTCAGACGACAGGAATTGTCACGGTGTCAGTGTTTCATGTTCCATAGGGAGGTTGTCAGGGGGTGTCTCTATCGTCGGGTGGTGGGTCAGGTTCTGGTGTGGGCAAATAAATCGTCTCAAAGAGGCTGAGCTAATCGTGGTCGTGGTCTCTGGGCCTGTAGTGACTGTGGCCTTTAGTGACTGGGGCCTGGTTCGTGGGATCTTTGTTTGGGTCTCTCAGGAGCTTCAGTAGTGCTGTCACTGTCGCTGTCGCTAGCAGCCGAATCAAGCGTCAGGGTGAAATTTGATTCTGGGTCGTGGTCAAGATCATGTCTGTAGACGTGCTGCTGCTGCTGGGGGAGGGGGAACTTGGATTGTCAGTGGGCGGGTCCTCATTGTCTGCCATTGCCAATGAGAGGTGGTGCGAGTGGCTGCACTGCTTTCCATAAACCTTAAGCTGATTTACATGGAACCATCCTGATTTTATAAACTGAGGGGCTTACTTTGTCTGAGATTGAATAGGGTCCTGCAAATTTAGGGGAGAGGAATGAGCTGGGGTTGTATAAGGTGATCATTACTTGCTGTCCAACCACATACTCTTTCGGGTGTACTGTCTTATCAAAGCAGGCCTTACTCTGCTTTTGTTTAGCGCCTAGTCGAACAGCTGCAGCGAGCTGTGCTGCTTCCATATTGTCTCCCATGTGCTGGACTGCTTTCTCCAGGGACAGGGCGGTGATTGCGGGGCTGGCCAAATCAAGTCCAAACAAGTATTCAGTACCCTTCATGGGTCGTCCGTTCATGAGGGTATGGTGAATGTAATATATGAATGTATATATATGGGGATAGGGTGGAGGTGTTGACCTTGGGTAGGGTGCTCTTTCCAAGAGCCGGTGCAGACTCGATGGGTTGAATGGCCTCCTTCTGCACTGTAAATTCTATGAAAATATACTAATTCACACTGTTATTGTAAGTGCAGTAGTGCCATCCTACCACTAGGGGGAGTAGCGCTGGGAGCACTTAGGAACTTGTACAGGGCTCCACCCTTTGTTCCGCCCACGACTCCTCCCCCTAGTGCAGCTGTATAAGTATCCGTGTCCAGAGTCAGCCTGGGTCACTACGAGTTCATCGACAGGTAACAGGCTGGCTCTGAAGTAAGTCGATTAAAGCCTAGATTCACATCGGAAACACGTGTCTGGTGAATTGATGGTTCCGTCAATTTAATTGACTTAAGAACAGTAAGATCGATTATGGAATCGGCCCTCAAGCCTGGATGCCTGGAACTCAACCCGCAGGCTGCAGAGGCTAAAGAAATCTTCTCCCACTGGATCCGGTGCTTCAAGGCCTACCTGGCCGAAGCAAGCACAGCCGAAACTACAGAGGATCAGAAGCTGAGTCTACTGCACACGAGGGTGAGCCATAGAATCTCAACGCAACTAAACTTGGCCAGTTCATATACTGCGGCGCCAGCAGTTCTCGAAAAAATGTATGTAAGGCCAATTAATGAAGTTTACGCTCGTCATGTGTTTACGACTCGCCGTCAGCGGCCTACGGAATCACTCGCCGAATTCCTAAGGGAATTCAATAATTTGTCCAATGACTGTAATTACCAAGCGGCTGAACACAGGGAATTGGCGGTACGCGATGTTTTTGTAACGGGCCTCAGGTCTAACTATGTGCGCCAACGACTGATGGAAAAGGGGGCCCAGGACTTAGAAATGACTGTGGAAGCTGCGACCACGATGGAGGTCTCCTTCCGCAGCCTTAACTCGCTCCCCGCGGACCCCGCGACCCCATCATGGGCCCCCGACCAGCGACTCCCCCAGGCCTGTGCTACACGGCCGCCCAGCCACCATGCTGCCCCAGCCAGCCACTATGCTGCCCCAGCCCGCCACTATGCTGCGCCAGCCTGCCATTTCTGCGGCCAGAACCAGCACCCGCGGCAGCACTGCCCGGCCCGCAACACAACCTGCAGCAGCTGCGGGCGAAATGGGCATTATGCTAGAGTGTGCCTCGCAAAAAGGGCCCCAGCTTCCAACTCCCCAGCGACTCGCAGTGACCGCTCCCCGCACTCTCAGCCCCGCGGGGCCCGAAACGCTGCGGCCTATGCCCCGACCCCGCCCCCTCCATCCACGTGCGATTGATGGGGGCCGTGGTTCCATCAGAGGGTATGGGGGGTATTTCCTGTTGAGCTCGACACTGTGTTCCTAATAAACATCAGTGCGAATGGGAGCACTGTGTCCCATGTCGTGTTGTGCTGCTGCACCATGTTTCTAAGTGTGGCCTTTAGTGTCTGATTCATGCACTTCACAATGCCGCTGGACTGCAGGTGATAGGCAATGTGGAACTTTTGTTTAATCCGAAATATCGTCATCACATTTTTCATGGCCATGCCTGTAAAGTGGGAACCTTGGTCCCCATCTCGTAAAAATCTGCTCTTCGCCGTGGACTTGGCTGTGTTTGTTCTCGAGGAGAACGCCTCGACCCATTTCGTAACTGTGTCTATCACCACTAACTTGTATCCATTTCTGCAGGGGGGGAGGGGACCAATATAATCCAATCGAAGGTTTGTCCATGGGCCATTCCATGGGTGTGTCATAGCTGGACTTTTCTCGCATACCTATCAGGGTTGTTTTGAGCACAAATTAGACAGTTTTCGACGTAATGGGACACGTCGGTTTTCAAATCAGGCCACCAGCAGAGGGGTCTGAGGTGGGCAAGGGTGGATTCAATCCCTTGGTGTCCATGTCCGTCATGGAACTTGCAAATTATCTCATTCCTGTCCTGGGTGGGGACTACATAAATTCCATCTTCTAAAACGATTCTCTCATGGACAGTCAAAGAATTCCTAAATTTTTCATAGGGAGCTGGAAAGTTCCCTTTTAAAATTTCTTTTAATGCCTCGTCTTCCTTTTGTGCCTGGGCTAAGTCTTGGATGTTGGTCTGTGAGACGTGAACTGCGTGTACTGGGGCACTCTCGGAGGGGGGGTTGACAAAAGTGGCCATGCCGTGAGCCTGCCTTTGCTAGGGCGGCAGCTTTCACGTTACCGGGTGGGAGGAACGATGGTGACTTCTTACTTTGATGACATATTTTCTGCCATTAGCTGTCTGAAGGATATGTTTGAGCAGTGGGGCTGAGGGTAGAGGTCTTCCGTCGGCAGAAATAAATCCTCTCGATTCCCATTGGGGTAGGAATTCCGTTAGGCTGTTGCAGATGTATAAACTGTCTGAATATATGTCAGCAGGGGTCGGGAACGAATTGGGGTGCTGGACAATGTAAGTAATGGCCGCAAACTCGGCTGCCTGCGAACCTAAGTGTCCAGGCAACTTTAAAGCTATCTCTTCTAAAGTGTGTCCCTTTGCGACCTCTACAAAAATACCACAGGCTGTTAATCTTTTTCCCTCAAGGACTGTGGAGGAGCCATCTACCTAAATTCTCAGTGCTTTGTCTGTGAGCTCGGGTCCGATACCTGTCTTTCTGTGCTTGGGGACTATGATCTCGCACTCATGTGGGGTTCCTGCATAGTGCAAATTATCGGCCAGAAACGTGTGCGTTTTGTCCGTTTTACAGTGATGTCGCGTCCCTGTAGGAGTTGGGTCCATCGCGCTGCTCGGATTTGGCTTACTGTGCCGTCTTTTAGTCTGTTGTTCAATAAAAGCTGTATCGAGGTGTGCTCGGTCAAAATGGTTACTGGGTTGAGTCCGGTTATGTATGAGAAATACTGTACCTCCCAGAAAACCGCTAACAGGTGCCTCTCGCAGGCTGAAAATCCCTGTTCCACTGGATCTAAGACTCGTGAGGCATCGGCTACGGGTCCTAGATGATCGTGCCTTTCCTGCAGGAGTACGGCCAAAAGGGTTCGGTCTGTGGTCGCTACCTCTATCGCGTACAGGGAGTGTGGATCTGGGGCTTGCAAAGCGGGGGCTGTGCTCAGGGCACGTTTCAACGCATCCACAGCATCCGTATGCTGTGGAAGCCATTTCCATGGGGCCTGTTTCTTTAGGAGCTCGGAAAATGGGGCTCCTTTTGTGGCGAATCCGTCTATATGGTTCCTACAATATCGAACCAGCCCTAAAAATGGCCGGAGTGCTGTAACGTTTTGGGGCAAGGGCAAATTTACAATGGAATTGATATACATCTCGAAGCAAGCTATTTCACGCTTCCCATGTGTGAAGACCGTACCTAAGTATGTGACTTTTTCCTGAAGGATTTGGGCTTTCTTGGGGTTGATTTTGCATCCAATCATTGTAAGGAGTTGTAATGATTCAGAAAGAAGCAAGATGTGCTCTTCCTTGGTGTCCGTCTGCAGGAGCAAGTCGTCCACATACTGAACAAGGCATTCAGGGTGGGAAAATTTATATAATCCCTTTGCCAATTGTCTGTGAAAGATGGAGGGGGAGTTGCGGAGGCCTTGTGGACGGCACGTCCACGTGTGCTGCTGTCCCTGGAAAGTGAACGCAAATTTATACTGGTATGCTTTGTCCAGTGGTATGCACCAAAAGCCATTACTGATATCTAATACCATAAAAAACTTTGACTGGAGTCCCTGTCTCCAAATGGTCTCAGGACTCGTGGCAACAGTGGGGGCTGCTAGGGGAATCACTTTGTTCAATTCTCTGTAGTCGATGGTCAGTCACCATGATCCATCAGGTTTTCTTCCTGGCCAAATCGGGGCATTATTTGTTGATGCAACGGGTCGAATCACGCCTTGATTCAATAAACTTTGAATTATCTTGGCTATCTCTCCCTCAGCTTGCTGGGGGAAGCCGTACTGTTTCTGGGGCTTGGGATCGGGACCTGTAATGTTTACTACTCCTGGGATTTTGCCACAGTCGTGCTTGTGCTAGACGAATGCAGCCTGATGTCTTTTCAAGACCTCTCGAACTACTTTGTCTGTGGTAATGGTTTGTGGATCAAACCAGTACTCTCCTACTGAGCTGATTCTATGGGCATAATCTCCTACTGTGAGTGTGGCCGAATGATATGGTCGAGCGCTAACGCTGTGAATGGGTCGGGTATTGTTTCTGGGGGGGGGGGTGTTTGTGCGCTGATTCCTGTGGTAAACCACTGTTACACCTGTATTCGGTAATATAAGGTAGGACCTGTACTACAGGTTCGCCGGTAGTCCCTGCCTGCTGGCTCCGCCCAGTAGGCGAAAGTATAAATATGCGTGTCCTCATTCAGCTGCCATTTTGCCAGCTGCTGTGGGAGGCCACACATCTTAGAGCAAAAAAGCTTCAGTTGTATCCAACTCTAGTCTTTGTACAATTGATTGTGCATCAATTTATTGCTGTTAGAATTTCTAAAAGATGGACCTCCGAATCAAACCACATCGCCTGCAGCTGGATCCACAATCAAGCAACGCCAGAAAGGACTTTAATCACTGGCTAGCTTGCTTCGAGGCGTATATCAACTCAGCGACCACACCTGTTCCGGAGGCTCAGAAGATACAGATTCTGTACTCAAGGTTGAGCTTCAACATGCTTCCGCTGATCCAGGACGCCCTGAACTACGCCAAAGCCATGGCACTCCTCAAAGAAAACTACGCACAGAAAACAAACACGCTCTTCGCCAGGCACGTCAGGAAAGGCTGAACTAACTGAGGGGTCCAAGCACATAACTATGAGCTTCCCTTGCTCCGGCTCGTCTAAACCATACATGAGGGTTTGTTGTTTTACTAACTCGAAAAAGTGATGTCGGTCCGATGTGGAGTATCTTCTCATGGGCATCTCATAACTGGGTGATCGCTAATGGTCTGGTAGCGAGCGTTGAACTTGGACTTGTTTTTGGTGTTGCTGCACTTTGCGATGGCCATGACCGGGGTACCAAGACCAAGAGAGAGCGAACATATGGCAAACTCCTCTTCTTATATGACATTCTTATATTACAGTAGCTCCATAGCTCAGGGGTTAGAGCACTGGCCTTGTAAACCAGGGGTTGTGAGTTCAAATCTCACTGGGGCCTCCGCTGGAATTTTATTTTATTTGGGGAGGTTTAAAACTAATGTGGCAGGGGGATGGGAACCAGATTAGGAAGTTAGAGGTCAGTAAAGAGGCAACAACTAAAGCCAGTAAGGTACTGGATAATAAACTCAATGTGACTAAGGGGAAGAGTAGACAGGGAAGAGATGATGAACGCAAAGGGACAGGTGGTCTGAGGTGCATTTGTTTTAATGCGAGAAGTGTAGCAGGTAAGGCAGATGAATTTAGGGCTTGGATTAGTACCTGGGAATATGATGTTATTGGTATTACTGAGACTTGGTTGGGGGAAGGGCAAGATTGGCAACTAAATATCACAGGATGTAGATGCTTCGGAGAGATAGAGAGGGAGGTAAAAGGGGTGGAGGAGTTGCATTACTGGTCAGAGATGACATCTCAGCTATGATTAAGGAGGGCACGATGGAAGATTCGAGCACTGAGGCAATATGGATAGAGCTAAGAAATAGGAAGGGTGCAGTAAAATTGTTGGGACTTTACTGCAGGCATTCCAAAAGCGAGCGTGAAGTAGAGGTACAAATATGTAGACAGATTATAGAAAAATGTAGGAGCAATAGGGTGGTCGTGAATGGAGATTTTAACTTCCCCAACATTGAATGGTACGCATGTAGTGTTGGAGGCGTAGATGGAGCAGAATATGTAAAGAGCATCCAGGAGAGTTTTTTAGAGCAGTATGTAAATAGTCCAACTTGGGATGGGGCCATACTGGACCTGGTATTGGGGAATGATCCCGGCCAGGTGGTAGAAGTTTCAGTCGGTGATTACTTTGGGAATAGCGATCACAATTCCGTAAGTTTTAGAATACTCATGGACAAAGACGAGAGTGGTCCTAAAGGAAGAGTGCTAAATTGGGGAAAGGCCAAGCACAACAAAATTCGGCAGGAGCTAGGGAATGTGGATTGGGAGCAGCTGTTTAAGGGTAAATCCATATTTGAAATGTGGGAGTCTTTTAAGGAAAGGTTGATTAGAGTGCAGGACAGACATGTCCCTGTGAAAATGAGGGATAGAAATGGCAAGGTTAGGGAACTATGGATGACGGGTGGAACTGTAAGACTAGCTAAGATGAAAAAGGAAGCATACATAAGATCTAGGCGACTTAAAACTGATGAAGCTTAGGAGGAATATCGGGAAAGTAGGAAAAATCACAAACACGCAACAAAGAGGGCTAAAAGGGGTCATGAAATATCTTTGGCGAACAGGGTTAAGGAAAATCCCAAAGCCTTTTATTCATATATAAGGAGCAAGAGGGTAACTAGAGAAAGGATTGGCCCACTCAAAGACAAAAAAGGGAATGTATGCGCTGAGTCAGAGGAAATGGGTGAGATTCTTAATGAGTACTTTGCATCGGTATTCACCAAGGAGAGGGACATGACGGATGTTGAGGCTAGGGATGGATGTTTAAATACTCTAGGTCAAGCCGGCATAAGGAAGGGGAAGTTTTAGATATTCTAAAAGGCATTAAGATGGACAGGTCCCCAGGTCCGGATGTGATCTATCCCAGGTTACTGAGGGAAGCGAGGGACGAAATAGCTGGAGCCTTAACAGATATCTTTGCCATGATGTGGAGATGCCGGCGTTGGACTGGGGTGAGCACAGTAAGAAGTCTTACAACACCAGGTTAAAGTCCAACAGGTTTGTTTCAAACACGAGCTTTCGGAGCACGGCTCCTTCTTCAGGTGAATCCTGAAGAAGGAGCCGTGCTCCGAAAGCTCGTGTTTGAAACAAACCTGTTGGACTTTAACCTGGTGTTGTAAGACTTCTTACTGATATCTTTGCAGCATCTTTGAGCACGGGTGAGGTCCCGGAGGACTGGAGAATTGCTAATGTTGTCCCTTTGTTTAAGAAGGGTTGCAGGGATAATTCAGGGAATTATAGACCTGTGAGCTTGACGTCAGTGGCAGGCAAACTGTTGGAGAAGATACGGAGGGATAGGATCTATTCACATTTGGAAGAAAATAGACTTATTAGTGATAGGCAGCATGGTTTTGTGCAGGGAAGGTCATGTCTTACAAACCTAATAGAATTCTTTGAGGAAGTGACAAAGTTAATTGATGAGGGAAGGGCTGTAGATTTCATGTACATGGACTTCAGTAAGGCGTTTGACAAAGTTTCCCATGGCAGGTTGATGGAAAAAGTGAAGCCGCATGGGTTTCAGGGTGTACTAGCTAGATGGATAATGAACTGGTTGGGCAACAGGAGACAGAGAGTAGTGATGGAAGGGAGTGTCTCAAAATGGAGAAAGGCAACTAATGGTGTTCCACAGTTATACCTCTTCGGACCACTGTTGTTTGTAATATACATAAATGATCTGGACGAAGGTATAGGTGGTCTGATTAGCAAGTTTGCAGATGATACTAAGATTGGTGGAGTTGGATTGGATTGGATTGGATTTGTTTATTGTCACGTGTACCGAGGTACAGTGAAAAGTATTTTTCTGCAAGCAGCTCAACAGATCATTCAGTACATGGGAGTTGCAGTTGCAGATAGCGAGGAGGACTGTCAGAGAATACAACAAAATATAGATATATTGGAGAGTTGGGCAGAGAAATGGCAGATGGAGTTCAATCCAGGCAAATGCGAGGTGATGCATTTTGGAAGATCAAATTCAAGAGCGGACTATACGGTCAATGGAAGGGTCTTGGGGAAAATTGATGTACAGAGAGATCTGGGAGTTCAGGTCCATTGTACCCTGAAGGTGGCAATGCAGGTCGATAGAGTGGTCAAGAAGACATACAGCATGCTTGCCTTCATCAGACGGGGTATTGAGTACAAGATTCGGCAGGTCATGTTACAGTTGTATCGGACTTTGGTTGGGCCACATTTGGAATACTGCGTGCAATTCTGGTCGCCACATTACCAGAAGGATGTGGATGCTTTAAAGAGGGTGCAGAGGAGGTTCACCAGGATGTTGCCTGGTATGGAGGGTGCTAGCTATGAAGAAAGGTTGAGTAGATTAGGATTGTTTTCGTTGGAAAGACGGAGGTTGAGGGGGGACCTGATTGAGGTCTACAAAATTATGAGAGGTATGGACAAGATGGATAGCAACAAGCTTTTTCCAAGAGTGGGGGTGTCAATTACAAGGGGTCACGATTTCAAGGCGAGAGGGGGAAAGTTTAAGGGAGATGTGCGTGGGAAGTATTTTACGCAGAGGGTGGTGGGTGCCTGGAACGCTTTGCCAGAGGAGGTGGTAGAGGCGGGCATGATAGCATCATTTAAGGTGCATCTAGACAGATATATGAATAGGCGGGGAACAGAGGGAAGTAGATCCTTGGAAAATAGGCAACAGGTTTAGATAAAGGATCTGGATCGGTGCAGGCTGGGAGGGCTGAAGGGCCTGTTCCTGTGCTGTAATTTTCTTTGTTCTTTGTTCTTATGCTCGGGAGGGTTTTTGGGCTCTTTTGGACAATCCTTTGATTTGGGCCTTACTAATTGGGTGATCCCTGATCACTCCGTTCGATGCCTTAGCCAATAAGTGGGCAGGGATCTGGATGGCTGGCCGTGTCCCAAGCGGTCACTGTCCCTGTTTTTTGCGTTTCCCTTGAACAGGGAGTGGCGCCGAAATGTTTGGGACTGTCCCGGTTGCTCGAGTACCAGTCCTTTGTTTTGGTGAAGATGGGTCATCAAATGCTAATTGGCCCCATTAAAATGCTAATTGGACGGAGTTTCGATACCGTCTGGACTTCTTGCTGAGAAATATACATTTCAGGCTCTGAGCCTGTCTGAGTCTTGGCTTGTCCATTTTACCCACTAGGCTTTGCAAGTTTCTCCGTACTTAGTTGAAAGTGGCCATCCCAGATGGCTTCAAGTCAATGTCAATAGACTGGACACCATGTCCAAATGGTCAAAAATGGCCATAGGTCCTGTTTTCTCAACTCTCAGACAGCCAGCCATTCCAGGGGAGACAAGGAAACACTTCAAGGACATTCCAAAGTTCCCCCACGACTCGGGGGAATTTGCTACTAATGGCGACAACTTGTCCATCAAGTTGCCTCACGCTTTGAGTCACAACATCTTAATTGTTGGGCGGAGTTTCGGCAGAGAAGGAAAGAAAAAGCAGAAAATTTGACAATTCGGATCCCACTACCTCGTGCAATGTCCTGCCCCTCCATGTGCCTAAAACTCTGTGGGTTGTTGAGAATCAGCTTGTTCAGTCACACAAAGACCTGTGGTAGAAACGCATGACCCAGAGAGACATCATCCCCAAATCGAGGGACAGCTATCAACAATGACGGTATAATAGTGACAGTCAGTAATCAATTACAGTTAGAACAGCCATAGAGTCCCACCAATTCACCTACACAGCTGTTCAAACTTGATTGCATTGAAGACATTAGACATTATTGATGTAATGAGTTGTTTACAAATGAGTTTGTTGATTTTACAGAGGTAGTTGCAGCCTCACTCAGAGATATTTGACAGTTTATTCCTGTTGAACTTTACCTATTGCTGAGTGTCTCTGTACAAAGCTGTGTCCTCAGTGTGGCCACAACGGGATTGCCATATCTCTTGCCCAGATAAAAATTCATCACGGTAATAAACACCCTCAATCTGCAGGAGAGCAGCGAGCTCACTCTGGTTTCGAAGGCCTCGTTTATAGCCAATAAACACAGCTCTGCACCATAATCTTCCTGGCATTCCGAGAGTGCTCAGAATAGCCAAATTGTCCACCCTGATACCAAGGTGGAGGAAAAATGTATGGGATCTTTATAATCCCCTGAGCGGGCAGATGGAGCCTCGGTTTAATGTCTCATCTGAAAGGTAGCATCCTCCTTTCTCAGTTTCAACTTTTATGCTCAAGTCACTTTTTCAGCTCATCCAGGCCTGCCCGCTACAGGGTGATGTTATCATCTGTGGTGGTGGGATTCAAGCCAAGGACCCCAATGCATTGCTCTAGGGTTGTGGTTTACCAGTTCAGCGACCTATTCCACTCAGCCATACTTTCACAGGCCCATATTAAATTATTGAATAATATAAACATTTGCCCAGTATCCACACACATTCTGAAGACCATAAGATATAGGGGTAGAATTACGCCCAAGTCTGCTCACCATCCCATAACCCCGATCCAATTATTAATCAAGAACCTATCTATACTTGGCCTCCACAGCCCTCTACGGCAGAGTTCCACAGATTCACCACCCGCTGGCTGAAAAACTTCCTCATCTCAGTTTTAAAGGATCCTCCCTCAGTCTGAGGCCATGTCCTCAGTTTCTAATCTCTCCTACTGGTGAAACATCTTCTCCTTGTCCATTCTATCTGGGCCTCTCAGTATTCTGTAAGTTTCAATGAGATCCCTCCTCATCCTTCTAAATTCCAATGAGTACAGACCTAGAGTCCTCAATCGTTCCTCATATGACAGTTCCTTCATTCCCGGAATTATTCTTGTGAACCTCCTCTGAACCACCTCTAAGACCAGCACATCCTTCCTTAGATACGGGGCTCTAAACTATTCGCAATACTCCAAATGGGAACATATCAGAGCATAATACGGCCTCAACAGTACATCCCTGCTCTTGTATTCAACCCCTCTTGAAATGAACAGAGTGGATTGCTGAATTCCTTAATTTTTAAACTGGTCCTGATACTCACCAAGTGAGGCGGAGAGTGACATTGCCATTATCTTTATTAAACAGTATGAAATACAGTTGGTCATGAGGAGAAATATACGAATATTCAGGAGCAGGTTATGCCATTATGTGCAATTAACACACACAAACACCTTATGGATTATTACAATACCGAATACACTTAAAATGGCTTTCTATCCAACCAGTATTTGGAATACCTTTTCCAGAAACATTACAGGATTATCTATTGGTGTGGTACCAGCACTATTAAGGATCAGGACTATTGGGTTCCGGTGGCGGCCATGGAGTGAGTGGTCGCACATTTGGTAGCTCCCCATCTGACTGCTTCTCCAAGTCCTCCACTCTCTCCTGCATCCACTTTTGCTAGTCCTGCATCAGTCGCATCCCCGCTATCATCGAGGCGAACTGCTCATCGTGCTCCCCTGCCAACACCTCCAACTTCTGCCTGACCCTGGGCTGCCAGTCTCGTCTCCATGCAGTCAACCACCACCTTGATCGAGTCCACTGCCTGGGCCAGGTCCTCCAGACTCTCCCTTTGTTGCTGGGAGAACTTCTCATTCAAGAAGCTCACCAGCTGCTCCGTCGAGCTTTCCATGCCTCCCAGAAAGGGAGTTGCAGGATACGATGATGTTGAGAACAGGAGTTAGGAAGGCGAAGTTCTCGGAGATCTATAAGGAGCTGATGGAGTGGGAGGGAGACCCAATAGGGGAGGTGAAGAGAAATGGGAAGAAGAGTTGGGGGGGGGGGGGGGGGCGGAGTGTTGGAGGCTGGGTTATGGGAGGAGGCCCTGCAGAGAGTTAACGCGTCCTTGTCATGTGCCAGGCTCAGCCTGATCCAATTCAAGGTGGTCCACAGGGCTCATATAACTGTGGCCCGGATGAGCAAGTTCCTTGAGGAGGTGGGGTGATGTGGGGGAAGTCCTGCAAATCATGTGCACATGTTCTGGGCGTGTCCGAGGCTGAGGGGCTTTTGGCAGGGATTTGCGGACGTCATGTCTGAGGTCCTGCAAGGGAGAGTGACTCTCAGAGTTCAGAGGTGGTGATCTTTGGAGTGTTGGAAGACCCGGGAGCCTGGGGGTGGGGGGGGGGGGGGGGGGGGGGGGGGAAGGAGAGTCAGATATTTAGGCATTTGCTTCCCTGGTGGCCTGGAAACGGATCTTACTGGGATGGATGGAGGGACTCGGAGTCTCTGAAGTCGGGGGTATGGGTTAGTGACATGGCGGAATTTCTCAGGCTTGAGAAAATGAAATTCACCTTGAGGGGTTCGCTCAGAGGTGGCAGCCGTTCATCAACTTCTTCAAGAAAAATTAGACTGTCAGCAGGGTGGGGGGGGGGAGGGGGGGGGCAAATAAGTGACATTCAAGGGTAGGAAAACCAATGGCAGGAGGGCCGGTGGTGTGTTTTTATAGGCCATGTCGTTTGGGGTTTGTGTTCGGGGGGGATGATGGCTGATTTGTTGTGGGTTCTGTCCCTGTTGCATGTTGTTGTTGAAAAGTGTTAAAATTATAAATGCCTCACTAAAATATTTCTAAAAATAAACAATGTGGACTATTCTACCTATACATACCCATTACATAGAATATATAACTCAGCCAGTCTGACACCATCACATGCCACTCCTGGTCAGGTAAGGGTTGAAGTGGGTTTCGAATGGCTTTTGGTCTTTGGGACCCAAGTTCGATGAAAACCTCTGCTGTATTCTGGCTGCTATGTCCTAAAAATGACTTTGAGCAGGGTCAGCCACTGCGTTTGGTGCTTAAGCTAACACAAAGTTGATACAGATGATGGCTGGTGTGAGAAATGGAACTGACACTGAGTTAACGGCTGGTGTACAAAGGCCAGGATTGTGTGGAGATATTTAATGTTGACACCTGGAGCCCAAAATCTGACATCCTTCACTTTGACAAGTGCAAAGTGACAGAACAATGATGTCAAAATAAAAAGGGAGAAATAATTATCAAGGGGGACATTTCATCTGAACAAAGTTCTGGTTACTTATAGCCTCTTCTGACTAAGGGAAAGTGTATATAGAATCAGAATTCCTACAGTACAGAAGGAGGCCATTCAGCCCATCGTGTCTGCACTGACCCGCTGAAAGAGAACTCCACCCTGGGTCAGGCCCCACCCTATTCCCGTAACCCAGCACCCCCACCTAATCTTTTGGACACTAAGGGGCAATTTAGCATGGCCAATGCACCTAAACTGCACATCTTTGGACCAGAGCACCTGGAGGAAACCAAAAAACAGACATGGGGAGAAGGTGCAAACTCCAAACAGACAGTCACCCAAGGCAGTAATTGAACTCAAGTCCCTGGTGCTGTGAGGCGGCAATGCTAACCACTGTGCCACCGTTCCGCCCAAGTGTTGGTTAAGTATGGCTCTGCAATTAAGCAGGAGAGGGGTTTTCTCCTATTCCTGGAGTTCTGACAGGGTACATAGAACATAGAAGAGTACAGCACAGAACAGGCCCTTCGGCCCTCAATGTTGTGCCGAGCCATGATCACCCTACTCAAACCCACGTATCCACCCTATACCCGTAACCCAACAACCCCCCCTTAACCTTACTTTTATTAGGACACTACGGGCAATTTAGTATGGCCAATCCACCTAACCCGCACATCTTTGGACTGTGGGAGGAAACCGGAGCACCCGGAGGAAACCCACGCACACAGGGGGAGGACGTGCAGACTCCACACAGACAGTGACCCAGCCGGGAATCGAACCTGGGACCCTGGAGCTGTGAAGCATTTATGCTAACCACCATACTACCCTACTGGGATTCTCTTTTTGTTAATAAATTTAGAGTACCCAATTTTTTTTTCCAATTAAGGGGATATTTAGCGTGACCAATCTACCTACCGTGCACATTTTTGTGGGGTGAGACCCATGCAGACACTGGGAGAATGTGTGAACGCCACAGGGACAGTGACCTGGGGCCAGGACCGATTCCGGGTCCTCGTCACCATGAGGCATCAGTGCTAACCACTGTGCCGCCCAAGACTGGGATTCTCTGCAGAATTTCAGGTGCCACATTTGTAACTAAGCTCCACACCAGGTGATATTTAACACAGTTATCACCACGTTCAAATCATCATCGCAAGGTTGTATTCTGAAAGAAAGAGATTGATTATTGTGGAGGCAGCTGACTTGTTTGAGAGATTGCAGGCGCAGATGAAGGAGGCAAGCTCCCAATAGAATTGTGTCTTCACCAACAGTAGGACAGATTCAGGCCCACAGAATGGGAACAAGTTCCATTAATCAGACACACCTCGTGAGTTTGGAAGTCCATTATTCTAATGCATTGGTGGACTTGTTTCTAATTGTCTGAACTATCCAGTATCCAACATGAACAGGCAGACTGAAGGTGATAATGGACATAAGAGACACTAAGAGTGGGTCTCCTGTAACACCTACCGATTGAGTGTTCCTGTCGACTCTTTGGATGTAAATCTTATTGCACTTGATTTGATATAGAGTTACAGAAGTCACATAAAGTTGTGATTCCATGCTCAATGAGCTGTAACCCAATGTTTGACCTACCTCACCCTGATACTGAAACAATCTTTATATTATGATGTAATGTACACTGTCACCTGCACACAAACTTTGTGTACTGTATCTGGAGTGAGTTTTGAGGTTGGCTTAAGCTGATGATTCAGTGTTAGAATTTTAGCTGATGGTTCAGTGTTAGAATTTTAGCTGATGGTTCAATGTTAGGATTTTAGCTGATGGTTCAGTGTTAGGATTTTAGCTGATGGTTCAGTGTTAGGATTTTAGCTGATGGTTCAGTGTTAGGATTTTAGCTGATGGTTCAATGTTAGGATTTTAGCTGATGGTTCAGTGTTAGGATTTTAGCGGGCAAGTACAGTGTTAAGTGACAACAACCCATCAATTTACGAGTACAGAACTCCGCTAGAAAATAATAACAATAAATGATCAATTGTTTACACTAGCACAACCAATTACTCCTCTAGTGTGCAACAATGGTTTAAACTCTACACTCTGTCCAGGGCAAGGGACAATTATCCCCAAGACATATTAAGACAAAGTGAACAGATCTAAATAAGCAGTATTAGGTTAATAAAATTCAAGAATAGTGATGGAGTAATAATACTGCTGAGCATCTTGAGGCTTTGTGTGGAAGCTTCCATTGTTCACAGCGTGATTCCTAGTTGCTGACAGTTGCGTTGTCTGGGGAGAGTGGCTGCATATTCATATAAATAACCTCCCTCAGGCCTTTGTAAAAATGTAAATCTGCTCCAACTGACAGAAAACCCTGTGAATTACAAAGAACATTAGCCTCCATATCAAATTTAGGAAGGTCAAAAAAATGTTTTAAAATCAAAAACCAACTCCAGCCCACCCAGTTTGGATGTTAATGGAGGTAAGTGGTGGGGTGGGTTATGAGGCCAGTTGGTGATTTAATTTTAATAAGGTTGTGTGCCTTTCACGTAAGCACTGTTTTAAACTGAATGCTGGGCAATCAGCTTTCTTGGGTCTCAAAACACAGCAGCTGAAATGTGAGGACAGTGCTTTTCCAACTCAGCTTATGGCCTCCCCCCCTCCAAATCTTCCCCCAATATTCATCCGTGTCCCTGGTCGACTCCTGTATGTCTACGGTCCCTCCACATAAGTAACCCCTCAGACTCCATGTCCATACGCCACACACGTGTAGGCTCCCCACCCATGCCTAACCCCGATTTATAGGTGCAAAGTTTATTCAAAAATGGGGTCCTGGTGTTAAATGCATTGGAATATCCAGTAAACGGACAATTCTGGAACATTGAGACTTCGAGGGGTTTTTCTCTTTAGTTATGAGAGAGGGGATTCCTGGAATCACATCCTTCCTTCCACAGTTACACTCAGAGGAAGAGTTGTATGTGAGGTTTGTGGTGAATGTGTAACTAGTAATTCACACTGTACCTTACTGTTGTCCCTGTGGGCCCCATCAGTGAGCCACTGTGCGGCTCTGCCCACAGGGGGTGATGAGGTGCATGTAGAGGTCTCCGCCCTAGGCTCCTCCCCCTTTAGGGAGTATAAGTGCTGCGGTCCTGCGAGACCGCCCTCAGTATCGTGCAGTCGCAGGCAGGCTCAGTTGTAAGCCAATTAAAGCCACAGTTTACTCCAACTCGTGTCTCTCAGTGAATTGATGGTCGCATCAAGGTTACAGTGAGATGGGAAACAAACTTACAATATTACAAGCTGAATGTGTAGTGGATCAATTGTGTTTCCTTCCGCATATGAGGGAGTATGCATCTGCACACTGGCATGACCTTTACATTGTATAGGATTTATATACTTTAAAGTTACATGCATGAAGCACTACATGGGCTAACATATGGTAACATGTATGAAGCACGACATGGATGATATATTGTATGGTGGTGTATACAGTGTAATCGAGAGCATGTTGTTTTGGGTCTAACTTGATGGAATTGTTCAACTGTTCCATATCAGACTTTACCAACTTGGTAACAGATTAATGTAAATAATTAGCAAAGGAGGTGCAGTGTGTTACAACATTACCCACCATGTGGTTTTTCATAGTCTCATTGATGAAATCAATTCCTTCAGGGAGTGGAATCTGTACTCCTTCCAGAGTCCGTTCTAAACAGAGAAAGAATAAAAAGGGACTGATAGTAAATCTGGTGTTAGAGGGCGAGTTTGCAACTTTAACACTATTTACATGTTCCTTCCGTTATGTACGGAACACAACAAGCCATCTGTTCTGATGGATTGGAATCAAATCTTGGCTTTCAAATGTGGAATTCATAATTATCTGCAGACAAAAGGTTAGCAGGGATATGAGAAAAGGGCAGGGGAACTTAGTTAAGTTGTTTTCTCAGAGAGGTGGCCCCGACATAATGGGCCAAATGGTCTGCTTCCATAGAACATAGAACGATACAGCGCAGTACAGGCCCTTCGGCCCTCGATGTTGCACCGACATGGAAAAAACTAAAGGCCATCTAACCTACACTATGCCCTTATCATCCTTATGCTTATCCAATAAACTTTTAAATGCCCTCAATGTTGGTGAGTTCACTACTGTTGCAGGTAGGGCATTCCACGGCCTCACCACTCTTTGAATAAAAAACCCACCTCTGACCTCTGTCCTATATCTATTACCCCTCAATTTAAGGCTATGTCCCCTCGTGCTAGCCACCTCCATCCGCGGGAGAAGGCTCTCGCTGTCCACCCTATCTAACCCTCTGATCATTTTGTATGCCTCTATTAGGTCACCTCTTAACCTTCTTCTCTCTAACGAAAACAACCTCAAGTCCATCAGCCTTTCCTCATAAGATTTTCCCTCCATACCAGGCAACATCCTGGTAAATCTCCTCTGCACCCGTTCCAAAGCTTCCACGTCCTTCCTATAATGAGGCGACCAGAACTGTACGCAATACTCCAAATGCGGCCGTACTAGAGTTTGTACAACTGCAACATGACCTCATGGCTCCGGAACTCAATCCCTCTACCAATAAAGGCCATCACACCATAGTACTTCTTCACAACCCTATCAACCTGGGTGGCAACTTTCAGGGATCTATGTACATGGACACCGAGATCCCTCTGCTCATCCACACTACCAAGAATTTTACCATTAGCCAAATATTCCTCATTCCTGTTATTCTTTCCAAAGTGAATCACCTCACACTTCTCCACATTGAACTCCATTTGCCACCTCTCAGCCCAGCTCTGCAGCTTATCTATGTCCCTCTGTAACCTGCAACATCCTTCCGCACTGTCTACAACTCCACCGACTTTAGTGTCGTCTGCAAATTTACTCACCCATCCTTCTGCGCCCTCCTCTAGGTCATTTATAAAAATGACAAACAGCAACGGCCCCAGGACAGATCCTTGTGGTACGCCACTCGTAACTGAACTCCATTCTGAACATTTCC
This sequence comes from Scyliorhinus canicula, assembly GCF_902713615.1. Lineage (NCBI taxonomy): Eukaryota > Metazoa > Chordata > Chondrichthyes > Carcharhiniformes > Scyliorhinidae > Scyliorhinus > Scyliorhinus canicula. The sequence goes on along the minus strand of NC_052152.1, from coordinate 127,082,789 downwards.
CATCAACCACCACTCTCTGTCTTCTTTCAACTAGCCAATTTCTGATCCACATCTCTAAATCACCCTCAATCCCCAGCCTCCGTATTTTCTGCAATAGCCGACCGTGGGGACCCTTATCAAACGCTTTACTGAAATCCATATACACCACATCAACTGCTCTACCCTCGTTCACCTGTTCAGTCACCTTCTCAAAGAACTCGATAAGGTTTGTGAGGCATGACCTACCCTTCACAAAACCATGCTGACTATCCCTAATCATATTATTCCTATCTAGATGATTATAAATTGTATCTTTTATAATCCTCTCCAAGCCTTTACCCACCACAGACGTTAGGCTCACCGGCCTATAGTTACCGGGGTTATCTCTACTCCCCTTCTTGAACAAAGGGACCACATTTGCTATCCTCCAGTCCTCTGGCACTATTCCTGTAGCCAATGATGTCATAAAAATCAAAGCCAAAGGCTCAGCAATCTCTTCCCTGGCTTCCCAGAGAATCCTAGGATAAATCCCATCAGGCCCCGGGGACTTATCTATTTTCACCTTGTCCAGAATTGCCAACACTTCTTCCCTACGCACCTCAGTGCCATCTATTCTAATAGCCTGGGTCTCAGCATTCTCCTCCACAACATTATCTTTTTCCTGAGTGAATACTGACGAAAAGTATTCATTTAGTATCTCGCTTATCTCCTCAGCCTCCACACACAACTTCCCACCACTGTCCTTGACTGGCCCTACTCTTACCCTAGTCATTCTTTTATTCCTGACATACCTATAGAAAGCTTTTGGGTTTTCCTTGATCCTACCTGCCAAAGACTTCTCATGTCCCCTCGTTGCTCGTCTTAGCTCTCTCTTTAGATCCTTCCTCGCTTCCCTGTAACTATCAAGCGCCCCAACTGAAACTTCACGCCTCATCTTCACATAGGCCTCCTTTTTCCTCTTAACATGTTCTAACATTTTATGATTCTACTCTATAGAGTGCAATGCTAAAATGGCAATATTACTCTACGCTCTTTGAAAATGCCTCAGTATCCCTAGGAGTCCCTCAGAGTGGAAAGCAAACAGATAGGCCTCAATTCAGCTGAATTAGCTGGAGTGGAGCATCAAATAACATGAATGGGCCTCCTCCTGGGTTCCTGCCCTCTCTGTGATTTTACACTGGGGCAGGCGAGGCCTCAGGGAGGCAGTCAGCCTTTGCCCTCAATTGAGACCTTTAAACAGCCAATTATTGACCACTTAAGGGTGTTGTCTTTTCTTTTCTATACTCTTTTCTCTGTCCTTTCTGTGGCTCTGTTCCAATTAGTGAATTTGCCCTTCTTTCTTATCTATGCCCAAATGCTTACAGTCGCCAGGTATCAAGTGATACCACCACATGTTTCAACCGGTTATCAATCAAAGAGCCAAACACCAGTTAGTTAGTTCAAGGTCAAGGGTACTTTATTTACACACAATTAGTCATGCAGCATAAACACTACTCGTTAACTACACCTATTGGCTAACACAACCTGTACTTAACTTCGGGCACCCGGCTTAGGCCAGAGAAACAGTGGCCGCTGTTCGATTCTGGATCTCCTTGGGTCCGGAGGAGTAACTGCTGCTCAGCTAGGCTCATCCGTCTGGTAGCGAGTGTTGAACTTGCTTCTGGTGTTGCTGCACTTGGAGATGGCCATGACCGGGGTACCAGGACCAAAAGAGAGCGAACATATGGCGAACTCTTCTTCTTATACTTAGGGGTTTTCCCACCCTTTTGGGCGGTCCTCCAGTTTGGGCCCTACTAATTGGGTGATCCCTGATCACTCCGTTTGATTCCTAACCAATAAATGGGCGGGGATTTGGATGGCTGGGGGTGTCCCAAGCGATCACTGACCTCGTTGTTTGCGTTTCCCTTGAACAGGGAGTGGTGCCAAAATGTCTGGGACTGCCCCGTTGCTCGAGTACCAGCCCTTTGTTTTGGTGAAGATGGGCCGTAAAATGCTGATCAGCCCCATTAAAATGCTAATTGGACGGAGTTTTAATACCGTCTGGACTTCTTGCTGACAAATATGCATTTCAGGCTTTGAGCCTGCCTGAGTCTTGGCTTGTCCATTTTACCCGTTAGGCTTTGCGAGTTTCTCTGTACCTAGTTGGAAGTGGCCATCCCAGATGGCTACAAGAGCCATTTCCCATCCAGCCTCAATTTTCAGGCTGGTGGGAAAATTTCCCGGGTGTGGGGAAGCCTGATAATGATTAGACTTAGGTGGAGGGCGGAGGGTGTGCCTCCAGAAATCCCTTCCAACCGCTGGACCACTTTCAGCCCCCACCCTGATATCTCCTCAATCCCCACTATCCACCCTCCTCCCTCCCCAGACCTTCCCTACCCTCCCCGCCCCGAGACCCTGAATATTTCCCTTTCCATGCACTCCCAGCTTGTAGACTCTGTGGCCTCCATAAACATCCACTTCTGTTCATAGCAGAAGCAGCTCTCTAAAGCAGAGAGTCCTCCTGAGTGAGGAGGTGGAAGTCCCACCTGTAGCCAATTAATGCACATTGGAGAGTGAAATGGCCACAAAGCAGTGTCGGGAGATGTACTCCCTGCCTATTCTTTGGATGACGGATGGGATACCCCATCATCTGAAATATCCTGACCATAGAGAGTTTCTGTTTACGATTACTGTACATTGAGCCTCTGCAACATGTATATACGCAGATGATTATTGGACCAGTTCAGTGTTGAAATCAGCTCTGAAGACCCTGTTGTTGAATATTCTGCTGTCCAGGTCATGCGTTAACAATCAAGCAATTGGACGCTTAGCTGCTCTTAGGGAATTGTACCTGGCTATCAGGAGCGGATGAAACAGTATAGGTCACCATGTCACACAGCAGTGAAGGGAAACCTATCTGTTTATCCACATTCACAGGAAGCTCACTGCCAATCAGTACTTCTCCAGGTTATTCTCTGGACATCGTACACGTGTAACATGCATGGAAAGATGCTCAAAAAGGGATTAGCTGTCTGTCTGGGTCCTATACTACTACCTCTTCCGCATAACCGGTAATGGACCTTCATTTCATCATCTAACTTGTCCAACTGATAGAGCTGTCAAGTGTGTAAGGTAGCAACAAACAGCTTTAGCTGAATATATTTCAGTTAACTGTAGCACACCGAGTGATAACCTGCATCATGACGAGTGTGTAAACACGGTGCCTAACACAGAGTGCAACACTTACCATTGATAATTGGCATGACAGTGAATTGCAGAAGAGCCTTCACTGGAGTTTGAAGAGGGATGAGCTGAAAGAATAGAGGAAATGATCAGATCAGACCTGGTATAACATCAGAAGTCTAGGTAAGGCACCACTATCATCTGCTGCTCTATATTGTGGTATCCAAGGAATCATCAAGGTTGTCAACTGATTTTTAACAAAAGGAAGGCACGTCTTGGAGCCATGGGCCAACCCTATCATTTCCTATCTTGAGCCTGCTTTTGACCTACTTGAGCCTTTCCTTTGAAATATAGTGACTGGGAGGGCAAAACTCCTCTCACCCCTATTCTCACCTCAAAAGCTGGTCTCTCCTCCGGTTTTCCCAACAAGAGAATGTTTTGCATCTGACCTTGTTGTATCAGCAACATAGGTTGGGGTACAGGCACGAAAGGAACCAGAGTGATTGGGAGCTGAGGCTGAAGATAGCTTGCTGGATTTGAAAGCAAGGCTTTAACATAAGTGTAATGTAAAATATTAATGTGCCTTTATTTACAAGGTAATAACAACAGACCCACTAACATAGAAACTAGGTACAGGAGTAAGCCATTCGGCCCTTCGAGCATGCACCACCATTCAATATGATCATGGCTGATCATTTAAATTCAGTATCCCACTTTCTCTCTATACCCCTTGATCCCTTTAGCATCAAGGGCCACGTCCAGCTCCCTTTTGAATATATCCAACAAACTGGCCTCAACAGCTTTTTGTGGCAGAGAATTCCACAAGTTCACAACTCTCTGAGAGAAGAAGTTCTTCATTTTGATCCTGAATGGCTTACCCATTATTCTTAGGTTGTGACCTCTAGTTCTGGACTTCCCCAACATTGGGAACTTTCTTCCCGCATCTAGCCTGTCCAGTCCCATCAGGATTTTATATCTTTCCATGAGATTCCCTCTCATTCTTCTGAACTCCAGTGAGTACAAGCCCAGTTGATCCAGTCTTCCTTCATACGTCAGTCTGCCATCCCGGGAATTAGTCTGCTGAACCTTTGCTGGACACCCTCAATAGCAAGAATGTCCTTCCTCAAACTAGGAGACCAAAACTGCATACAATACTCAAGGTGTGGCCTCACCAAGGCCCTGTATAACTACAACAAGACATCCCTGCTCCTATACTCAAATCCCCTCGCTATGAACGCCAGCATGCCATTAGCTTTTCACACTGCTTGCTGTACCTGCAGCTGGGCAGCCATGTTTATAGCAGTAACCAATAGACCTTGGTTCTAGGTTTAGCTATGGGGCTTGCTTTTGGGTCTTTTGACCTACTGCTCTCAAACTGGCTCAACGTGATGTTTTAAGTTAATTATTTCCTGGATTTTCTCTTTGTTCTGTGGCTCCCTCTACCTCACATATGTATAGCTGCATTGGTACATCTGTAATTCCAGGTGATGGCCCCAGACAACCAATGCATAGAACATAGAATCTATAATCACTTCCATATTTACCTACCACTGTCAGTCATGGATCAAGTAGGTAGTTTTCTTGCTTTTGAGTCAGAAGGTTTGAGAGACTTGAACCCAAAATCTAGGATGACACTTCAGTGCAGTACTACAGTCTGATGTGCCAACTTTTGGTTGAGAAGTTAAACATTGGCCCCTTCTACCAGTTCAAGTGATGTAAAATCTCCCATGTCATTATTTTGAAGAGGAGCAGGGTATCTCTTGGTCATTACTTATCCCTCAACTAATGTCATCAGTAGAGATTATCTGGGAATGATCACATTGCTGTTTTTGGGAGCTCGTCATTTGCAAAATTAACTGTAGCATTTCCCTACATACAATAGTCACAAATCTTCAAAGGTACTTCATTAGCTGTGAAGTGCTTGCGATATTTGGAGGCAAAAGATGCTATAAAAATGTGCATCATCAACTTCTTTCATTCTTTACATTTCCAACAAGTGTTATCCATTTCAACAATGGACACAACGTGACAGATATAGATGAGCTAATTCTAGCGCTGAGGCATAAATTTCATTTGCTGAATGATAACCTGGAGATAGATTTCCTTCTCTTCTGGCCTGTCACATGGGGCTTTAAGGTCTCACCATCTCCTGTGGTACAAACACTGTTTGTAAAACAATGGAGACGAGGTCAAAGAGGAAATTGTTACAGCTGAAACCTGGACTTTCCCAGCTCCATAGCTCTATATCTTCATCGAGGTGGGGAGAATCATGTAGCTTTAGAGTGCAGGAACTTTGCGGTGGTCCAAAACCTGACAATTTGGTCCATTCAGGTATTCTCTAATGTAAGTGAAAGATGTTGCGCAACAACGTTAGATTTTACTCTTGTGGATGTGATGGTTGAAATGATCCTGAGAAACATTTATATAATGCCAGACTGTTATTTCCATAGATTTCAATGGGTTAATAATCAGGGGATTCTGTAATAGGTGGCACAGTGGTTAGCACTGCTGGCTCACAGCGCCAGGCACCCAGGTTCGATTCCAGCCTTGGGTGACCATCTGTATGGAGTTTGCACATTCTCCCCATGTCTCGGTGCATTTCTTCCAGGTGCTCCGGTTTACTCCCACAGTCTAAAGATGTGCAAGTTAGTGGATTGGCCACATTAAATTGACCCTTAGTAATAATAATCTTTATCAGTGTCACAGGAAGGCTTACATTAACACTGCAATGAAGTTACAGTGAAAATCCCCTTGTCGCCTGTTCGGGTACACCGAGGGAGAATTCCGATTGTCCAATTCACCTAACAAGGACGTCTTTGGACTGTGGGAGGAAACCGGAGCACCCGGAGGAAACCCACGCAGACACAGGGAGATCGTGCAGACTCCGCATAGACAGTGACCCAAGCTGGGAATCAAACCCGGGTCCTGGTGCTGTGAAGCAATAGTGCTAACCACTGTGCTATCGCGCTGCCCTCAGTCCAAACATGCGCAGGCTAGGTGGTTTGGCCGTGATAAATTGCCCCTTACTGTCCAAATATGTGCATATTAGGTGGGGTTAAGAGGATAGGGCAGGGCAGTGGGCCTCGGTAGGGTGCTCTTTCAGAGGATTCGTACAGACTTAATGGGTCAAATGGCCTCGTTCTGCACTGCGTGAAGGTTCACTAATTTTTGATAAAGATTTGCATCTATATTTACTTACCGCCAATGATTCCAAAGTGGACTTTGATGAATACATTCTGAATCTGTGCAGAAAGAAAATCAGAAAAAGTATTTATTTCAATAAATCTGCTTGCAATAGCTCTGAGCAGAGTCTGCTTTAAGACTCCTGCCTCTCAGTCTGAAACTCCACTGCTCCCTAAGAGCTGGTGCTTCCTGAACAACTAAGTTTCAATCTGTTTGATGTGTGAAATCACAACTCCCAATGAATAAAGAGCAATTCCCAAAGTGTTTTCATATATTGAATGCATTCATCTCCAGATTTCATCCTCACCGCCATTGGTTGTCTCTTAATTCAAGGATGACATCTACTCTGGGTTATGAGTTTCTGCCATGGGTCTTCATGTGACTGAACAGATTGATTCTCAAACAGCAAGGCCGGGATTTTCCGAGCCTGCGCCGAGTCGGAGAATCGCTGGTGCTGCGAGAAATTCCCGCCTCACCGCTCAGACGCCGGGATGTGATTTTCTGGCGACCTGAGAATCGTCGCCAATGGCAATCGCGCGGTCGACGCAGTGCTGGTCGGGCGCAGCTGAACGAGGTCCCCACGACGATTCTCCGCGGTCGACCGGCCGAATTCCCGCCGAGTTCCACCGGTGTGGTTCCAACCTGGTACCACCCGGTGGGAGCCCGGACCCGCGGCCATGGTGGCCTTCCTGGTGGGGCCCCGGGGGGAACAGACTCCGGGGTGGGGGGCCTCCACGGCATCCAGGCCCACGATCGGGGGCTACCGATCGGCGGGCGCCCACGATCTGGAATGGGCCTACCTTCTTCCACGCAGGCCTGCTTTAGGGCTCCGCCATATTGCGCGATGCCGGCTCGAAGATGGCCGTCGCGCGCATACACCACTGCGGAGACAGCAGTCGTGCGCATGCGCGGACCTGCGCCGGCAGTGTAGGGCCGTGTATTGGCACCGGAGCAGCGCGCAGCATTCTGGCACCATGTTGGCCCCGAGGGCCGCTGAATCGCTGGGCCAGGAGGCCCATTGACGCCGGCATGCACCACTCCGTCGTTTATGCCGGCATCAACACTTGGCTGGGATTTCGGAGAATCCCGGCCCAGATCTTTGGACACATGGAGCAGGATGTTCCCACAAGGTAGTAGGATCCAGGCTGCTTTATGGTATGTTGTCCCTAGTGTCAGGGTTAAAGATGTCACTGAGTAATTGCAGGATAATCTTCTCGGGGCAGATGAACAACCAGGGGCTCCATGTTGGTATCAATGACATAGGTAGAAAGAGGGATGTGGCCCTGCGAGCAGATTTTAGAAAAGTAGAAAAGAGATCAAAAAGCAGGACTTCAAAGGCCGTAATCAAAGGATTACTCTGAGTGCCACGTGCTAGTGAGTACAGAAATAGGAGGGCACAGCAAATGAATGCATAGCTAGAGAGATGGTGCAGAAGGGAGGGCTTTAGATTTCTGAGGCATTGGCACCAGTTCTGGGGCAGGTGGGGTCTGTACAGGGAGGTGAATTACACCTTAGCAGGACTGGGACAAATATCTTTGCAGGGGGATTAGCTGGTGCTGTTGGGCAGGGGATGGGACCCTGAGAGGGAATCAGAGAGAAGAGAATCAAAGTTGATTAAGGTAGGAAGAAAAGTTATAAGCAAAATTGGAAAGCAATGGAAATAAAGGCCAATATCAAACAGTGTAAAATATTTTAAAATGTTGAAAGGCAAAAATTAAGTACTCTTGAATGCAAACAGCATTCACAAAAAGAAACATGAATTAACTACGCCAATGGAAGTAAGTTGGTAGGCTCTAATTGCCATTACTCGGACGTGGTTACACGGTGACCAATTTAATGTTCAAGGGGATTCAACATTTAGAAAAGACAGGAAAAAGGGAAAAGGAGGTGAGGTGGTGCTGTTAATAAAGAATGAGATCAGTACATTAATGAGAAAGGATCTTAGATTGGAGATCAAGATGTAGAATTAGATTGAGTGAGCTAAGAAAGAGCAAGGGCAGCAAAAATTGGTGGATGTTGTTTATTGGCCACCAAACTGTAGTGGTCATGTAGGGCATGTTATCAATCAGGAAAATAGAGGTGCATGCAACAAGGGAAAGGGGAACCCAATCTACATATAAATTGCTTAAACCAAATTAGCATTAATGCTGTGAAGGCCCATTTCCTGAAATGTTTACATAATAGTTTCCTGGAGCAGTATATTGAGGAACCAACTAGAGAACAGGCTATTTTAGATCGATAAATGTGCAATGAGAAAGGGCTAATAAATAATCATCCTGTAAAGAAGCTTTGAGGAATGAGTGACCATAATATGATAGAACGTAATGTAGTTTAATCTGAAACAAAGTTTTGAAATCTAAACAAAAGGAAACTACAAAAATGTAAGGGGAAAATTGATTGTGGTAGATTGATAAACTTCATTAAAAAGGTATGTCAGTAGACGGACAATGGTTAGCATTTAAAGAATGAATCCAAAATCCTGGAACTCCTTCCCTAACAGCACTGTGGGTGTACCTATACCTCAAGGAAGCAGCTCACCACCATCTTCTCAGTTAGGCAATTAGGGATGGGCAATAAACGCTGGCCTAACCAGCGAAGTCGATATCCATTAAAAACATTTTTTTTTAAAGGGCCAAGGTCTTCCGGCTGTTCACGCTGGTGGGATCGTCTGCTCCCGTTGGCAGCGCATCCCTGCTGTGGGCGTCCCGCAAACATGGAGGGGATTCAATGGGAAATCCCATTGACAGTGACGGGACCAGAAGACCCGGCTTCTGGCCAACAGCGGGCCACCTCTGAGAAACACACCACGGGGCAGCCAGAGAATCTCACCCATGGTTTACAACTATACATTCTTGTCAAGCACAAAAACCCAACAGGAAAAGTGGTTTATCCATGGCTAACAAGGGAAGTTAAAGATTGTATTGCATCAAAAGAAGAGGTTTATAAAGTTTGTAAAAAATATTAGTAAGTCTGGGATGTTATGTTATTCTAATGATGCAATAACTTGGCTTTATATACTGTGCAAATTACTCATTAGGGATTGGGTAAATGTGTGTTCATTTAGCGGCATGGTAGGACAATGGTTAGCACTGTTGCTTTACAGCCAGGGTCCCATGTTCGATTCCTGGCTTGTGTCACTGGCTGTGTGGAGTCTGCACATCCTCCTCGTGTGTGTGTGGGTTTCTTCCGGGTGCTCCGGTTTCCTCCCACAGTCCAAAGATGTGCAGGTTAGGTGGATTGGTCATGCTAAATTGCCCTTAGTCTCCAAAAAAGGTTAGCTGGGGTTACTGGGTTACGGGGATAGGGTGGAGGTGTGGGCTTAAGTGGTGTGTTCTTTCCAAGGGCCGGTGCAGACTCGATGGGCTGAATGGCTCCTCTGCACTGTAAATTCTATGATTCTATGATCAGTTTTCACATATACGCTCTTGACATCCAGCTCTACCTCACCATCACCTCTCTCCACTCCCCCACTGCTGCAAAATTATCGTAAGAAGTCTTACAACACCAGGTTAAAGTCCAACAGGTTTGATTCAAACACGAGCTTTCGGAGCGCAGCTCCTTCCTCAGGTGAATGGCGAGGTATGTTCCATTATTAGATTATCAGATTGCTTAGCTGAAATCCGATGCTGGATAAACAGAAATTTCATCCAGTTAACCATTGGGAAGACTGAAGAAATTTGTTTTTGGCCTTCATTCCAAACTCCATTCCCTAACTATTAACTCCACCCCGCTCCCTGGCAACATTCTGAGATTAAGCCAGTCCGTCCACAACCTGGGTGTCATATTTGATCCTGAGATGAACTTCCTGACCTCATGTTGACATCGAAAAGGAGACGGTATTGGGTCCTTTAAAAGATATTAAGGTTGAAACATCTCCTGTGCCAGATGGGATTTACCCCAGAATACTGAGGGAAGCAAGGGAGGAAATTGCTGGGGCCTTGACTGACATCTTTGTATCCTCATAAAAGCAAATTACTGCTGATGCTGGAATCTGAAACCAAAGAGAAAATGCTGGAAAATCTCAGCAGGTCTGGCAGCATCTGTAGGTAGAGAAACGAGCTAACGTTTCAAGTCCAGATGACCCTTTGTCAAAACTTTGCAGATGTTGCCAGACCTGCTGAGATTTTCCAGCATTTTCTCTTTATCTTTGTATCCTCATCCCACGTTAGCACAGGCTTCAATCTCGCTGATGCCTAAGAAAGACAAAGACCCAACGGAATATGGGTCACACAGACCCATATCTCTGCTGAACGCAGACGCCAAAATACTGGCCAAAATCCTAGCCAAAAGGCTAGAAGACTGTGTACCTGAGGTGGTCACAGAGGACCAGACGGGCTTCGTCAAAGGTAGACAGCTCACCTCGAACATCAGGCGCCTGCTGAACGTGATAATGACCCCCTCCGGGGAGAGAACACAAGAGGTAATCGTCTCCCTGGACGTAGAAAAGGCCTTCGACAGAGTCGAATGGAAATACCTCATAGAGGTACTGGAGCGGTTCGGGCTTGGAACAGGGTTCACCGCTTGGGTAAAGCTCCTATACAACGCCCCCATGGCGAGTGTACGGACCAACAATACCAACTCCCAATACTTCCAGCTGCACAGGGGCACCAGACAAGGATGCCCACTGTCCCCGCTGCTGTTCGCACTAGCAATCGAACCGCTAGCAATCGCGCTCAGGGCAGCAAAAAATTGGAGGGGGATCCGAAGGGGAGGCAGAGAGCAGAGTCTCACTCTATGCAGATGATCTGCTCCTCTACATCTCGGACCCACAAAGCAGCATGGACGGAATCATCGCGCTCCTGAAAGAGTTTGGAGCCTTCTCGGGCTACAAACTCAATATGAGCAAAAGCGAGATCTTCCCAGTCACCAGCAAGGGGGGGGGGGGGGGGGGGGGGGGGGGGGCAGCACTAAAGGGGCTGCCGTTCAAACAAGCCCGACATAAATTCCGCTACCTGGGGATCCAAATATCCCATGACTGGAAAGGGATCCACAAATGGAACCTCACCAGCCTGGCGGAGGAAGTAAAAAAGGACCTGCAAAGATGGAACACACTCCCACTGTCCCTCGCGGGGAGAGTCCAAACGATCAAAATGAACGTATTGCCCAGGTTCCTCTTCCTGTTTAGATCCATTCCGATCTACATCCCCAAGGCCTTCTTCAAAGCGCTGGACAAACTTATCATGGCGTTCATATGGGGGGGTAAAAATGCTAGGATCCCAAAGAAGGTCCTACAAAAAACAAAATCCAGGGGGGGGGGCTAGCCCTCCCGAATCTACAATTCTACCACTGGGCGGCAACAGCCGAGCGAGTAAGGGGATGGATCCAGGAGCCAGAAGCCGAGTGGGTGCGTGCGGAAGAGGCCTCCTGCATGGGGACCTCCCTCCGGGCCCTCGCCACGGCAGCACTCCCATCCCCACCCACAAAACACTCCAGCAGCCCAGTGGTGACAGCCACCCTCCAATCCTGGAACCAACTGCGGCAGCAATTTGGCCTGAACAAGATGTCGGACAAGGCTCCCATCTGCAACAACCATAGGTTCAAACCAGCACTGACTGACGCCACCTTCAAAAGGTGGAGGCAGGACGGGGGGACACTGACAGTCAGGGACCTATACACGGACGATAGGATCGCAACACTGGACGAACTGACAGAGAAATTTCGGCTAGCTGGGGGGAACGAGCTACGGTACCTGCAGCTCAAAAACTTCCTACGAAAGGAGACAAGGACGTACCCACAACTGCCACGACAGACCTACTGGACGCAAGTATCCTAGGGAAAGGGAACTGTAGCGACATGCATGACCGACTGGTATAAAGGGACAACACCGTATTGGACGCAACAAGAAGGAAATGGGAGGACGACCTGGGGATGGAGATAGGGTGGGGACTCTGGAGCGAAGCACTGCATAGGGTCAACTCCACCTCCACATGCGCAAGGCTCAGCCTGACGCAACTAAAAGTGGTACATCGAGCCCACTTAACAAGAAACCATATGAGTAGGTTCTTCCCGGAGGTGGAGGACAGATGTGAACGGTGCCAAAGAGGCCCGGCCAACCACGCCCACATGTTCTGGTCTTGCCCCAGACTTGTGGAGTACTGGACAGCCTTCTTCGAGGCTATGTCCAAAGTGGTGGGGGTGAGGGTGGAGCCATGCCCGATAGTGGAGGTCTTCGGAGTTTCAGACCAGCCAGATCTATTCCTGGGGAGGAGGGCGGACGCCCTTGCCTTTGCCTCCCTGATCGCCCGCCGTAGAATCCTGTTTGGCTGGCGGTCAGCAGCACCGCCCAGAGCTGCAGACTGGCTGTCCGACCTCTCGGAATCTCTCCAAATGGAGAAAATCAAATTCGCCATCCGAGGGTCGGACGACGGCTTCCACAGAACGTGGGAGCCATTCATGCAACTGTTCCGGGACCTGTTTGTGGCCACGTACAAGAGGAAGAATAGTCGGGTGGCCAAGAATCAGGGGGAAAATTGACGGGAATCGGTGGAAGGTAGCCGGGGGGGGGGGGGGGCTACGGGTTCGTTATGGGGGTTTGATGGCTAGCTAAGGCCCAAAACCAAACTGTAAATAAATGCCAATAAACATGTGCCTCGGCCATATTGGGGAATGTAAAATATGTATGCTGGCTAAAGGGGGGAGGCCACAATTATTATTACGAAGATGCTTACCTGTAAATATATATGTTAATTTTTGCGTGTTCTTTTGTTTTTTCTCTCTCTCTAACAATTTGTAATTTGTTCAATATAAAACATGAAAACGGAATAAAAAACATTTATAAAAAAAAAAAATCTTTGTATCCTCATTGGGTGGGATCCCAGAGGACTGGAGGATGGCTAATGTAGCAGGGATAATCCTGGAAACTATAGGCCGGTGAGCCACACGTTGGTAGTAGGATTTATACTCATTTGGAAAAAATGGACTCATCAGCGATAGACAGCATGGTTTTGTGAAGGGGAGGTCATGCCTTACTAACTTGATCATGTTTTTTGAGGAGGTGACAAAGATGATTGATGAGGGGAAGGCGGTGGATGGACTTCAGTAAAGCCTTTGACAAGGTGCCACATGGGAGACTATACAGAAGGTGAAGTCACACAGAATCAGAGGTGGGGTGGTAAGATGGATACAGAACTGGTTCGGTCATAGAAGGCAAAGGGTAGCAGTAGTAGGGTGTTTTTCTGAATGGAAGGTTGTGACTCGTGGTGTTCCCCAGGGATCTGTGTTGGGGCCTCTGTTGTTTGGAGGAAATGGTCTGATTAGTAAGTTCACGGATAACACCAAGGTTGATGGAGTGGCAGAGTGTTGAGGATTGTCAGAGGATACAGCAGGGCATAGATAAGTTGGAGACTTGGGCAGAGAAATGGCAAATGGAGTTTAATCGAGACAAATGTGAGGTTATGCATTTTGGTAGGTCTAACATAGAGGGGAAATGTACCGTAAATGGCAAAACCCGGGGGAATATAGAAAGTCAGAGAAATCTGGGAATACAGGTTCTCAGGTCTTTGAAAATGGCAACACAAGTGGGCAAGGTAATCAAAAAAGCATATGGAATGCTTGCCTTCATTGGACGGGGCATCCAGTATACTAACTGGTAAGTCATGCGACAGTTGTATAGTACCTTGGTAAGGCCGCACTTGGAATATTGCGCACAATTCTGGTTGCCACACTACCAGAAGGATGTGGAGGCTTTGGAGAAGGTGCAGAGGAGGTTTACTAGGATGTTGCCTGGTCTTCAGGGTGTTAGCTATGTGGAGAGGCTGAATAGACTTGGGACTGTTTTCATTATGAAATGAAAATGAAATGAAAATTGCTTATTGTCACTAGTAGGCTTCAATTAAGTTACTGTGAAAAGCCCCTAGTCGCCACATTCCGGCGCCTGTTCGGGGAGGCTGGAACGGGAATTGAACCGCGCTGCTGGCCTGCTTTAAAAGCCAGCGATTTAGCCCAGTGTGCTAAACCAGCCTCTCTCCGGAGGATGACGGGTGACCTGAGAGAGGTCTCCAAGATTATGAGTGGCATGGATAGAGTGGATGGGCAGGCACTCTTTCCCAGGATGGAGGGGTCAGTCACCAGGAAGCATAGGTTTAAGGTCCGTGGGGCAAAGTTTAGAGGAGATGTGTAAGGCAGGTTTTTTACACAGAGGGTGGTGAGTGCCTGGAACGCGTTGCTAGGGGAGGTTGTGGAAGCAGATACATTAACGGCTTTCAAAAGGCATCTTCATAAACACATGGATGGGTATAGAAGGATACGGCACAAGAAAGTGCTGAGGGTTTTGGTCAAGGTTGGTATCGTGACCGGTACAGGCTTGGAGGGCCAAAGGGCCTGTTCCTGTGCTGTATTGTTCTTTGTTCTCATATTTGAGCCATTATCAATTCAGCCAATTTCCACCTCCGTAACATCGCCTGACTTCATCCCTGCCTCATCATTATCTGCTGCTGAAACCCTTATCCATGTCTTTGTTACCTTTGGACTGAACAGATCCGACACACTCTTGGCCGCTCTCTCACATTCAACCCTCTGTAAACCAGTGTCTTAACTCGCACCTAATCCCATTCCCGAATCGTCCCTACGTTCGCTGACCTACAAATCCCTTCATGGCCTCAACCTCCTCCTATCTCTGTAGTTTCCAGGGTGGCACGGTGGCGCAGTGGTTAGCACCGCTGCCTCACGGCGCTGCGCATCCAGGTTTAATCCCGGCCCCGGGTCACTGTCCGTGAGGAGTTTGCACATTTTCCCTGTGCCTGTGTGGGTCTCACCCCCACAACCCAACGATGTACAGGGTAGGTTGTTTGGTCACATTAAATTGCCCCTTCATTGGAATTTCTTTTTAAACACTCTGTAAAATTCTCCAGCCTCCGAGGTATCTGAGCTCCTCGAATTCTGGCCTCTATTGCATCCTGATCATAATTACTCCCCCACTGCTGGCCATGCTTTCAGTTTCCTCAGCCTCAAGCTGTGGAATTTCCTCCATACATCCTTCTACCTCGCTTTCCTCCTTTCAGATCCACCTTAACATCTGCCTCTTTAACCAAGCCTTTGCACTCCTGACCTCATATCTTCAAATCTGGCTCGATGTCAGACTTTATATTATAATGCTCCTGTAGGATATTTCATTACCTTAAAAGGCTCTATGTAAATGTAAATGTGTTGTTTCTGAGGCAGTTGCTCACAATTCTAACACTGTACATTCAAGGCTTTCCATTTTGGTCCATTTCCAGGCACATAACCAATTGGGCACAGGCAGCACACATCCGAACAGCTCCCTGGGGCCTCTTTTAAATACTTTCCTGCCTGCAATTGTCATGGCTCCAAATGCTGATAACAGATCAAAATCAGGCCACCTCTCTGGCCAGCGGACAGCCCCAGGTACACTGCCTTCCTACAAGTGCTGCAAAATTGGGATTAGAATAGATTGGTGCTTGATGGCTGGCACAGACGCGATGGGCCAAAGGGCCTCTTGCAGTAAAACTCTGTGATGTTAATTGGAGGCTCATGACTCCCTCCTCGTTCCTTTTCGTGTGAGTGGTAACTTTTACTCGGTCCTGAATCTCCACTTCAGCGAGTTTCACCCAGTCAATCACCTGTTCTGTTTGTGTCATTCATCTGCCAGAATTAGACTGCAGGGTCCTTATCACCCAGGAATGGAAAATCAAGCAACACGTTCTGCAGCTTGGAGTCCCAAGTCCAAACCGTTCCCATACAGTGAAATCTATTGAATAATCTAGTCTACGATGTCTCACTGTACACATACCATTCAGGGGCCAAGGGTGGGATTCTCCCTTCTGGGGACTAAGTCCCCACGCCGGCGGGAAAACCGGCGCCAACCACTCCGGCGTCAACAGCCCCCGAAAGTGAGGAATCCTCCAAATTTTTAGGGGTTAGGTTGACGCAGGAGTTTTTGGCACCGCTCCAGCTGGTGCCGAAGGGCCAGCATGATCTCAAGCATGCGCGGACCGGCCGGCACATTTCCGTGCATGCGCAGGCCGGCCAGCGTATTTCTGCGCATGCTCTCTTCTCCGTGTCGGCCCCCGGGCAATATAGCAGAGCCCTACAGGGGCCCGGCGTGGAGGAAAGAAGGCCCCCACGGAAACAGCCCGCCCGCAGGAACCCCGATCGCGGGCCAGGCCATCCAGGACTGCCTCCGCACACTTACCTGCCAGGTCCTGCTGTGTGTGAGGTGAGTAATTCACGCCGGCGGGACTGGCCAAAACATGATGGCCACTTGCCCATCGGGGTCTGGAGAATCGCCCGGGGGGCCGTTGTTAACGGCCCACGACAGGCGTGGCGGGAAATTCCAGGGGGCCAGAGAATAGGGCAGCCGGCGGCAGGGCGGGATTCGCGCCTCCCCCGTGGATTCTTCGACCCAGCGGGGGGTCGGAGAATCCCGGCCAACGTTAACAACCTTTTGAGGTCCATCTTACCTTTTGAGGTCCAATTTAATTGCAAGCTTCTTCCCTTTCAAAGACACCTTTGCATTCAATCTTGATTCCTGCAATGATAAATCCAAATGACAGGGGCTCTTCGAGGATTGTCACTCAGGGAGTGAAATAATGCAATGCTTCATAAAGATAGAAAAGTTATAACATGGCTTCAATATCATTGAGAATATTGTACACAGTGACACACAGCATGATGGAGTTAAGGAATGAATACTTAATGTGCTCAGATTCCATTTCTCTTCAGGAACTTAGAAAACATCTATGGGTTTCTCCTGATTTCAGGTTCCAATATTTTTTTCACCTTCTCTTTTTGTTTTCCTAGTTTCTAGTGACTAGCAGTATTTTGAGCTTTGTGTGGGCACATGAGACTCCGAGAGTGAAGAGGGTGTTCCTGGAGCGAGGGATTGATAGAGGCGGGCTGGCGCTGCCCAACCTTTTGGGGTACTATTGGGCGGCCAATGTGTCAATGGTACGTAAATGGGTGATGGAGGGGGGAGGGACGGTGTGGAAAAGAATGGAGATGGCGTCATGTAGAGGTACGAGCCTGGTTGCCATGGTAACGGCGCCGTTGCCGCTCTCCCCTAAGAGGTTTACCACGAGCCCGGTGGTGGCGGCGACCCTAAGAATCTGGGGACAGTGGGGACGGCATAGGGGGGAAACAGGGGGCTCGATGGAGACTCCATTGGGTGGCAATCATCGGTTCATCCCAGGGAACAGGGATGGGGGATTTAGGGGGTGGCAAAGGGTGGGCATCAGTAAATTGAGGGACCTGTTTATTGGCGGGAGGTTTGCGGGCCTGGGGGAACTGGAAGATAAATTTGGGCTTCCCCAAGGGAACATGTTCAGATACTTGCAGGTAAAGGCGTTTGCTAGGCGACAGTTAGAGGGATTCCCTTTGCTGCCCTCGCGGGGGACGATGGAGAGAGTGCTTTCGGGGGTGTGAGTCAGAGAGGGGAAGGTGTCTGACATTTATAAGGTAATGCAGGAGGTGGAGGAGTTGTCAGTGGAGGAGCTGAAGGCTAAATGGGAGGAGGAACTCGGGGAGCAGATAGAGGACGGGACTTGGGCGGATGCCTTGGAGAGAGTCAACTCTTCCTCCTCATGTGCGAGGCTTAGTCTCATCCAATTTAAGGTGCTGCACCGGGCCCACATGTCCGGGAGTAGGATGAGTAGGTTCTTTGGGGGTGAGGACAGGTGTACCAGGTGTTCGGGGAGTCCAGCGAATCATGCCCATATGTTCTGGGCATGCCCAGCACTGGAAGAGTTCTGGAAGGGGGTGGTGGGGACGGTGTCGAGGGTGGTTGGATCCAGGGTCAAACCAGGGTGGGGACTCGCAATTTTTGGAGTTGCGGTAGAGCCGGGAGTGCAGGAGGCCGGTGTCCTGGCCTTTGCGTCCCTAGTAGCCCGTCGAAGGATTCTGCTACAGTGGAAGGATGCGAGGCCCCCAAGTGTGGAGACCTGAATCAGTGACATGGCGGGATTTATAAAACTGGAAAGGGTCAAATTTGCCCTGAGAGGATCAATACAAGGGTTCGATAAACGATGGCAGCCTTTTCTGAACTTCCTGGCTCAAAGATAGGTATCTTGGTCAATAGCAGCAACAACCCGGGGGGGGGGGGGGGGGGGGGGGGGGGGGGTTCCTTATTGTAGTTTCTATTATGTAACTTAATATTGTGTTAATTTGCATTGTTATTAATATGCTGTGTTGTTCATGGAGGTGGGGCGCATGTTTATGTTTGCTAATATTATTGTTATTTTTGGTATTCTATTATGGTTCGTTGTTGTATAAATTCAAAACTTTTCAATAAAAATTATTTTTTTTAAAAAAGAACCGTTTAGCTGTGTTGGAAAATAGTGACATAGAACATAGAACATAGAACATTACAGCGCAGTACGGGCCCTTCGGCCCTCGATGTTGCGCTGACCTGTGAAACCATCTGAAGCCTCCCTGACCTACACTATTCCATTTTCATCCATATGTCTATCCAGTGACCACTTAAATGCCCTTAAAGTTGGCGAGTCTACTACTGTTGCAGGCAGGGCTTTCCACACCCCTACTACTCTCTGAGTAAAGAAACTGCCTATATCTACTACCCCTCAATTTAAAGCTATGTCCCCTCGTGTTGGTCATCACCATCCGAGGAAAGGGACTCTCACTGTCCACCCTATTTAACTCTCTGACTATCTTATATGTCTCTATTAAGTCACCTCTCAGCCTTCTCCTCTCTAACGAAAATAACCTCAAGTCCCTGAGCCTTTCCTCGTAAGACCTTCCCTCCATACCAGGCAACATCCTAGTAAATCTCCTCTGAACCCTTTCCAAAGCTTCCACATCCTTCCTATAATGTGGTGACCAGAACTGCACGCAGTACTCCAGGTGTGGCCGCACCAGAGTTATGTACAGCTGCAGCATGACCTTGTGGCTCCAAAACTCAATCCCCCTACTGATAAAGGCTAGCACACCATATGCCTTCTTAACAACCCTATTAACCTGGGTGGCAACTTTCAGGGATTTATGTACCTGGATGCCGAGATCTCTCTGTTCATCTACACTACCAAGAATCTTGCCATTAGCCCAGTACTCTGCATTCCTGTTACTCCTTCCAAAGTGAACCACCTCACACTTTTCCGCATTAAACTCCATCTGCCACCTCTCAGCCCAGCTCTGCAGCTTATCTATGTCCCTCTGTATCCTATAACATCCTTCAGCACTATCCACAACTCCACCGACTTTAGTGTCATCTGCAAATTTACTAACCCATCCTTCTACACTCTCTTCCAGGTCATTTATAAAAATGACAAACAGCAGTGGCCCCAAAACAGATCCTTGCAGTACACCACTAGTAACTGAACTCCAGGATGAACATTTGCCATCAACCACCACCCTCTGTCTTTCAACTAGCCAATTACTGATCCAAACCGCTAAATCACCTTCAATCCCATACTTCCTTATTTTCTGCAATAGCCTTCCGTGTGGAACCTTATCAAACGCCTTACTGAAATCCATATACAGCACATCAACCGCTTTACCCTCATCCACCTGTTTGGTCATCTTCTCAAAAAACTCAATAAGGTTTGTGAGGCATGACCTACCCTTCACAAAACCGTGTTGACTATCGCTAATCGACTTTTCATCTTTTCAAGATGATTATAAACCCTATCTCTTATAACCTTTTCCAACATTTTACCCACAACCGAAGTAAGGCTCACAGGTCTATAATTACCAGGGTTGTCTCTACTCCCTTTCTTGAACAAGGGGACAACATTTGCTATCCTCCAGTCTTCCGGCACTATTCCTTTCGACAAAGACGACATAAAGATCAAGGACAAAGGCTCTGCAATCTCCTCCCTGGCTTCCCAGGGAATCCTAGGATAAATCCCATCTGGCCCAGGGGACTTATCTATTTTTACACTTTCCAAAATTGCTAACACCTCCTCCTTGTGAACCTCAATTCCATCTAGCCTGGTCGACTGAACCTGAGTTATTGCCTCGACAACATTGTCTTTCTCCAGTGTAAACACTGACGAAAAGTACCCATTTAACGCTTCCCCTATCTCCTCTGATTCCACACACAACTTTCCACTACTATCCTTGATTGGCCCTAATCTTACTCTAGTCATTCTTTTGTTCCTGATATACCTATAGAAAGCCTTAAGGTTTTCCTTCATCCTATCCACCAACGACTTTTCGTGTCCTCTCCTCGCTCTTCTTAACTCTCCCTTTAGGTCCTTCCTGGCTAACTTGTAACTCTCAAGTGCCCTAACTGAGCCTTCATGTCTCATCCTAACATAAGCCTTCTTCTTCCTCTTGACAAGTGCTTCAACTTCCTTAGTAAACCACGGTTCCCTTGCTCGACAACTTCCTCCCTGCCTGACAGGTACATACTTATCAAGGACACACAGTAGCTGTTCCTTGAAAAAGCTCCACATTTCGATTGTACCCATCCCCTGCAGTTTCCTTCCCCATCCTATACATCCTAAATCTTGCCGAATAGCATCATAATTGCCTTTCCCCCAGCTGTAATTCTTGCCTTGCGGTATATACCTATCCCCGCCCATTGCTAAAGTAAACATAACCGAACTGTGATCACTATCACCAAAGTGCTCACCTACATCTAAATCTAACACCTGGCCGGGTTCATTACCCAGTACCAAATCCAATGTGGCCTCGCCCCTTGTTGGCCTGTCTACATACTGTGTCAGAAAACCCTCCTGCACACACTGCACAAAAACTGACCCATCTACAGTACTCGAACTATAGTATTTCCAGTCAATATTTGGAAAGTTAAAGTCCCCCATAACAACTACCCTGTTACTCTCGCTCCTGTAGAGAATCATCTTTGCTATCCTTTCCTCTACATCTCTGGAACTATTCAGAGGTCTATAGACAACTCCCAACAGGGTGACCTCTCCTCTCCTGTTCCTAACCTTGGTCCATACTACCTCAGTAGACGAGTCCTCAAACGTCCTTTCTACCGCCGTAATACTTTCCTTGATTAACAATGCCACACTCCCCCCCCCCCCCCCCCCCCCCCCCCCCCCTCTTTTACCATCTTCTCTGTTCTTACAGAAACATCTAAATCCTGGAACCTGCAACACCCATTCCTGTCCCTGCTCTACCCATGTCTCCGAAATCGCCACAACATCGAGATCCCAGGTACCAACCCATGCTGCAAGCTCACCCACCTTGTTCCGGATGCTCCTGGCGTTGAAGTAGACACACTTCAAACCAGCGTCTTGCTTGCCAGTGCCCTCTTTCGAACTTTTAACCCTATCCCTGACCTCACTACTCTCAACATCCTGTACACTGGGACTACAATTTAGGTTCCCATCCCCCTGCTGAATTAGTTTAAACCCCCCCCGAAGAGCACTAGCAAATCTCCCCCCCCAGGATATTGGTACCCCTCTGGCTCAGGTGAAGACCATCCTGTTTGTAGAGGTCCCACCTACCCCAGAATGAGCCCCAATTATCCAGGAAACCAAACCCCTCCCTCCTGCACCATCCCTGTAGCCACATGTTCAACTCCTCTCTCTCCTTATTTCTCACTTCGCTAGCACGTGGCACGGGTAACAACCCAGAGATAACAACTGTGTTTGTTCTAGCTCTCAGCTTCCACCCTAGCTCCCTGAATTTCTGTCTCAAATCCCCATCTCTCTTCCTACCTATGTCGTTGGTACCTATGTGGACCACGACTTGGGGCTGCTCCCCCTCCCCCTTAAGGATCCCAAAAACACGATCAGAGACATCACGAACCCTGGCACCTGGGAGGCAACACACCAACCGTGAGTCTCTTTTGTTCCCACAGAACCTCCTGTCTGTTCCTCTAACTATAGAGTCCCCAATGACAAGTTCTGTTCCTCTTCTCCCTTCCCTTCTGAGCAACAGGGACAGACTCTGTGCCAGAGACCTGTGCCCCATTGAGAAATGATCCGAAGTTCATCCAGCTCCAGCTCCAGGTCCCTAATGCGGTTCTCGAGGAGCTGGAGTTGGGTGCACTTCCCGCAGATGTAGTCAGCAGGGACACTCGGGGTGGCCCTTTCCTCCCACATTCTGCAGGAGGAACATTCAACTGCCCTAGCCTCCATTCCCACTGAACTAACTTCCCATCTACTGAAAACTAAAAACTAAAAAAAAAAACCAGTGAGGGTTTCTCTGGGAAGTGCAGCCAAAGACAAGTTAATGACACTGTGGGTGGCCCAGCTGCACAGGGAGTGTGGGGGGGGGGGGGGGGGGGGGGGGGGGGGGGGAGGAGTAAGAGTGGAAGAGCAATAGTGATAGGAGACGTAATAGTGAGGGGTGCAGACAGGTGTTTCTGCGGTCGCAAACGTGACTCCAGGGTGGTGTGTTGCCTCCCTGGTGCCAGGATCAGGGATGTCACCAAACAGCTGCAGGGTATACTGAAGGGGGAGGGTGAACAGTCAGAAGTCGTGGTTCACATTGGTACCAATGGCATAGGTAGAAAGAGGGATAAGGTCTTCCAGCAAAGGTTTAAGGAGCTAGGCAGCAGATTGAAAAGCAGGACTTCAAGGGTTGTAATCTCTGGATGAGCGAGTGAGTATAGGAATAGGAGGATAGATCAATGCACGGCTAAAGAGATGGTGCAGATGGGATGGCTTTAATTTCCTGGATCTTGGGTCCGCTTCTGGGAAAGGTGGGGCCCGTACAAGTCAGACGGGTTGCACATGAACCAGAATGGGACCAACAGGAAGGTTTACTACAGCTGTTGGGATTTTAACCTAATTTGGCAGGGAAATGAGTCACAGCATGGAGGTACATGAGGGAGTCATGCACAGTCACATGCAAAAACAGACATGTTAAGGCACAAGGGAATAGGGCAAAGCTGGAAGACATTTATCTTAACGCAGGGTCTTATGGGTAAGGCTGATGAACTGAGAACGTTGTTTTTTTCCCACACAGGAGTATGATATTACTGCTATTACAGAGACATGGGTTGAGGGTGGGTCAGGACTGGCAGCTCAATATTCCTGGGTATAGAATCTTCAGGCGAGACATGAGGCCATACGAATGGATCTTATAAAAACAAAGGGGGTGATCGTGTTGCTGGGAGTGTACTATTCGCTCCCGAACAGTCAGTGAAATAGAAGAGCAGATGTGTATGAAAATCTCAGAGAAATGTTGTTCAAGTAGTAGGGGATTTCAACTTTCCCAACATTAATTGGGATAGGTAAAGTGGGCTTGGAGGGGTTGGAATTCTTAAAGTGCATTCAGGAGAGCTTTTTGAACAAGCACACAGAAAGTCTGATAAGAGAGGGGGCGGTGCTAATTTTGGGGAATGAAGCTGGGCAGGTGGTACACGTGTCAGTAGGGGAGCATTTCGGTGATGGTGACCCCAACTCAGTAAGATTTAAGGTAGCTGTACAAAAAGACAAAGTTGGACCGGAAATAAAGGCTCTAAAATAGGGGAAGGCCTATTTTAACAGGATAATATAGTATCTGGTCAAAGTAGATTGGGAGCAGCTACTTGTAGAAAAATCCAATCAGAGCAGTAGGAGTGATTCAAAAAGGAAATAGAGAGAGTACTCAGCCAACATGTTCCTGTAAAGGTGTGACCAAAAGCCCAGAGAACCCTGAAAGTCAAGGGAAATACAGGATTGTTGTTATAGGGGATTCTATAATTAGGGGGACAGATAGTATCCTATGCAAGCCGGATCGGGAGTCTCGCATGGTGTGTTGCCTGCCCGGTGCCAGGGTGCGGGACATCTCTGACCGGCTTGAAAGGATATTGGAGTGGGAGGGGGAGGATCCAGTTGTTGTGGTCCACGTTGGGACTAACAACATAGGTAAAGCTAGGGTGGAAGACCTGTTCGGGGACTATCAAGCACTAGGAAGAAAATTGAAATATAGGTCCTCAAGGGTCATAATCTCCGGATTACTGCCCGAGCCACGTGCCAATTGGCATAGGGACAAGAAAATTAGGGAAGTAAACACGTGGCTAAGGGATTGGTGTGGGAAAGAGGGATTCCACTTCATGGGACATTGGCATCAGTTTTGGAACCGGGGGGATCTGTACCGTTGGGACGGTCTCCACCTGAACCGATCTGGAACCAGTGTTCTAGCGAAGAGGATAAATAGGGTGGTCAGTAGGACTTTAAACTTCTGAGTTGGGGGGAAGGGAAAGTGAAAGCGACAGGGAGCATGGAGTTAAATGGCAAGATACGCAGGAGGATAACATGTAGGCAGGTGGATTTAAGCTTGAGGCAGACTAGGAATTCAACAAAAAGGAAGGATAACTTTGGACATCTTAGGACTTCCAATATCTGTAATGATAAGAAAGTTAGCATTAAGGCACTTTACCTGAATGCTCGTAGCATTTGTAACAAAGTAGACGAACTAATGGCACAGATCATCGTGAATGATTATGATGTGGTAGGCATCACAGAGACATGGCTGCAGGGGGTTCAGGACTGGCAGTTAAACATCCAAGGATATACAACCTATCGAAAAGACAGGGAGGTGGGCCGAGGGGGTGGGGTTGCCTTGTTAGTTAAGAACAAAATTAAATCTATGGCACTAAACGACATAGGGTCGGATGATGTGGAGTCTGTGTGGGTAGAATTGAGGAACCACAAAGGCAAAAAAACCATAATGGGAGTTATGTACAGACCTCCTAACAGTGGTCAGGACCAGGGGCGCAACATGTACCGGGAAATAGAAAAGGCATGTCAGAAAGGCAAGGTCACGGTGATCATGGGGGACTTCAATATGCAGGTGGATTGGGTAAATAACGTAGCCAGTGGATCCAAAGAAAAGGAATTCATGGAATGCTTACAAGATGGCTTTTTGGAACAGCTTGTCATGGAGCCCACAAGGGAGCAGGCTATTCTGGACCTAGTACTATGTAATGAACCAGATTTTATAAAAGATCTTAAAGTAAGGGAACACTTAGGAAGCAGCGATCATAATATGGTTGAGTTCAGTCTGCAGTTTGAAAGAGAGGAGGCAAAATCGGATGTAATGGTGTTACAGTTAAATAAAGGTAATTACGAGGGCATGAGAGAGGAACTGGCGAAAATCGACTGGAAGCAGACCCTAGTGGGGAAGACAGCAGAGCAAAAATGGCAGGAGTTTGTATGCATAATTGAGGACACTGTACAGAGGTTCATCCCCAAGAAAAGAAAGATTATCCGGGGAGGGATTAGACAGCCATGGCTGACAAAGGAGGTCAGGAAATGTATCAAAGAAAAAGAGAGATCCTATAAAGTGGCCAAAAGCACTGGGAAATCAGAAGATTGGGAAGGCTATAAAAACAAACAGAGGTTAACAAAGAGACAAATAAGGAAGGAGAGGATCAAATATGAAGGCAGGCTAGCCAGTAATATAAGAAATGATAGTAAAAGTTTCTTTCAATACATAAGAAACAAACGACAGGCCAAAGTAGACATTGGGCCAATTCAAACTGATTCCGGAAGGCTAGTGATGGGAGACGAGGAAATGGCTGGAGAACTTAATAGGTACTTTGCGTCTGTCTTCACAGTGGAAGACATGAGTAATATCCCAAAAATTATAGAGGGTCAGGGGGCTGAGTTGAGTATGGTTGCCATTACAAAAGAGATGGTGCTAAAAAAGCTAAAAGGTCTTAAAATTGACAAATCTCCTGGCCCCGATGGGCTACACCCTAGAGTTCTGAGGGAGGTGGCTGAAGAAATAGCGGAAGCGTTGGTTGAGATCTTTCAAAAATCACTGGAGTCAGGGAAAGTCCCGGACGATTGGAAGATCGCTGTTGTAACCCCCTTGTTCAAGAAAGGATCAAGACAAAAGATGGAAAATTATAGGCCAATTAGCCTAACCTCGGTTGTTGGTAAAATTCTAGAATTGATCGTTAAGGATGAGATTTCTAAATTCTTGGAAGAGCAGGGTCAGATTAGAACAAGTCAACATGGATTTAGTAAGGGGTGGTCGTGCCTGACGAACCTGTTAGAATTCTTTGAGGAGGTGACAAGTAGGTTAGACCAGGGAAACCCAGTGGATGTGGTCTATCTGGATTTCCAAAAGGCCTTTGATAAGGTGCCACACAGGAGGCTGCTGAGTAAGGTGAGGGCCCATGGTGTTCGAGGTGAGCTACTGGCATGGGTTGAGGATTGGCTGTCTGACAGAAGGCAGAGAGTTGGGATAAAAGGTTCTTTTTCGGAATGGCAGCCGGTGACCAGCGGTGTCCCACAGGGTTCAGTGTTGGGGCCGCAGCTGTTCACCATATATATTAATGATCTGGATGAAGGGACTGGGGGCATTCTAGCGAAGTTTGCCGATGATACGAAGTTAGGTGGTCAGGCAGGTAGTGCTGAGGAAGTGGGGAGGCTGCAGAAGGATCTAGACAGTTTGGGAAGAGTGGTGCAGGAAATGGCTGATGCAATTCAACGTGAGAAAATGTGAGGTCTTGCACTTTGGAAAAAAGAATCCAAGCTTAGACTACTTTCTAAACGGTGAGAAAATTCATAATGCCAAAGTACAAAGGGATCTGGGAGTGCTAGTCGAGGATTCCCTAAAGGTAAACATGCAGGTTGAATCTGTGATTAAGAAAGCGAATGCAATGTTGTCATTTATCTCAAGAGGGTTGGAATATAAAAGCAGCGATGTGCTACTGAGCCTTTATAAGGCTCTGGTTAGGCCCCATTTGGAGTACTGTGTCCAGTTTTGGGCCCCACATCTCAGGAAGGACATACTGGCACTGGAGCGTGTCCAGCGGAGATTCACACGGATGATCCCTGGAATGGCGGGTCTAACATATGATGAACGGCTGAGGATCCTGGGATTGTATTCATTGGAGTTTAGAAGGTTAAGGGGAGATCTAATAGAAACTTACAAGATAATACATGGCTTAGAAAGGGTGGACGCAAAGAAACTGTTTCCGTTAGGCGAGGAGACGAGGACCCGTGGGCACAGCCTTAGAATTAGAGGGGGTAAATTCAGAACAGAAATGCGGAGACATTTCTTCAGCCAGAGAGTGGTGGGCCTGTGGAATTCATTGCCGCGGAGTGCAGTGGAGGCCGGGACGCTAAATGGCTTCAAGGCAGAGATAGATAAATTCTTGATGTCGCGAGGAATTAAGGGCTACGGGGAGAATGCTGGTAGGTGGAGTTGAAATGCCCATCAGCCATGATTGAATGGCGGAGTGGACTCGATGGGCCGAATGGCCTTACTTCCACTCCTATGTCTTATGGTCTTATGATTGGATGAGGAAAAAAGGGGAGACATATGACAGATACAGAGGTCTGAAAACAGTGGAAGTCCGAGAGGAGTATAGAACGTGCAAGGGGGGTATTTAAAAAAGAAATTGGGGCAGGATTATCCCGTACCCGGCGGGGCGGGGGGTCCCAGCGGGACGGAGAGGCATGAACCACTCCGGCATCAGGCCGCCCCAAAGGTGCGGAACCCTCCGCACCTTCAGGGACTAGATCTGCCCCGGCGGGATAGGGGTTTGGCGCCACGCCAACTGGCACCCAAGGGCCTCCGCCGGCCGGCGCGAGTCGGCGCATACGCGGGAGCGCCAGCACGTGCTGGCATCATCCCAGCTCATGCGCGGGAGGGTTCGTCTCCGCATCGGCCATCGTTGAGGACCACAGCGGCCGATGTGGTGGAATAGAGTGCCCCCCCCGGCACAGGCCCGCCCGCGGATCTGTGGGCCCTGACCGTGGGCCAGGCCACCGTGGGGGCACCTTCCGGGGCCAGATCCCCCTGCGAAGCCCCCAGGAACCCCGGAGGCCGCCCGCGCCACCAGGTCCCACCGGTAACTTACACTGGCGGGACCGGCTACAGGTGGGTGGGACTTCGGCCCATCGCGGGCCGGAGAATTCGGGCGGCCCCGGCACCCATTGAGTCACGCCGGACCAGCGGGGGGTCGGAGAATCCCGCCCTAGGAGAGTGAAGTGGGGCATGAAAAATCACTGGCTGGCAAAATAAAGGAAAATCCCAAGGTGTTTTTAAAATATATTAAAGGCAAGAAGGCAACCATGGAAAGACTATAGTTCATTAAGCACCAAAGTGACAATCTGTGTGCATCTGTGTTCACTATGCAGAAGGGCAATGTAGGCATAGAAAGCAGGGAGGGGCACTGTGATATAATTGAACAGATTAGCAAGGAGAGGGAGGAGATGTTAGTGGTTAAATGGATAAATCCCCAGGCCCAGATGAGATGAACCCTAGGCTGCTGTGTAAGGAGACTGCAGGAGCTCTGGCCATAGAAGAGGTGTGAGAGGACTGGAGGACAGCTAATATTGTTTCATTATTCAAGAAGGGCAGTAGAGAAGAACCAGGTAATTACAGGCCAGTCTATCAGTGGTAGGGAATTTATTGGAAAAAATTCTGAGGGACAGAATTGATCTCCACTTGGAGAGGCAAAGATTAATCAAGGAAAGTCCATATGACTTTGTCAGAGGGAGATCACATCTAACAAATTTGATTGAATTTTTTGAGGAGTGACCAGGTGTGTAGATGAAGGCAGTGTTTAGATTTCATAGAATTTACAGTGCAGAAGGAGGCCATTCGGCCCATCGAGTCTGCACTGGCTCTTGGAAAGAGCACCCTAACCAAGGTCAACACCTCCACCATATCCCCATAACCCAGTAACCCCACCCAACACTAAGGGCAATTTTGGACACTAAGGGCAATTTAGCATGGCCAATCCACCTAACCTGCACATCTTTGGACTGTGGGAGGAAACCGGAGCACCCGGAGGAAACCCACGCACACACGGGGAGGATGTGCAGACTCCGCACAGACAGTGACCCAAGCTGGAATTGAACCTGGGACCCTGGAGCTGTGAAGCAATTGTGCTATCCACAATGCTACCGTGCTGCCCACTTAAAAAAAAAAATTAGGTTTATTGTAACCGACATCAGCTACAGTTCCAATTGCCAAAGAAAACATTTAACATAAAGAATGGCTCTGAGAGCGAGTCAGCTATTCAAAGGCGAGTGTGGAATATGGATCTCCAAAGCTGTAGGTCAGGGGGAGAGGAGAGGAGTGTGGAAGTTTGAGACGTTTGGTTTCTCCGCTGCCAGGCTGCAGACCTTCCCTCACACCCGCTTCTTGTAGTTCTCGATGTGAGACAGGAACCAGGCGGCCGGGATGAGAATCACAGCAGATAGGACGCTCAATCCAATGATCGACTCCCCGGTTCTGATCTCCTGCTCGGACACCTTGCCGGTGAGCCGGGCCTGGGGGCTGATCGCGGTCCCTGCCGGGCGGAGCCGGGCGGTGCGGCCGAGGATCCCTCTGAGCAGCAGGGCGGACATGGCGGTAGTTGATGTAATGTACATGAACTTCAGTAAGGAATTTGATAAGGCCCTA
Source organism: Scyliorhinus canicula (assembly GCF_902713615.1). NCBI lineage: Eukaryota > Metazoa > Chordata > Chondrichthyes > Carcharhiniformes > Scyliorhinidae > Scyliorhinus > Scyliorhinus canicula. Next base: position 127,053,221 of record NC_052152.1, on the reverse strand, counting down.
CATGGGAGACTGATCAAGTCTCAAGCCCTTGGTCAAAGGTTGCATTTGTGATCAGAAGCCTGTGTCCAGTTGTGTAACACAGGGATCAGTGTTGGGTCCCTTGCAGTTTGTAGTGTACATTAATGATCTAGATTTGAATGTCGGAGTGGAGATATGATCAGTAAGTTCACAGATGACATGAAAATTGATGGTGTGGTAAATAGCGAGGAGGAAAGCCTTAGATTACAGGACGATAAAGATGGACTGTCAGATGGGCAGAACAGTGACAAATAGAAGTTAACCCTGAAAAGTGTGAAGTGATACATTTTGGGAGAAGCAACAGGACAAGGGACTAGACAATGAACAGTAGGTCGCTGAGAGGTACAGAGGATCAAAGAGACCTTGGTGTGCATGTCTAAAGATACCTGAAGACAGCAGGACAGGTAGATAAGGTGGTTGGGAAGGAATATAGTAAGAAGTCTTACAACACCAGGTTAAAGTCCAACAGGTTTGTTTCAAACACGAGCTTTCGGAGCCGTGCTCCGAAAGCTTGTGTTTGAAACAAACCTGTTGGACTTTAACCTGGTGTTGTAAGACTTCTTACTGTGCTCACCCCAGTCCAACGCCGGCATCTCCACATCAGGGAAGGAATATGGCACACTTGCTTTTATTAGCCATAAGAGCAGGGAGGCTATGGTGGAGCTGTATAAAGCGCTGGTTAGGGCACAGCTATAGTACTGTGGTCAGTTCTGGTCTCCACACTATAGGAAGGATGTGATTTCAGGTGCAGAGAGATTCTCCAGGATGTTGCTTGGGCTGGAGCATTTTCAGCAATGAAGCAGAGGTTGTTTTTCTTACAGCAGAGAAGGCTGAGGGGGACCTCATCGAGGTGTACACAATTATGAGGGACATAGATAGGATAGTTATGAAGAAACTTTTCCCCTTAGTAGAGGGGTCGTGAAGGAAACCTGCTATTTCTGATAGGTAAGAGAATCATTCATTAGCTATTTTGTTATAAATACCAAAGCCCAGCAACGCTTATATTAACTTTAACGTTCAATGAGACAATGTTGTATATTGAAGACTGACAACCCAGTCATCAAATCAAATGTATTGGAAACTCATCCAAACTAATCAGCATGTAACAGGAGCATAAACATATTGACTCAGATTGATAACAAATTCCTTAAAGGTAGAGGTCCGGGCAGCCATTTCTCATTCATGAATCACCCTATACCAGGGGTGGGCAAACTACGGCCCGCGGGCCGCATGCGGCCCGCCAAAGGTATTTCTGCGGCCCACCAAGTCATTAAAAAAAAAAAAAAAAAATTTTTTTTTTAAAATATTTTGTTTTTAAAAATTTTTTTTTTAAAAAAGGTTAATGGGGGGGGGGCTGTTGGGTTACTTACTGGTATAGGGTGGATACGTTGACTTGAGTAGGGTGATCATTGCTCGGTACAACGTCGAGGGCCGAAGGGCCTGTTCTGTTCTATGTTCTATATGAGGCGCCCAGAATCATAACCGGGTGAAGTAATTATTTTACTTAATATACTATGCGGCCCTTTGTGAATTGTGAATTTCTGAATGTGGCCCTTGCACGGAAAAGTTTGCCCACCCCTGCCCTATACTATTTGCCTAGCTATCTGCTGTCTCTATTTCATGTTTTCATGTTTCTATTCTAACTCTATGGGCGCGATTCTCCGCTCCCCACGGCGGGTGGGAGAATCACGGGAGGGCCGCTCTGGCACCCCCTGCGATTCTCCCATCCCCGCTCGGAGAATCGGCGCTCGCCGTTTTTCCCGGCGACAGGCGATTCTCCGGCCCGGATGGGCCGAGCGGCATGACGACTCCGACGGGTTCACGCCGGTGGCAACCACATCTAGTCGCTGCCGGCGTGAACAGCGTGCGACAGGTAAGTGTGGGGGGTGGAGAGGGGATCAAGCACCACGGGCGTGCTCGGGAGGGGACTGGCCCGCGATCGGTGCCCACCGATCGTCGGGCCGGCGTCTCTAAGAGACGCACTCTTTCCCCTCCGCCGCCCCGCAAGTTCAAGCCACCACGTCTTGCGGGGCAGCGGAGGGAAAGACGGGAACCGCGCATGCGCGGGTTGGAGCCCGCCAACCTGCGCATGCGCAGCTGACGTCACTTAGGCGCCGCCGCCGCGTCATTCTCGGCACGCCGCCTTGACGCAAGCGTCAAGGCCCGGCGGCCGAGTTACATGAAACGCCGCTCCTGGGGGGGGGGGGGGGGGGGGGGGGGAGAATAGAGGGCGAAGAGCGGCCTCCGACGCCGTCGTGAAACACTCCAGGTTTCACGTGGGCGTCGGCCGTTGCGGAGAATTCCGCTCTATGTCTGCACAAGCATTCCGCCCTATGTCTTCGAGCAAGAGACCATTGCTGCATTTTTGAAGTTCAAGTCGTTTGTAAGCCACTTACAAGACGATTTTAAACTCTCAATTACAATCAATAGACATGCAATAAAGATTTCATTTCGCATCCGAGACGTGTAGTGCAAATTCCTACTTAGTTAGGTGTATACGAGACTACACTTAACCATGGGTAGATTTCATCAGGTGTATAACCAGGAAGCTCAGACTTAAGTTAAGAAGCAACAGATTTAGAGGGGTTTTGAAGAAAACTCTTTCCACCCAGAGGTTGGTGGGAATCTGGAACTCTCTGCCTTAAAGGGTAATAGAGGTGGGAACCCTCACAATATTTAAGAAGCATTTAGATGAGCACTTGAATGCCACAGCACACAAGACTACAGACCAAGTGGGCAGCACGGTGGCGCAGTGGTTAGCACTGCGGCCTCATGGCACCGTGGTCCCAGTTTCGATCCCAGCTCTGGGTCACTGTCCGTGTGGAGTTTACACGTTAACCCAGTGTTTGTGTGGGTTTTGCCCCCACAACCCAAAGGATGTGCAGACTAGGTGGATTGGCCAAGCTAAATTGCCCCTTAATTGGAAAAAAACGATTTAGGTATTCTAAATTTTTTTTAAAAGACAACAAACCAAGTGCTGGATCATTTATATGATCTGAAAGAGCCGAACAAACTATTGGGTTAGAAATGGGTAATAAAAGTTGCCCATACCAGTGTCACCAACTTCCCATAGAAGAATAATGGGACCAAAATCTCTGCCTTGACCAGCAGAGATGTGATGGGCCCAATGGCCTACTTCAGGGTTGTAAAGTTTACGTGAATATAGTTCTATGAAGTGTCGGGATATCATGTGACTGTTGCATTACCGTAGCGGTCTGGGAAACTGTGTGACTATTGAGCACTGTGTGACTATTGGACACTGTGTGGCTGTTGGACACTGTGGCTATTGGACACTGTGGCTATTGGACACTGTGTGGCTATTGGACACTGTGTGACTATTGGACACTGTGTGGCTGTTGGACAGTGTGTGGCTGTTGGACAGTGTGTGGCTGTTGGACACTGTGTGGTTATTGGACACTGTGTGGCTATTGGACACTGTGGCTATTGGACACTGTGGCTATTGGACACTGTGGCTATTGGACACTGTGTGACTATTGGACACTGTGTGACTATTGGACACTGTGGCTATTGGACACTGTGTGACTATTGGACACTGTGTGACTATTGGACACTGTGTGGCTATTGGACACTGTGTGACTATTGGACACTGTGTGACTATTGGACACTGTGTGGCTATTGGACACTGTGGCTATTGGACACTGTGTGGCTATTGGACACTGTGTCACTATTGGACACTGTGTGGCTGTTGGACACTGTGTGGCTATTGGACACTGTGGCTATTGGACACTGTGTGACTATTGGACACTGTGTGACTATTAGACACTGTGTGACTGTTGGACACTGTGGCTATTGGACACTGTGTGACTATTGGACACTGTGTGATTATTGGACACTGTGTGGCTATTGGACACTGTGTGACTATTGGACACTGTGTGACTATTGGACACTGTGTGGCTATTGGACACTGTGTGGCTATTGGACACTGTGTGGCTATTAGACACTGTGTGGCTATTAGACACTGTGTGACTATTGGACATTGTGTGGCTATTGGACACTGTGACTATTGGACACTGTGTGACTATTGGACACTGTGTGACTATTGGACACTGTGTGACTATTGGACACTGTGGCTATTGGACACTGTGTGGCTATTGGACACTGTGTGGCTATTGGACACTGTGTGGCTATTGGGCACTGTGTGGCTATTGGGCACTGTGACTATTGGACACTGTGGCTATTGGACACTGTGTGGCTATTGGACACTGTGGCTATTGGACACTGTGTGGCTATTGGACACTGTGACTATTGGACACTGTGGCTATTGGACACTATGTGGCTTTTGGAAACTGTGGCTATTGGACACTGTGTGCCTATTGGACACTGTGGCTATTGGACACTGTGGCTATTGGACACTGTGGCTATTGGTCACTGTGGCTATTGGACACTGTGTGACTATTGGACACTGTGGCTATTGGACACTGTGTGACTATTGGACACTGTGTGACTATTGGACACTGTGGCTATTGGACACTGTGTGGCTATTGGACACTGTGTGGCTATTGGACACTGTGTGGCTATTGGACACTGTGGCTGTTGGACACTGTGTGGCTATTGGACACTGTGTGGCTATTGGACACTGTGTGGCTATTGGACACTGTGTGGCTATTGGACACTGTTTCTATTGGACACTATGTGACTATTGGACACTGTGGCTATTGGACACTGTGACTATTGGACACTGTGTGGCTATTGGACACTTTGTGACTATTGGACACTTTGTGACTATTTGACACTGTGGCTATTGGACACTGTGTGGCTATTGGACACTGTGTGTCTATTGGACACTGTGTGGCTATTGGGCACTGTGTGGCTATTGGACACTGTGGCTATTGGACACTGTGGCTATTGGACACTGTGTGGCTATTGGACACTGTGTGGCTATTGGACACTGTGTGGCTATTGGACACTGTGACTATTGGACACTGTGACTATTGGACACTGTGGCTATTGGAGACTATGTGACTATTGGACACTGTGGCTATTGGAGACTATGTGGCTTTTGGAAACTGTGGCCATTGGACACTGTGTGCCTATTGGACACTGTGGCTATTGGACATTGTGGCTATTGGACACTGTGGCTATTGGACACTGTGTGACTATTGGACACTGTGTGACTATTGGACACTGTGTGACTATTGGACACTGTGTGACTATTGGACACTGTGTGACTATTGGACACTGTGTGACTATTGGACACTGTGGCTATTGGACACTGTGTGGCTATTGAATACTGTGTGGCTATTGGACACTGTGTGACTATTGGACACTGTGTGGCTATTGGACACTGTGTGGCTATTGGACACTGTGTGACTATTGGACACTGTGTGACTATTGGACACTGGTGTGACTATTGGACACTGAGACTGTGGCTATTGGACACTCACTGTGGGTGCTATTGGACACTGTGTGGCTTATTGGCACTGTGTGGCTATTGGACCACTGGTGTGGGCTATATGGACACTGGGTGGCTCATTGACGGGTGGCAACTAGATGTGCAACTGTGTGGCTATTGGACACTGTGTGGCTATTGGACACTGTGGTAGGCTATTGGACACTGTGACTATGAGACAACTGTGGCCTATTGTGACACTATATGGTGGCTTTTGGAAACTGTGGCTATTGGACACTGTGTGACTATTGGACACTGTGTGACTATTGGACACTGTGTGACTATTGGACACTGTGTGGCTATTGGACACTGTGGCTATTGGACACTGTGTGACTATTGGACACTGTGGCTATTGGACACTGTGTGACTATTGGACACTGTGTGACTATTGGACACTGTGACTATTGGACACTGTGGCTATTGGACACTGTGTGGCTATCGGACACTGTGTGGCTATTGGACACTGTGTGGCTATCGGACACTGTGTGACTATTGGACACTGTGTGACTATTGGACACTGTGACTATTGGACACTGTGTGACTATTGGACACTGTGTGGCCATTGGACACTGTGTGACTATTGGACACTGTGACTATTGGACACTGTGTGACTATTGGACACTGTGTGGCTATTGGACACTGTGTGGCTATCGGACACTGTGTGGCTATCGGACACTGTGTGACTATTGGACACTGTGTGGCTATTGGACACTGTGTGACTATTGGACACTGTGTGACTATTGGACACTGTGTGGCTATTGGACACTGTGTGGCTATTGGACACTGTGTGGCTATTGGACACTGTGTGGCTATTGGACACTGTGACTATTGGACACTGTGTGACTATTGGACACTGTGTGACTATTGGACACTGTGGCTATTGGACACTGTGTGGCTATCGGACACTGTGTGGCTATCGGACACTGTGTGACTATTGGACACTGTGTGACTATTGAACACTGTGTGACTATTGGACACTGTGTGACTATTGGACACTGTGTGACTATTGGACACTGTGTGACTATTGGACACTGTGTGACTATTGGACACTGTGTGACTATTGGACACTGTGTGACTATTGGACACTGTGTGGCCATTGGACACTGTGTGGCCATTGGACACTGTGTGACTATTGGACACTGTGTGACTATTGGACACTGTGTGGGTATTGGACACTGTGTGACTATTGGACATTGTGTGACTATTGGACACTGTGTGGGTATTGGACACTGTGTGACTATTGGACACTGTGTGGGTATTGGACACTGTGTGGCTATTGGACACTGTGTGACTATTGGACACTGTGTGACTATTGGACACTGTGTGACTATTGGACACTGTGTGGCTATTGGACACTGTGTGACTATTGGACACTGTGTGACTATTGGACACTGTGTGACTATTGGACACTGTGTGACTATTGGACACTGTGTGGTTATTGGACACTGTGTGGCTATTGGACACTGTGTGGCCATTGGACACTGTGTGACTATTGGACACTGTGTGACTATTGGACACTGTGTGACTATTGGACACTGTGTGGCTATTGGACACTGTGTGGCTATTGGACACTGTGTGGCTATTGGACACTTTGGCTATTGGACACTTTGGCTATTGGACACTGTGTGGCTATTGGACACTGTGTGACTATTGGACACTGTGTGACTATTGGACACTGTGTGACTATTGGACACTGTGTGACTATTGGACACTGTGTGACTATTGGACACTGTGTGGCTATTGGACACTGTGTGGCTATTGGACACTGTGTGGCTATTGGACACTGTGTGACTATTGGACACTGTGTGGCTATTGGACACTGTGTGGCTATTGGACACTGTGACTATTGGACACTGTGTGACTATTGGACACTGTGGCTATTGGACACTGTGTGGCTATTGGACACTGTGTGGCTATTGGACACTGTGTGGCTATTGGACACTGTGTGACTATTGGACACTGTGTGGCTATTGGACACTGTGTGGCTATTGGACACTGTGTGGCTATTGGACACTGTGTGGCTATTGGACACTGTGTGGCTATTGGACACTGTGTGGCTATTGGACACTGTGTGACTATTGGACACTGTGTGACTATTGGACACTGTGTGACTATTGGACACTGTGTGGCTATTGGACACTGTGTGGCTATTGGACACTGTGTGACTATTGGACACTGTGTGACTATTGGACACCGTGTGGCTATTGGACACTGTGGCTATTGGACACTGTGTGACTATTGGACACTGTGACCCCCAGTACACTGTGTTACTCCCAGTGACACGATGTGACTATTGGATACCGTGTGACGTCCGGGGACAGTATTTGACATTCAGGACTCACCATAAAGGTTGAAATGGACATAATTCTGCACATATGAGAATTAAGTGGCTTACCATGATTATACTGGACAGCATGACTGGTTTGGCATTTGGGGGAAGCAGAATAACATTCATGAGGGCGCTGACACTAACAGTGATCCCTGACGGTTTGATAGTGCAGCGAGGAGCAGATGTCACTTCCAAATCCAACAGCAGAGGAGCTTCCTTCGCTGATGATGTTGGTGTCTTGGTATCAGTGAGGGGGGAAAAAAGGCATGGTTAAAACTTTCAAAGATATTCCATTTAATATATTTTCAGTCACATTTCTCTTTGGTTTTAATTGCCCCTGTCTCAGCCCATTTGCTGCTGAAACCCTCATTTGTGCCGTCGTTATTTCCAGATTTAATTAATTGAAAACACACAGACACATGTAGCCGACTTTCTATCTTTCATCCGGCATAAACCGGAGCTCATCCTAAACAAGGCATTTTCAAAGTAGGGGTCGCGACCCGCAGGTGGGTCGTGGGCAGGTGTCGGGAGGGTCACGGAGCAATTCATGCGCAAAGCCACAGCAAATGGCCTTTAACAAAGCCAGCTGCGAGTGGCTTTGAAAATGACGGCCACGACCTGGTAGAAAAATGCATGTGCACTACGCATGCTTGCCTGTTCATCGGTGCGCATGTGGCCTGGGAGTGTTGGGACCTGAACCTGGCGTCAAAGTGCGATGGCGGCATGCTGGCGGCTGACTACGTGGTGATCGCCGATGATGAGCAAGGTTATGACCTCGATCTGTTTTGCATCCCTAAACGTTACTCAAATTATCTGGAGTATATATTCCTCATGGTTTAGTCATGAACAGAACTGAACGTTTGGCAAGGGATATAATAAAAACCATAGGAAATCATCACATCATCACTCTCTGTGTACTGAAGGGTGGCTATAAGTTTTGTGCTGACTTTTTAGACGACATTAAAGCATTGAATCAAGACAGTGACCAGTCAATTCCAATGACGGTGGACTTCATCCACTTGAAGAGTTACTGTAATGATCAGTCAACAGGGGAGCTGCTCAGAGTTTACGAACTGAGGTACGAAATCCATGCTTTCCCTGCTTGAGAAATTGCCCTCTCTGGCTGATTCGTTTGCTGCTGAAACTTGGATGCTAACTATGTCTTACCTCTCTTCCAGCAAACCTGATTGGAGTGAGATCGTGAGGACCAAGCAGACTCACCTCTTGCATTAAAGGTAAGAGAAAATGGTAGGTCGCGAATGTCAGCCGGCGTGGGTCGCGAAGGTCGGCCGGCTGTTAAAAATGGGTCCCCAGAAAAAAAGTTTGAAAAACACTGTTTTAAAAAAAATTTAGAGTACCCAATTCATTTTTCCAATTAAGGGACAGTTTAGCGTGGCCAATCTACCTAACCTGCACATCTTTGGGTTGTGGGGGAGAAACCCACACAGACACGGGGAGAATGTGCAAACTCCACATGGACAGTGACCCAGAGCCAGGATCGAACCTGGGCACCATGAGGCAGCAGGGCTAACCCACTGCGCCACCGTGCTGCCCTGAAAAACACTGTCCTAAACATTTCTACCCATATCGTAACTCGCTCCAAGTCCCAATTAACCCTCATCCCTGTGCTTGCTGCCTGACAGTGGCTCCCATTTAAGTAAAATCTTCATCTTAAATTCTTAACATTGTTTTCAAATGGAACATTAAAGTCATCACAACACAGAATTAGGCCGTTCAGTCCATCAGAACCATGTCATATTCTGTTGTACAGCAATCCAGTCACTCACACCGCCCTGCTCGATCCCCGTAACTCTGCAACTTTATTTCCCAGGTGTCCACCCAGTTTCCTTTAGAAATCATTGAGCGTCTCCGTTTCCTCTCCCCCCCGTGGGCAGCAAGTTCCAGTTCACTTGTTGTGTAAAAAACATTCTTCCTCATATCGCCTCGCACCCACCCACCCCGGAAACTTTAGGTATGGGCGCAATTCTCCGGCCTTGTTCCGTTCTCGCTCAAGCGTAACAAGACCAGTGGATATCGGGAGAGGCCAAAAATCAGATCCGTGCCAGGCGCCAAACAGTTTGTGATGCAGCCGGCCCGCTCCCAAACGTGAAATCGGGATCATGCCGTAGCATAGTGAGAAACCAAATATCACCAATTAAGCCCCATTTCCATACAATTAACGAGGGCCACCCCATATCCAACGGCCTCCAATCATTCAGTAGCCTCCCCAGTAAGTGGTCTCTCTGGTGCTGAATACTACTCCTTTTGAAAAACGAGAACCTGGCAGAAGGGCTTCTGTGGAGCACCGAGAAGGTGAGAAGCCATTTGTGCAAAGAGCCCGGGGGTGCTGGACTTGCCACCATAGTGCTCGGTGGGGGGTGGGGGACCCGCTGCTGAGGGTGGGGGGGGCAACTACTCACGCCACCACCATGCCAAACCCTGAATCATGTGTAGCCGTTCCGGGGGCAACCGCTGTCCCTGCCCAATGTCCAATGACCACCCATTACACCCACCGATTGCTGAGGCCTCCAGTTGCGCGGCTGAAGGCTTTATTGCAGTCTAATGTTAGTCCACTTGCGGCAGTAATAAAGATTATTATTATTGCTAAGAGAATTGACAATTGTGGTTAAGTGAGCTCTTTACACAACCCAAAAGGATTCCCATGGGTGGGCGGCCCATGTAGCATGTGGGAGCCATTGCCTAGCATCTCAATTACACCTTGATGCCTGGACACTGCGGTTGAACACTGCGAGAGGCAACACCGCACAGGCAACATCCGAGTACCCAGGGGATGGGACACAGCTCTGAGGACATGTCCACAGCCGGAGGGTGGGTGAGCACCATGGGGAGGGGGGTGGCGGGAATGCTTGGAATGGTGGGCAAATGGTCCGTGGGTCAGCCTGCATTGTGGAAGGAAATGAGAGGGATCATAATGGTTCTGCGAAAAAGTGTTGTACAAACCCCACTCCTGCTGGTGCAGTCCCCACACTCCCAACCCCCACCACCACTCCCCACCCCCCAACTCCTCCCCGGTGCCCTCAGTGATCCTCAATGTGCCTTGTCCTCCTAGATCGACGACTACATCTTGGATGCACATCTGAGGTGGATGTAGAGGCTGCCAGCTGCTTACCTTTTCCCGTGGCCTTTGATGCCCCTTGTGGGCGTCCTCTGGGGGCTCTGGGGCTGGAGGGCCCTGGATCACTTGTTGGCGGCTCATGCACAGCCGTGCCACCGTATCCCGTGTGCTGGCTGCGAGATGTGGCCTCATCAAACGGGTGGAACTCGGGGCTAGTGACCACCATCCCCAGTCCATGGGACGGGTCCGGCTTGACACCCGCTGCCCCTTCCTCCCAATCGGTTCCCATTGGGCCCTGGGGTTCACCTTGGGATGGAGGGGCAGCTGGTTCGAGCCCCGGCTGCTCCTGCATCATCTGCTCTGCCATCCCTGGCAGTTCCCCATGGTCGGCACCATTGTGTCGACACCCTTGGCGATGCTCCTCAGTGATTGGGCCATGCTCTGCAGCACCTCAGCCATGCCCACCTGTGACTGGATAAGTTCGCAACGCCTCGGCCATTCCCATCTGAGAGCGGGCCATGTCCTGTAGAACCTTATCAAGGTCGGCCTGGTACCTGACATTCCCCAGTGAGGCAGAAATTCTGTCGAGACTCTCAGCCATGGCAGTCACTGACTGCGTGACAGCTTGAGCACCGTCACTCATGGTGCTGACACCGTGCACCAGGCTCTCCATTGCGGGTGCCACCCTAGCAGTGTTGGCCTCGGTGCCACTCACTGCCAGCACCATCTCCTCTGCCCGTAGCCTCTGGAACTCCTCCAAGCACATCTGCTGGAGTGACGCTGACATCTCTCTCTGAACATCCAGGTTTGTCCCTATCGTCTCCATCAGCTGCGGATAACTCTTTTAAAAAAATAATTTTGCGCCCCCCCCCCTGGGTTGCTGCAGAGACCGACCACACTCTACCCCTTCGCCAGGAAATCGAGAAAGGGCTGCCACCGCCGAAAGAACCCCTGTACTGACCCCCTCAGGGCAAATTTCATCCTCTCCAACTTGATGAACCCAGGCATGTCGTTGACCCAGGTCTCCGAACTCGGGGGGCCACGTATCCCTCCACTGTAACAGAATCCTGCGCCGGGCTACTAGAGACGCAAAGGCCAGAATGCCGGCCTCTCTCGCCTCCTGCACTCCCGGCTCCGAAGCTACCCCAAAGATCGCGAGCCCCCAGCCCGGCCTGACCCTAGACCCACTTCCGACAAAATCCCCGCCACCCCCTTCCAAAACCCCTCCAGACTCGGTCATGCCCAAAACAAATGGGTGTGGTTTGCCGGGCCAGCCGAACACCTCCCACACCTGTCTCCCCCTCGGAAAAACCGGCTCATCCTTGGCCCCGTCATGTGAGCCCTGTGCAGCACCTTCAGCTGAATTAGGCTGAGCCGAGCGCAAGAGGAGGAAGAATTCACCCTTTCCAGGGCGTCCGACCACATCCCATCCTCAATCTCTTCCCCGAACTTTCCTTCCCATTTCGCTTTGAGCTCATCTACTGAGGCCTCCTCCTCCTCCTGCATCAGTTGGTAGGTAGCCGAGATCTTCCCTTCCCCGACCCACATCCCCGAAACCACCCTGTCCTGCACCCCCCTTGGCGGAAGCCGCGGAAACTCCTCCACCTGCCTCTTAACAAAGTCCCTGACCTGCTTATACCTAAAAGCGTTCCCAGGGGGGAGGTTCCACTTCCCCACCAGCTCCTCCAGAGTCGGGAACTTCCCATCCAAGAAGAGGTCCCCAAACTGTCTGATGCCTGCCTTGTGCCAACTCCCAAATCCCCCACCCGTTCTCCCTGGCGGGAAATGGTGATTGCCCCGTATCGGGGCCCAAACTGAGGCCTTCACTTCCCCCCCCTATGCCGCCTCCACTGCCCCCAAATTTTGAGGGACGCAACCACCACCGGACTCGTGGAGTACTTTGCCGGGGGGAGTGGAAGTGGGGCCGTCACCAAGGCCTCCAGACCCGTACCCGTACAGGATGCCACCTCCAGCCTCTTCCATGCGTCACCCTCCCCTTCCGTCACCCACCTGCGAATCATCACCACGTTCGCCACCCAATAATATCCACACAGGTTGGGCAGCGCCAGGCCCCCTACCTCCCTTCTTCGCTCCAAAAATACTCTCCTTACTCTCGGGGCCTTCCGCGCCCACACAAACCCCAGAATCAACTTATTCACCCTTCTAAAAAAAGCCTTCGGGATCAACATGGGGAGGCACTGGAAAAGAAACAAAAACCTCGGGAGCACCGTCATTTTAACCGACTGGACCCTGCCCACCAACGAGAGCGGAAGCGTATCCCACCTCCTGAACTCGTCCTCCATCTGCCCCACCAGCCTATGCATAGCCCCCCAGGTCCTAGCCACGTGGACCCCAAGATACCTAAAGCTCCCCGCAGCCCTCCTCAACGGGAGTTCCCCTATCTCCCTCGCCTGACCCCCCGGGTGCAGGACAAACAGCTCGCTTTTCCCCACATTTAGCTTATATCCCGACAAGTCCCCAAACTCCTCAAGTATCCTCAGCACCTCTGGCATCCCCTCAGCCGGGTCCGCGACATACAGCAGCAGATCATCTGCATACAGCGACAACGGGTGCTCCTCCCCCCCCCTGCACAATCCCCCTCTAACTCTTCGAGTCCCTCAGCGCCATGGCCAGGGGCTCAATTGCTAACGCGAAGAGCAGGGGAGACAAGGGGCACCCCTGCCTCGTCCCTCTGGAAAGCCGAAAGTCCTCTGACCTCCTCCCATTCGTCACCACACTCGCCACCGGGGAGCTAACCAGCAACCTCACCCAGCTAATGAACCCCTCACCAAACCCAAACCTCCACAACACCTCCCACAGGTAACTCCACTCCACCCTATCAAAAGCTTTCTCCGCATCCATGGACGCCACTATTTCTGACTCCCCAACCACCGGCGCCATCATCATAACATTCAGGAGCCTCCGCACGTTGGCATTCAATTGTCTCCTCTTTACAAACCCCGTTTGGTCCTCATGGATCACCGTCGGGACCACATCCTCCACCCTCCTGGACAGCACCTTTGCCAACAACTTGACATCTACGTTAAGGAGCGAGATCGGCCTATAAGACCCACACTGAAGGGGGTCCTTGTCCCGCTTCAGGAACAAAGAGATAATTGCCCTGGACATTGTCGGGGGCAAAGCCCCCCCCTCCCTGGCCTCATTCAGGGTCCTCACCAGCATCGGGCCCAGCAAATCTGAAAATTTCTTATAAAATTCCACCGGGAACCCGTCAGGCCCTGGCGCTTTCCCTGTCTGCATGCTTCCCAGCGCCTCCACCAACTCCTCGAGCTCAATTGGGGCCCCGAAACCCTCCACCCGCTTGTCCCCTACTCTTGGGAACTCCAGCGTATCCAAAAAGCAGTCCATCCCGCCTGCTTCCCCGGGGGGTACTGCCTCGTACAGCCCCTCGTAAAAGGATCTGAACACCCCATTGATGTCCTTTCCACCCCGCACCAAGTTCCCTCCTGCATCCGTGGCTCCCTCAATTTCTCTAGCTGCCTCCTGATCCGGAGCTGGTGAGCCAACATCCGGCTTGCCTTCTCCCCGTACTCATACACCGCCCCCTGTGCCCTCCTCCACTGTGCCTCCGCCTGACGGGTGGTTAAAATGTCAAACTCTGCTTGGAGCCTGCGCCGCTCCCTCAGAAGCCCCTCCTCCTGGGTGTCTGCATATCTCCTATCCACCCTGACCATCTCCTCCACCAGCCTCTCCCTCTCGACCCTCTCCCCCCTCTCCCTGTGCGCCTGAATAGATATCAGCTCCCCTCTAACTACTGCCTTTAGTGCTTCCCAAACCATCCCAACCTGCACCTCCCCGTTGTCATTGGTTTCCAAATACCCCTCGATACCCCTACGGATCCGGCCGCACACTTCCTCCTCTGCCAAAAGCCCCACATCCAACCTCCACAGCGCGCATTGATCCTTCCCCTCCCCCAGCTCCAGGTCCACCAAATGTGGAGCATGATCAGAAATGGCTATCGCCGAATACTCCACCCCCACCACTCTTGGGATCAGCGCCCTGCTAAGCACGAAAAAATCAATCCGGGAGTACGCCTTATGAACATGGGAGAAAAAGGAGAACTCCCTACCCCCCGGCTTCAAAAACCTCCAAGGGTCCACCCCTCCCATCTGATCCATGAACCCCCTCAGCACCGAGGCCGCTGCCGGCCTCCTGCCCGTCCTAGACTTCGAGCGGTCCAGAGCCGGATCCAGCACCGTGTTAAAGTCAATCTCTGTGTCTCGAAGTCCGGGATCAGGCCCAGCATACGCCGCATGAAGCCCGCATCATCCCAGTTGGGGGCATAATCATTAACCAAGACCACCCGCTCCCCCTGAAGTCTCCCACTCACCATCAGATATTGACCTGCACTATCCGCCACCACTTTGGACACGACGAACGATATGCTCTTACCCACCAAAATTGCCACCCCACGGTTCTTTGCATCAAGCCCCGAGTGAAACACCTGTCCCACCCAACTCTTTCTTAGCCTCACCTGATCCGTAACCCTGAGGTGTGTCTCCTGGAGCATAGCCACATGCACTCCCAGCCCCCTCAAGTGAGCCAAGACCCGGGATCGCTTCACCGGACCATTCAGCCCCCTCACGTTCCATGTGACCAACCGAACCCGAGGGGCCGTCCCCTTCCCTCTACGCCGATCAGCCATAGCCCTTCCTCAACCCACCACGTGCCCGGGGAACCCACCAAGCCCGCTCCCCACGGTGGCAAACCCCCCTCCCAACCCCCCCTTCACCATCCATTCCCTCACAGTCCCTGCAGCAACAACCCGGCACCCCCCCCTCTCCTCCTCCCCCCCAAACCCCCCCACCCCCCCAAGCTAGGGCTGTGTTACCCCCAGTATTATACTTCCGTGAGTCAGCTGACTTCTGCTGACCCCGGCTACTCCCGCCATAACCACGACCCCCCCACCCGGATGCAACACAGCCGCCAATCCCTCCCTCCCAGCGCCGGCCCCGCCCCCAATTCCTCCAGCGCGGGAAGAAAGCCCGCACTTCCAACCCGAGCCCCGCCCCTCGACCCAACACGCGGGAAAAAGACGGACACATGACCCATCGGGACCCCAAACTACTCCCCAACCCACCATTGGAAAAAAAACCTACCACAATAAATAACCAACAGCTCCAAAGAAACCCCGAAACAACCCAAATAACCATAACTCAAATAGCAAAAATGGCGAAAACAAACAGGAAGCAACCATCAGCAAACACAGCCAATATAGGCGAAAGGATACCCAAGAGGACAAAGCCTCCAAGCAAAGTACATTTCCCCCCAGCCCCCCCAGTCCTCAGTCCGAATCCAAGTTCTCAGCCTGGACAAAAGCCCAGGCCTCCTCCGGAGAGTCAAAGTAGAGCTGGCGGTCCTTGTACGTGACCCAGAGGCGAGCCGGCTGTAGAAGGCCAAACTTCACCCCCTTCCTGTGGAGCACTCCCTTCGCTCGATTGAAGCCAGCTCTTCTCCTCGCCACCTCCGTGCTCCAATCCTGAAAAATCCGAACGTCCGTGTTCTCCCACCTGCTCCTCTCCTTCTTCGCCCACCTCAACACGCACTCCCGGTCAACCAAGCAGTGAAAACGGACCAGCACCACCCTGGGCGGTTCGTTCGGCCTGGGCTTCCGCTGCAGCACTCGATGGGCGCCTTCCAGCTCCAGGGGACCACGAAACGACTCTGCACCCATCAGCGAGTTTAACATTAGGACCACATAGGCTGCCAAATCCGAACCTTCCAGCCCCTCCGAGAGGCCCAAAATCCATAGATTCGTCCGGCAGGAGCGGTTCTCCATCTCCTCCATCCTTGCCTGCCATTTCTTGTGCAGTGCCTCATGCGACTCCACTTTCACTGCCAGGCCCAAAAGCTCATCCTCATTCTCCGAGGCCTTGTGCCGCAGCTCCCGAATCTCCCCGGCCTGAGCCGTCTGCGTCGCCACCAGTTTGTCCAGCGAGGCCTTAAACGGCGCCAGAATCTCGGCTTTGAGCTCCATGAAGGAGCGCTGAAGCAGCTCCTGCTGCTCCCGCGCCCACAGCTGCCATGCTGCTTCCCCGCCCACCGCCATCTTGCCTTTTCTGCCTCTCGCCATTCTCTGAGGTAAAACCAATTTCTGGACCGCTCCACTGCGAGTCCAGTCCATCCACCCAGTGCTGGGCACACTGGCTGTGTTTCCCCCCGGGGGAAAAGTCTAAACAGCGCCGTTGCGGGCTCTTAAAAGAGCCCGTAAATCCAAAAAAAGCGGGAGCTGCCGAACGTGCGGCTTAGCTCCGCATTGCCGCCACCGGAAGTCCAGCTGCGGGTAACTCTGTACCACGGGCACAGCATCAGGCTGGGACCCAGCTGGGTCCTTGGATCCAGCAGACCTCCGACTGCTGTCTCGCCTGGGGGTTCCTGCCTCCACCTGATGTACATCAGCAGCTGTGTGGTATTCACCAGATTGTACCCCAGAAGCCTGTCCACTAACATTTCCCACTGAGGTGCATTTATCAGCATTGGTAGGGGGTAGAGATGACAGCTGTGCCGTGACTACGGTTGCATTCTCGGAGCTCCCCTCCGAGGTGTTGTCCTCAGAGTCAGGAGAGGGTGCCGCCTGGGATGGGCCGGGGCCGTCAGCTGGAGGACCTGCGGGAGAGTCAACACGTGGTCAGTGGGAGGGATGGGTCAGTCAGTAAGGCAATCACTACTCCATGTTTGACAGGTCCCCCGGGTGGAGCCCGGTGGCTCCTCACCTCTGTGGAGCCACCAGCCACAGCGTGGTTGACTATCCTGTCCTCGACCACGCTGGTCAGCTCCAGGGACCGCTCCACAAAGGAGGTGAGGATTCTAATATCTGGAACCCCTCCCCCAGTCTGAGCCCTCTCCCGATGATAGCGGGAGAGCTTTTACTGAAGAGACACAGAGACAATATCGTTAGCCACACACGTGGTTCATAGTGGTGGGAGAGAGGGTGTGAAGGAGGGGTTTCGGTGGGCGGGAGGAAGGGTTGGAGGAAGCATGGGAGTTGGGGGGTGGATGCTCCCATGGGGGAGGGGGGGGGGGAGCGTTGTTGTCTACTTACTCGTGCTGCCTGGTGTAGGTCGTTGGCCTTTTTTTGGCACTGAAGGCCAGTCCTCCTGGTCACACTCCCCGAGCTGACGACTGTCCGACTGCCGCCACTTCATCCCAGGCAGCACTGGCTGCCCTGTGGCTGACTCTCTGGGCTCAGCCTCCGGGACCCTTGGGGGAACAGGACATCCCTCTTGGACTCCACGGCATCTCATAGCCTCCCCAGGTCAGCATCTCTGAATCTTGGGGCTAGCCTCCTGGGTGCCATTGTTGCAAGCTGGCTTGGATTGGCTGAGCAAGTGCAGCTTAAGTGCTGTTCGGCCTTGTTAGCTGGGGGCTGGCGAGTGCGGTCCCGGCGAATCAGCTGGCGAGCCTTTATTCGCGACGAGAAGCCGGTGACGCCTAGTTAAGTGGACCAATTAATGTTGAATTGCTTTGTCAGCCCCGCTGGGCCGAGGGTTGGGAAGTTTGTGGCAATTCCCGCTCGCTACCACACTGAGAAATCTTTCCAGAGAATTGAGCCCTTTGTGTTCCCCTCATCCTTGTACCATCAGCCAATGGGAACAGATATTTCGCGATTTACCTTTTCAAAACCTGTCCCAATCTTGGAAACCTCCATAAAATCTCATTTCAGTCTCCTTCACTCCAAAGGGAACAACCCCAGCTTCTCTAACCATAACCTTGTAACTAAAATCCTCCCCCCACCCCTGGAACCATTCTGGTTCATCTCTTCTGCTCTCTCTCTCGTAGATCTGTATCTCTTTCCTAAAGTGTGGCTCTGGTCACAATTCTCCAGTTGGGGACCAGCATGAGATTTAGAAAGGTTCAACATGACTTCCTTGCTTTTGTACTCAACATTTATGGAGCCCAATATCCCATCTGCTTTGCTAACCACTCTCTCAATGTGTCCTGTTACCTTCAGAGATCCATGCGCATGAACTCCCAGATTCCACTTGCGCTGCACACTTGAAATCTATATTGCCTCTTCTTATCCATTCTGCCAAAATGTATCACATTACACTCATCTGTATTCAATACCATCCGGCCATTGCATACCCATTCTGCTAGCTCCGATACATCCCCTTGTCATCGAGTGGGATCGTCCTCACTGGTTCCATTCTTCCATGTTTGGAAGCAGAGGAAGAATTGAGATTTTGCTCTGCATTCAAAGTCATTGAAATATATTTAAAATGCAATGATTCTGCCCCTAACCCTTGGGGAACATCACTGTCTGCGATCGTCCAATCTGACAAACATGACTCACTGGTTTCGGTATGAAGCTAAGTTTTTATTTATCAAAGCTGACCTTCCTACTCCATAAGCCTCAGTTTTGTTAACCAGCCTTTTATGTGGTACTTTGCAAATGCTTTCATAAAATCTATATAGCCACATTCCCTTCTCTGTTACTTCATCAAAAAAATCCACCTAATGTGATATAGAGCAGATAATCTGATTTATTTGTGTTGATTGGCCAGGGCACCAGAACACTCCTGCTCCTTTTTGAAAGAGTGACCTGGAATCGTTTACTTAGAATCCAAAGAATTTCTGCAGTGCATAAGAAGGCCCTTCGGTGGTGGCAGCATGGTGGCACAGTGGTTAGCACTGCTGCTTCACTGCCCTGAGGACCCAGGTTCAATTCCGGCACTGGGTGACTGTCTGTGGAGTTTGCATATTATCCCCGTGACTGCGTGGGTCTCACCCCCACAACCCAAAGATGTACAGGACAGGTCGATTGGTCACACTAAATTGCCCCTTAATTGGAAAAGAAAATCGGTTACATTAAATTTATTGAGAGAAAAAGAAGGCCATTCGGGCCAGTAAGTCTGCACTGACCCTCCGAAAGAGCACCACACCTAGACCCACTCCCCCACATTATCCCTGGAACCCCACCTGCATACCATTGACCACAAAGGAGCAATTTTAGCGTGGCCAATCCACATGACCTGCATATCGTGGGCCTCACGGTAGCATGGTGGTTAGCATCAATGCTTCACAGCTCCAGGGTCCCAGGTTCGATTCCCGGCTGGGTCACTGTCTGTGTGGAGTCTGCACGTCCTCCCCGTGTGTGCGTGGGTTTCCTCCGGGTGCTCCGGTTTCCTCCCACAGTCCAAAGATGTGCGGGTTAGGTGGATTGGCCATGCTAAATTGCCCGTAGTGTAAGGTTAATGGGGGGATCTGGGTCCCTGGTGCTGTGAGGCAGCAGTGCTAATCGCTGCCACCGTGCCACCCAAGAGGACAGATGGGACCTTGGTGTAACGTCTGATCCAAAAGACATCTCCAATAGTGCAGGACACCTCAGCATTGCATTGGAGGGTCAGCCTGGATTTTTGTCCTGAACTCCTTGAATGGTATTTGAATCCAGAACTGACTGATTCAGAGTTAGTACCTCTGCCAGGGCCCCTGTCTCCATGAGATGATCTTCTTTGCTTCCTATTCAGTCTCACCTTTCCTTGACGACCCTTTTACTATTGGATGATTATAAAATACTTTTGTGTTCTTTTTATAGTGCTAACTAATCTATTGTTCATATTCTCTTGCCTCCCCTTATTTTGGTTTGATATTGTATTCCGTTTGTTTTTCTGCTAAATTACCAATCTGACATTGATCCAAAGCTTCCTTTTCAAGTTTCATTTAATTTGCTGTATATTTAGTCAGCCAGGTAGTTTGGCAGGCTTTTCTTTCCCCATAAGTTCTGAAGAAGAAACGGGCTCAGACTTCCGGTGGAGGCCGTGGAGTGAGTGGTCGCACATTTGGCAGTTCCCACTTGAGTTGGCTTTTTTGGACCTTTTCCCCGTTTGCTGGGTGGATGTTTTGGTGAAAAAAGGTATCGAGGTGACTGAGGAAAGTTAAATTCCACTGGTAGGGCTGGAGGATGGATCCGCGGACCAGAAGTGGGTCGCGAAGAAGGGAATAGTTGGAGTAAGAGAATCTTTGCCACAGGTCAAGATGGCGGAGGGTAAAGGGTCAGCCCTGCCTGTCCAGTGGTCAACAGAGCAGCTGGTGGACTTCTTAAATGAGAAGTTCAGCTGGCAGAGGCGGTGAGGAAGCCCAGGAAGACCCAGCCAAGGCGGTGGAACCATTAAAAGTGGGAATTGATCGGGTGGAAGAGAGGCTGGAGTCCCAGGGTCAGGCTATTCAGAAAGTGGAGAAAGCAGTGGGGGAGCATGAGGAGCAGCTTACCTCATTGGCGGCTGAGATTGGGATGATGCGGGAGACCCAGAAGCGGTTAAAGGAGAAGGTGGAGGTCCTGGAGAATCGCTCCTGGAGACAAAATCTAAGAATCGTGGGGATGCCTGAAGGCATCAAGGGAACGGACGCTGGCTCGTACGTAGCCAAGATGCTGGAGAAGATTATGGGGTAGGGGCCTTTGACCGGTCCCTGGAGGTCGACCGAGCGCACAGGGCTCTGATGGGGAATCCGCAGGCGAATGAGTCGCCGAGGGCGATTGTGATGCATCTCCACCGATTCCTGGATAAGGAGAAGATATTGAAATGGGCAAGGCAGACGGGGAGATGCACCTGGGAAGGCAATGAGCTTCGGGTGTACCAGGACCTGGGCGCGGACCTGGCGAAGAGGAGAGCCAGGTTAAAGCGGGTGAAGGCTGGCCTCTTCAAAAACAGGGTGGAGTTCGAGATGCTGTACCACCTCTGGGTGACTTTTAACAGCCGAGACCATTGTTTTGGGACACCAGAGGAGGCGATGGAGTTTTTAAGAGACAATGGGCTGGCAGGAGAAGGAGGACATTAAACTGTGGAGGAGGTGTGGGTAGATGTTTGCTGTTTTTTGTCTTTTTTCTTTTTCTCTGTTGGTTTTTGCAGAACTTCTCTCCTGTGAGATGTTTTGTTGGATTATGTGGCAGGATGTTTGGGAACCTTTGAGGGCGAGGGCACCATTTTCTTGTTCCATTGTTGTTTGTTCCATGGAGGTATGCGAGCGGGTGGGAGGGGAATCAGTGGGGGGTAGGAGGCTCAGGCATCTTTGGCAGGGATGCCAGGCTAGCTGGGGCGGGCTAGTTAACAGGGGCACAGTGGGGGGTGGCCAGGTGGTTAGCATAGCAGAGGGGGATGGGGTTGTTGTTTTGTTTCAAGGAGGGGGGAGCTGCTGACAAAGGTGTGGTTGCTGTGGTGATGTGAGACAGGAGTGGAGACGGTGGGCATCCAAGGGTGAGCCTGGAGGGTCCCGTGACACGGGCTGGCTAGTTGATCGGCAGAGGAGGGGAGCGGGGTGCCCCCACAACCAGGTTGGTCACATGGAACATGAGAGGGCTGAATGGGCCAGTCAAACGGTCCTGTGTGTTCACGCACTTGAGGAGGTTGAAGACGGATGTGGCCTTTGTCCAAGAAACACATCTGAAGATCGGGGATTAGACAATTGTAAGGAAAGGGTGGTTAGGGCAAATCTTTCATTCTGGATTAGACATGAAGATGCAGAGGGTGGTCGTGTTGATAAACAAACGGGTGGCGTTCGAGGTGGAGAACATTGTGGCAGATTCAAGGGAGGTCCGTGATGGTGAATGGGAAGCTGGAGGGGATGCCAGTGGTTTTGGTAAATGTTTATGCCCCAAACTGGGATGATGTGGAGGCGGATGCTGGGGAAGGTCCCGGACCTGGACTCGCACTGGCTGATTATTGGGGGGTGGGGGGTGGGGGGTGGGGGGTGGGGGGGGGGGGAGCGTGGCAGCAGTAGCGAAGGAGCTGATGGGGTTCATGGGAGGTGTGGATCCGTGGAGATTTGGACACCGAGGGCGAGGGAGTTCTCGTACTTCTCCCATGTGCATAGGGTGTACTCTCGGATTGACTTATATGTGTTGGACAAGGTGCTGCTGAGGTCATCGAAATGAAATGAAAATTGCTTATTGTCACAAGTAGGCTTCAATGAAGTTACTGTGAAAAGCCCCTAGTCGCCACATTCCGGCACCTGTCCGGGGAGGCTGGTATGGGAATCGAACCGTGCTGCTGGCCTGCTTGGTCTGCTTTAAAAGCCTGCGATTTAACCCAGTGAGCTAAACCAGTACCGACTCGGTGTACTCGGCAATTGTGGTTTCAGG
This sequence comes from Scyliorhinus canicula, assembly GCF_902713615.1. Taxonomy (NCBI): domain Eukaryota; kingdom Metazoa; phylum Chordata; class Chondrichthyes; order Carcharhiniformes; family Scyliorhinidae; genus Scyliorhinus; species Scyliorhinus canicula. The sequence continues at coordinate 127,030,291 of NC_052152.1, read as the reverse complement.
CCAGGCGCCACACAAGGTGGACTTGCAAGTGGACCGAGGTGGGCCCAGCGCCCGTAGTGGAGACTGGACGTAGGGCTGTTCGCGGATGAGGAGGTGTGCGAGCGGGTGAGGGCCGCCATTTGGGTGTACGTGGAACTGAATGATACGGGTGAGGTCTTGGCTGCCACGCTATGGGAGATGCTCAAGGCAGTGGTTGGGGGGGGGGGGGGGGGGTGAGTTCATATCGATCTGGGCACATAGAAAAAAGGTGGAGCGAGCAGAGACGACAAGGTTGGTGGACGGGATTCTGCGGGTGGACAGCTGGTATTCGGAGGCCACGGAAGTGGGATTGTTGAAGGAGAGGTAGAAGCTCCAGATGGAGTTTGGGTTGGTGTCCATGGGGTAGGCAGTAGGGCAGTTGCGGAGAAGCAGTGTATGAGTACGGGGAGAAGGCTAGTAGGATGCCAACCCGCCAACATATGAAGCAGGAGGTGGCGAGGGAGATTGGAAGGGTGAAGGACGGGAGGAGAAGAGTGGTACTGGGCCCAGTGGGGATGAATGGGGTTTTTGAGGAGTTTTTCAGAAGGCTTTATGATTCGGAGCCCCCAGCCTGGAGGGAGGTGGAGGGGGGAGGGGGATGCAGTGGTTCCTGGATGGGTTGGAGTTCCCCAAGGTGGAGGAGGACCTGGTGAAGGGGCATGGGGGCCCCCATTGGTAGAGGTGATGGAGGGATTGGGGGCGATGCAGGTAGGGAAGACCCTGGACATGGATGGGTTTGGTGAGGGCATATAGAGTCAAGGGAAACATTAGAGCAGACGTCCATGTCCCTAATACTCAAGAAGGATAAAGATCCGGAGCAGTGTGGGTCCTATCGTCCGATATCGCTATTAAATGTGGATGCTGAGTTGTTGGCAAAGATCCTGGCCTCGCGAATTGAGGACTGTGTGCCGGGGGTGATAGGGGAAGATGAGACTGGTGGCAATTGTCTAAAGGGAATGCAACTGTTGGCGAATGTTAGGAGGCTACTAATTGTGATAATGATGTCCCTGGAGGGACAGGACGTAGAGGTGGCAGTGGCAATAGATGCAGAGAAGGCTTTGGATCAGGTGGAATGGGAATACTCGTGGGAAGTGTTAGGATGGTTCAGGTTCGGGAAGGGATTTCTGGATTGGGTTCGACAGTTGTATAGGGCGCCGGTTCGCGAGTGTGCAGACGAATCGGGTGAGCTCGGTGTACGTCGGGCTACGTCGTTGGACAAGGCAGGGGTGCCCACTCTCCCCATTGCCTTTCGCTTGGCAAGAGCCATTGGCAATGGTGCTTGAGGATTTGGAAAGGGATTGTGTGGGGGACTGGTTGAGCACAGGGCCTCGGTATACGTGGACGACCTTCTGCTTTATATCCAGGACCCACTGGGTGGTATTGGGGGAATAATGAGTATTCTACTGGAGTTTAGCCAGTTTTCTGAATATAAGCTAAACATGGGGAAGAATCAGGGGCGGAATTCTCCGCAGTGGGCCGAATTCGTGAAGGCCGTTGTGAACTCGGCCGAGGTTCATGATGGCCTCGGAGCCTGCTCCCCGCACCTAATTCACGGAGGAGTGGGCCTCCGTCTTTCTCGGCAGCGACCTCATCACGCCGAGAATGTGAAGTCATCCGCGCATGCGCGGGTTGCCGGTTCCAACCCGCGCATGCGTGGATGACTTCATCGCGCAGACGGCATGAACCCGCGCATGCGCGGTGGCCGTCTTTCTCCTCAGCCGCCCAGTAAGACGTGGCGGCTTGATCTTGCCGGGCGGCGGAGGGGAAAGAGTGCGTCCGTTTTGGACGCTGGCCCGATGATCGGTGGGCACCGACCGCGGGCCTGTCCCCTCCTGAGCACAGTCGTGGTGCACCCGTGCCAATTGGGCCCCTAGATGCCCCAAACGGGCATCTGGCGCCCGTTTCACAAATGCAGCGACCAGGTGTGGTTGCTGCCGTGGTGAAACGGGCGTGAAGGTCTGGCCGCTCGGCCCATCGGGCTTAGAGAATCGCCGTTCGCCGTGGAAAACGGCGAGCGGCGATTTTTACGAGCGGGGGGGGGGGGGGGGGGGGAGAATCGCTGGGGGCGCCAGGGGGGCGCAAAAAATGTCGGGAGGCCCTCCCACGATTCTCCCACGCCAAGTGGGGAGCGGAGAATTCCGCCCTAGGTGTTCCCAATCGAGGTCTGGGGCAGGAGAGGAAGTTGGGTCAGCTACCGTTTAAGGTGGCCCTTCAGATATTTGCATATCCAGGTGGTGCGGGGATGGGAGCAGCTGTACAAGTTGAACTTGGCACAGTTGGTGGAACATATGAGGGGCATTTTAAGAGATGGGATGCGCTGCCATTGTCGCTGGCAGGGAGGGTGCAGACAGTGAAAACGACAGTGCCGCCGAGATTCTTATTTGTCTTTCAGAACTTCCCTCCCGATCTTCGTCCCAAAATCATTCTTTAAGAAAGTCAACACTTTGATCTCAGGAAACCCCACGGGTTAAGAAGGTATTGGAACATGGGGTGTCGGGGGGGGGGGGGGGGGGGGGGGGGCTTTGCCAAATATATATTTTTTTTAAATCTTTTTATTGGCATTTTCAACATTATATACATTGCCGTTCGTTTTCATTTATTGTACAGTCACAAAGATTCCTTCTCAGGTTTCTCTATTTACAGTCTGTCGCCGTCTGGCTCAGCATACAATCCTCCCTGCCCCCCCTCCTCCAGCTCCTCTCTCCTTGACCCCCCCTCCCTTCCCCCCTTTTCCCCATTTTTTCTTGCTGGTCTTCCCTCGCTTTCTTCTTTCTATCTTGTTCTGGCTATTTCCCCCTGGCTACTGGCTATATATTTATTTGTGTGTTGGCCACAAACAGGTCTCAGAACAGTCATGTGAATGGCTCCCATATTTTGTGGAATCCCTCTTCCCCGACCCACGGATGGTGAATTTGGAGAAATTCTGATAGATCGGACAGCCAGTGCAACCAAGCAGGATTCTACGGTGGGCGATCAGGGAGGCAAAGGCAAGCGCGTCAGCCCTCCTCCCCATGGAGAGATCTGACTGGTCTGATACCCCAAAGACCGTCACTTTCGGGCATGGCTCCACCCTCATCCCCATCACTTTGGACATTGCCTCGAAGAAGTCTGTCCAGTACCCCGCAAGTCTGGGGCAAGACCAGAACATGTGGGAGTGGTTGGCCGTGTCTCCTTGGCACCGTTCACATCTATCCTCCACGTTTGGGAATAACCTGCTCATTTGGGTTCTGGTCAAGAGGGCTCTATGTACCATGTTTAGCTGCGTTAGGTTGAGCCTCGCACATGTGGAGGTAGAGTTGACCCTGTGCAGTGCTTCGCTCCAGAATCCCCACCCTATTTTGAACCCCAAGTCTTCCGCCCATTTCCTCCTCATCATGTCCAGTTCGGTGTCGGCCCTCTCTAGCAGTTGTTCGTACATGTCACTACAGTGCCCTCTGCCGAGGATGTCTAATAGTGTCTCTTCTAATAGTGTCTATCGTGGTGGTCACGGGTATGTCCTCGTTTCTTTCCTTAGGATGTTTTTAAGCTGCAGTTCTTCGAGTTTGTTGCCTTTAGCTAGTTGGAATCTCTGCATCAGTTCTTCTAGTGTTGTGACTCTACCATCAGTGTATAGGTCCCTGACTGTCAATGTCCCCCCCGTCCTGTCTCCACCTTTTGAAGGTGGCATCAGTGAGTACTGGTGTGAATTTGTGGTTATTGCAGATAGGAGCTTTGTCCGACAATTCGGTCAGTCCGAATTGCTGCCATAGTTGGTTCCATGTCTGGAGGGTGGCTATCACCACAGGCTGCTGGAGTGTTTCTTGGATGGGGATGAGAGTGCTGCCATGGCGAGGGCCGGGAGAGAGGTCCCCTTGCAGGAGGTCTCCTCTGCACGCACCCACTCGGCCTCTGGCTCCTTTATCCACCCCATCACTCCTTCTGCCGTCGCTGCCCAGTGGTAGAATTGGAGGTTTGGGAGGGCTAGCCCTCCACGGGATTTTGTCCAGACAGAGGCAGTGAAAAAAAAACACTGCTTTAAAACTCGCCTGTGCCCTACACCCACTGCCTTAGGCAGAGAAAGTAGAAGCTGTAAATTCATAGAAAGCGAAAACCACATGTCCAGGGTGTAAACATCCTCAGATCTTTGAGGACATTGGTTCCAGCCCAGTTCAAGTATGACCCACCCGGCTTGTATAGGTCCCTCCCACCTCAATAATGCTCAGGAATCTGGCAGGTTCCCATCTGCCTGCCTTTTCCAGCCTTTTATTAACTTGCTGTATCTTTCTGTTCCTAAACCACTAGCACATGGAACTTTAATAATCAGGAGGTGGCCATCTTTGAGATCTTGCACCCCGAGCCTCCACCCTTGTTCCTGAAACATCGTCCGCAGATTCCCAATTCTACTTTTGTAGGTCATTGATCCCAACATGTCGCTAAGCAGGAAGGCTGAAAGAATGAGATGAAAAAGTCAGGGTGACAATGAAGGTCAAAGGGTGAGACTAAAGAATCGGGATGAACGGGTAAGGTCGAGGTGTAGGGGTGAAAGGTGATGTCATAGTGTGAGATGAAGGATTGGTACCCACTACTGTGCAAATCTGGTCAGAATTAACTCTCACTCCCTCGCTCATTATCACCAGCTCTGATGCCGACAGGTATCAGTTTCAATTGGTTCTGAGCACATTCTCCATAAAGATTAATCTTAAAAACTGGACACAGAATTGCAAACACCACTCTTGTGCCAGATGCTACAGATAGTCACAGATGCTACCACTGCACAGGTACCTGTACCCTGTGGCTTGTATGGAGCTCTGTGCCATTTCATGGAGAACTGATTTCATATCACACTTCACTTTGTGCTGTCTCTGGCTGTTAAAGAGAGTAATAATTTTACACTTCTCCCAGCTCCTGCAGTCTGAACAACGTCAGAAATGAAACAGTCAGACCAGTGAGAGAGAAGCAAAAACCGCCCCTGGCACCATGAACATCACAGTCAGGAGGAGAAAGAGACAGAAAGAGAGAGGCAGAGAGAGGAAGGAAAAAGAGTCAGAGAGTGTGAGACAGAGAGAGAGACAGACTGACAGACAGACAGACAGAGATAGACACAGTGTGCTTGATTCAACGAATTGGGAACAAAGTCCCATAGCCAGCGGGTTGCCAAGAAACACATGGCGATACAACACGACTCATGTTACATAAACGGCCTCAACGGGAAACTTGCCTGAATACCCCAGTGCAGCAGGACATCGGGATGCCATTTAAAAATGGCGTCCGTCCCGATCTCCAAGATCCCGAAGCGATGCCCGGGTCCCCCCAGCCTGAATGCACTATGGGAGAGACAGTGAGGGAGGAGAGAGACAAAGAGAAGGAGTAGAGAGAGACAGAGGGAGCGAAGGCGGGACAATATCAGTCCATGTCACCATAGGTTACTTACCAGCAGAATGATTGCTCCAAAGAATGTAGTTCTGAGTAAATAGGCAAGATCCACTGACATCTATACACAAATGAGGAATGAGGGAGTTCAGTAATTGTTGTCAGTAAATTGTTTTGTAAGACATGAGGTTGTAATGATTAGGAGCTGTACCTTTTTCTCAGGAATCTCGGTCTTCAACACACCAGCTTTATAATAGGAATACATGGCGGAATCAAAGAAGTACTCCGACACAGAGAAGTACACCATTCGCTCCTTTCCCTTCAGAAGAGGGACGATTGCAGTGTTCAGCAGTGTATCGTTCTCATTCCCAAGAGGGTAGAACATCCCCTGAAACAGGAGCAGAAATCTCAAGAGTCAGGAAGTTAGCAGAACAGGGCGTGGCCAAAATCTGTGTGCCTTTCGATGAAACCAGATCGAAACAGTGCAGAAGGAGGCCATTCGGCCCAACGAGCATGCACTGGCCCTCCAAAAGAGCACTCTACCCAGGTCCACCCCCCTGTCCACCATACCCGATCCCCATAACCTAACCTTATCAACATAACCTAATCCGCACATCTTTGGACTATAGGAAGAAACCCACGCAGGCACAAGGAGGAAGTGCAAACTCCACAGTCACTCAAGTCTGGAATTGAACCCAGGACCCTGGCGTTGTGAGGCAGCAGTGCTAATCACTGTGCCACCATGCCGCTTTTTTTCCCAAAGCTCCCACAAGTATTTTGACAAGCTGCACCATTTTTACACAGGTCAGTAGCACACTCATTAATTTCCACTGAGCAACTCCAATCTTGCCAATTGATTGTACACATATATGTTCCTGGATGCTGGATCTTCTACATTACCACATTGTGTACATTTATATTAAACACTTCACTGAGTTTCATGATGATGTGAGGGGGCTTTGCAGAACAAGGCTAGCAGCACGGGTTCAATTCCCGTACCGGCCTCCCCGAACAGGCGCCGGAATGTGGTGACGAGGGGCTTTTCACAGTAACTTCATTGAAGCCTACTTGTGACAATAAGCCATTATTATTATAAATGTTATATAAAAAGTTCCCAATATATAACTGGAGGGGGACAGGGTGTTGTAAAGAAACAGGATTGACAAGTGTAAAATGGTTGAACTGATACTTCACAGCGCCAGGGTCGCAGGTTCGATTCCCCGCTGAGTCACTGTCTGTGCGGAGTCTGCACGTTCTCACCGTGTGTCCGTGGGTTTCTTCCGGGTGCTCCGGTTTCCTCCCACAGTCCACAGACGTGCAGGTTAGGTGGATTAGCCATGATAAATTGCCCTTAGTGTCCAAAAAGGTTAGGAGGGGTTATTGGGATAGGGTGGAAGTGAGGGTTTTAGTGGGTCGGTGCAGACTCGATGAGCCGAATAGCTTGTTCTGCACTGTATGTTCTATGATATAGCTGTTCCTGTTCAAAGTGAAGTCAGTCAGTCAAACCTGTCTGAGGTCAAATTGCCTCCACTGATACCCATGCTCAGAAACTTAAGATCAAATACTTACTGATCAGGAATGAACTAGCACTGTTATAAAAAAGTCCAGGAGGTGAATAACTCATTTTAATTTGTATCTATTTTTAAAATATTTATATTTATTCCCCAAATGTGGAAGGTGTGGGCTTTGCTGGCTAGGCAAACATTTATTGCCCATCCCTAATTACCCTTGAGGTGGTGGTGTTGAGTTGCATTCTTGAACCACTGCAGTCCATGAGGTGTAGGTGCACCCACAGTGCTGTTTAGGGAGAGAGTTTCAGGATTTTGACCCACCGATAATGAAAGAACGGTAATATATTTCCAAGTCCGAATGGTATGTGACTTGGCTGGCAGCTTCCAGGTGGTAATGTTCCCATGTGTCTGCAGTCCTTGTTCTTCTAGATGATAGCGGATGTGGGTTTGGAAGGTGCTGTCTAAGGAGCCTTGATGAGTTCCTGCTGTGCACCTTATTCTCTATCGGCTGTTTGGTCGCAAGAATAGGAAAGCAGAATATTTTTTAAAAGGTGTGAAACTCGTCAGTGTTGATGTTCAATGAGATTTGGATGTGCTCGTAGAAGGAACACAGAAAGTCATCATGCAGGTGCACCAAGCAATCAGGGAGGCCAATGACATGTTATCCTTTATTGCCAGGGAATTGGAGTATAGGGATTAAAGAAACCTTTGTCCGGTTGTACAGGGTTTTGGAGAGACCACATCTGGAATACTGTGTGCAGTTTTGGTCTCTACATTTAAGGAAGGATATATTTAAATTGGAGAGGGTACAGAGAAGGTTTACTAGATTGGTCTCTGGGATGAGAGGGTTGTTGACAGGCTGAGTAAATTGGGTTTATGTTCTCTGGAGTTCAGAAGAATGAGAGTTGATCTCAGTAAAACACACAGGATTGTGAAGGAGTTTGACAGGGTGGACACACAGAGATTGTGTCTGCTGGGCAGGGAATCTAAAATACTGGGGCACAGTCTCAGGATAAGGGGGCCGATCATTTTGGACTGAGATGAGGAGAAAATATTTCACTGAAAGTGCTGTGAATCTTTGGAATTCTCATCCCCAGAGTGTTATGGTTCCATCATTGAATACTTTCAATGCTGGGATAAAGAGATTTTTAGTCTGTTAGGGAGTTAAGGGATATGGGGAATGAATGGGGATGTGGAGTGATCAGTCATGATCATGCTGGATGGTGAAGCAGGTTTTAGGGGCTGAATGGTTTAACCTGCTCTTATTTCTTATCTTAAGAACAATAAGAGGCAACTAGATAAGATGAAGCTACAGTAACAAATAAGACAGACTTGCGTTCCTTGAAGGACATTGGTGGCATCTTTCATGGTCATTGTTCTGCTGCCAGTCCATATATCAGAGTTATTGAATTCAGTTCCATAACGTGTCCTTAGTGAACTCACAATCTCGGAGTTGCTCATCCAGTACAATAGGTCTCTGGTCCATTTATCAAAGTCACAAGGTGAGAATACCGAGATGCAGAGTGTCCACTTTGAAACCCAGTGAAAGGTCAGCCAAGTTCCAATAAATGTAAACAAGCAGTAAGGATGACTGGCTAGGACTTTGCTCCAATGCTGGGATACTGAACAGGCAGAACCAGCTTGAATCACTCTCCATCTGAACAGCCCTCAGACATCCTCAAGGCCCAGTGAGGGAGGGAGGTTGGGGGTTCCTGGGAAGGAAACTCAACAGCAGGATAGGGGTGGGAGGGCCTTTCCCCCTGGAACATCAGGGCTGCTCTGGCCTTGCACTTGCTGTAAACTCATACTGGGCCCATCTCTTGGGGAAGCCCTAATAATAAATCCCAATGGTTCTTTTCCTCTTCCTCCCCGAGGATGATGGAAAATGGATGTTCCCGGGGGATGGGAGACAGGTACTCAGGACATTTGGGAATGTCTGGACGGTAGCTGATGGTTGTATAGGCGCCTTACCTTGAATTCCATGTCCATCCAGTCAGATTGGACATCTGGATCACTGAGGAGTGAATAATCAATCCCTACGTATTGATCCACTGGTGTTCTCACTTTATAGAGAAAAAAAGAGAAGATGTGAATTCCAGGAGACTCATTATCATCACAATTAGCAGGAACGACTCTGTAGATTCAGACCCATTTACACTAATGATCCTATTGCCTGGATTCCCAGAGATCAGCATCCATCAGCTATGTTTAACTATTGAATCTAGCTTGCTCAATTGCAGACAGGAAGATCAATCATAATCAGTAAAACAGATACCACCACAGTAATAAAGAAGAGCGATTCCACCATGTTGGAGACAGTGTATAGGCTCTGCTGTCCTAGAATCTCAACAAGGAGCGTGGGTCAGCCAGATGGAGCATGAAGCAGTGGAGTGGGAGAGCTGAATGTGTAGACTGTGTAATACTGGGTATCACGTTATCCCACAGTTAATGGTTCCATAGCACCTGTGTTTTTAGTGCTAAAAATACTCTTGTATTGGCAAAATGGCACTTATACTGCACACAAATGTTTCCAGCATGGTCCACACTGAACGACATCTTGGTGAGGGCCGGCAAGGCCCACACTGAACGATATCATGATGAATGCATGAGCACATGCGTCAGAAATATGCGCCTTTTGTGAGGGCCACAAAGAATCCAGCACGAGTTGAAGGATAGAAAGAAATAACATTTATTTACAATAACATATATATACACACAACAGCAGCAGCAGCAGCAACAGCAACAGCAACTCCCTTGCTGCTCACTCCTCTCTAGCTGGTTCCAAACTGGCCAGCTCTATTTATTTCAGGGAATCTGCTAATGATTTCTCCATCCCCCTCATTGGGGAAGCTCATACTCCCATAGGATTGTGGGATTGTCATTAGTCCCCAGCCAATGGTAAGCAGGCAGGTTATAACATCGCTCCCCCCCCCCCAAAGTCCAAGGAATCCACCGAAGACCCTGGCGAAGGAGGGCATCAGACTTTTGCCGCAGGCCGGACAACATTTGCACGAGGCGCTGGATCGGGCGGCGTGTAATGAGACGGAGAACGGTGCTTTCGCGATGAACGGTTGACCATCCATGGCCCGTGGGCCCGAGGATTCCCCCTCTGAGGCATCCTGTGTCTTCCTCTCGGAGTCGGATCCGCTGCCTTCGTCATCTCAGCGTCTGTATCTCCACGCGGTTCTGCAACGACCTGCGCAGGCTTTGAGTGCGCCACCAGAGGAAGATCGTAAGGAACACCCTCCACTGTGTCTGGTGTCTGTGGCTGTAGAAATGAGCTCCGGGGGCAGGGAATCTTTGGAAGAGATAGTCTTCTGGACCGAACATGGTCTACATGCTTGCGCTGGAGATAACACTGGGCTTACACCTGGTAAGAGACAGGGCCCATTCGGCGAAAGATAACACTAGGGACCCACTGGACCCCACCAGCAAAATTTTGAACGAACACTGGGTCACCGGGCATAAACTGCCAAAATCGGTCGATGCCGAGAAAAACCATGTCCCTGCCGTTCTTGAGTGTGGCGTACTTTTGCGCCAATGTCCGGGAAAACCATGCTAAGGCAGGTTGGAAGTCTCCATTAGGAGTTGTGCAGGAGCTACCCCAGTCACCGCATGTGGAGTGGTCCTGTATGAAGACAAAAAACGAGCCAGTCTTGTGTCCATAGACCCGGAAAACTGCTTCTTTAGGCCCCGTTTGAATGTCTGCACTGCACGCTACGCCAACCCATTGGAAGCCGGGTGGTATGGAGCGGTGTGGATATGGCGTATGCCGTTCATATTCATGAACCTCGCAAACTCCTTATTTGTGAACGGAGTGCTGTTGTCACTGACCAGTACCTCGGCGAGGCCATGCATACTGAAAGACAAACGCTTCTTCGATTGTTGCACAGGACGTTGTGCCTACCATCTTATGCACCTCTAACCATTTAGGCTGGCATTCCTATAGAAGGAACATGGATCCTTGAAAAGGGCTGGCGAAATCCGCATGCAAGCGCGCCCAAGCAATGGGCGGTATTGGCTTATCCTCTCGGAAAAATCCCAACAGAGGCTTATGATCAGTCACGATAGTGAAGTGGCGGCCATACACATACTGGTGGAAGCATTTCACCGCAAAGACCACCGCCAGGGCCTACTTCTCGATCTGCGTGTACTTCTTTTGCGCTGCAGTCAATGTGCGGGAGGCGATAGATATCGGCCGCTCGGCCCCGTTCTCCAACTTGTGGGACAGGACGGCCTCAATACCATACGGGGATGCATCACACATGATGAGCAGGATCATAGTGGGATAGTAACCCAGACAACGACAATTGTTCTTTTACCTGCTGGAAAGCGGTTTCTTGCAGCTGACCCCAAACCCAGGTGTGATTCTTCTTTCGCAGAAGGTGCAACGGGGCCAGCGTAGTTGCCAGACTGGGGAGGAACTTCCCGTAATAATTTACGAGGCCGAGAAAAGAACGAAGATGCGAAGTGTCAGTCAGGGCAGGGGCCTGTTGAATTCCGCGCACCTTCTCTGCGACGGGGTGCAAACCTTCGCGGTCCACCTGATAACCCAGGTAGACTACTTCCTTCGCCTGAAAGATGCACTTTGTGTGACGTAAACAGACCCCAGCCTCTGAAAAGCGTCTAAGGATCGCCTCCAAATTTTCCAAATGTTCCTGCTCTGACGTCCCTGTCAAAACGTCGTCTCAGTAGACAGCGACACACAGTAAACCTCTCAAGAAGCCCTCCATGACGCGTTGAAAAATAACGCAGGCAGAGGATACCCCAAAGGGCAACCGTGTATATTCATACAGGACCCGGTGTGTATTAGTAGTTACATATGGCCGGGAGGCAGGGTCCAGCTCTGATTGTAGATAGGCGTGACTCATATCTAATTTTGTGAACGAGAGTCCGCCTGCAAGCTTTGCGTAGGGATCCTCTTTGTGAGGCATTGGATATCAGTCGAGCCGGGAAGCCGTATTCACTGTAAGTTTATAGTCGCCGCACAAGCGAACTGTGGCATCTGGCTTCATTACAGGTCATGGCCCTCACCTCATGGCCCTGTCAGCGAAACGGACCAGTCTGATAATACCCAAGGTCTCCAAACGAGTGAGCTTCCCTTCTACGTTCTCGAGCAAGGCTTAAGGCATCGGGCACACCCGGAAATAGTGCGGCGTGGCTCCTGGTTCGACTTGGATACGGGCTACCCAAACCGGGCTGGAATGCGTCTGGGTACCATTCTAGTACCTTCGTGAACCCTCCAGAACCTGTTTGGAGGATGTGCTGCCACTGCACCCGCAAATGGCGCAACCAGCCCCGACCGAACAGGCTGGGCCCATTGCCGCGCACCACAATAAGTGGGAAACGTCCCTCCTGGCATTCATAAACAACAGGGGTCATCGTAGTGCCTGCAATGTCGAATGGTTCCCCCGTGTAGGTGGCCAACCTGGCCTGTGTGTTGGTTAATGTAAGGGCCTGTATCCCCTGCTTGATGCGCTCGAATGTCCTCTGGGCGATTACGGAGACCACTGCGCCAGCGCCCACCTCCATCTCAAGCAGGTGACCATTGACCCGTACTGTCACCTTAATGGGGGCCACATGGGGAGCTGCCACACAATGCAGCTGCAGGCAGTCATCCTCCGTCTCCTCGTCCTCGGGAGTAGTCGCCGCAGGTTCATCCAAATGGAAGGTACGGCCCCTGGGCTGGCCCCAGTTTCTGTCGGTATGACGGCGCCTCTGGCGCCCCCAGGACCGGCGTCCGCGACGGGGTCGGCACCTACAAGTCTGACACGGACATGGCTCCTCATCCATTGGTTCTGGAGAAGGCTACCTTCGGGGAGGAACGTCCGGCGGCCACTGGCGTCGTTCCGGACACCAACCCGCCCAAGGTACCGCAGGGGTGCGGGGGGATGCTTTTGGACGGAAGGGGTTGCGCCCCATGTCATGCACCTCCATTCCCTGTAGCTCCTGCACTCCCCGTTCTGCGCTCTCTCGGGACAATACTATTTGAATGGCCTGTTGAAAAGTCAATGTTGGCTCAGCTAACAACTTTCACTGGATGGCCGCAGTGTTAATACCGCAAACCAAACGGTCGTTTAACATTTATGACAATGTCTCACCATAGTCACAGTTCTCCGCAATCCTGCGTAGCCTGGATAGAAAGTCGGCAAGGGATTCTCCTGGGGTCCTCTCAGCGGTATTAAACCAGTAATGCTGGACTATCTGGAGGGGGTTGGGTTAAAATTTTGCCCCACTAAGTTCACAAGTTCATCAAACGCCTTGGTGTCCGGCGCAGCTGAGTGCGTAAGGCTCCTAATCACCCCAAACGTATGCGGGCTGCAGGCGGTGAGCAATATGACCACCTGGCGCTCATTTTTGGTGATGTTGTTTGCCCGGAAATAGTAACGCATCCGTTGTGCGTACTGGTTCCAACTTTCCAGCGTAGCATCAAAAACATCCAAACGTCCATACAGAGGCATGGTGTAATAGAAAAAAACTTCCAACCTGTATCCAACAAAAATCCAGGGAGGTGGCTTCAGCAGTGTAGACAGCTGTTCACTTTAACCCTCGTCGCCAGTTTTGTGAGGGCCACGAAGAATCCAGCACGAGTTGAAGGATAGCAACTCCCTTGCTCATTGGGGAAGCTCATACTCCCTAACGATTGTGGGATTGACATTAGTCCCCAGCCAGTAGTAAGCAGGCAGGTTATAACAGTGCCCTCAGTGCTGAGTACCCAGATGGTGACAGCAGTTACTAACTTGCACGTACTTGACAGCAGCACTGCCAATTTCAGCCTGGCTGCTTATCCTAACGCCCTCTGTTAAACACGCAGAGTGGAGTGTGCAGCAGGATGGTCCCCTCATTGCCACCAGCACTGTTACTGACAGGTTAGATGTTGATTGATCTTGAGCTGCCGGGTTTGAGTTTGTGGAAGTTGCTGGTGGGTGTAGGAGTTGATTGCAGTTGATGCAGGGTGTGGTGCTGCAGGTGAGCAAGGGACTGGTTGTGTCTGCAAAAGGTTCTGATCACACCACTTGTTCCATTTCTGTGGGAATGTGGATTCACACTGCACAAGCATCTCAACATCTTGGGCTGTTTGTGCGATCAACGCACAAATGAGTTAAAGCCGTTTGCAGGGTTCCTGACCACAGATACTTGGTGAAGCAGCTCTAGAATCCATTGAATCACAGAATCCCAAAGGTGCAGAGCAAGAATGAGGAGCTGAACGAATGTGCGCAGCACAGATCAGTCACCCATGCCTTCAGGGTCTGGGCCGTGTTGTTCATGTCACTGTGTTTATCGTAATAAAATGATTAAAGAGCTTAAGTGAACCATAAAACCCATAGTAACAGGGTGATCAAGATGGATGAAGTCTGTCCTCCTGGCTCCATGTTGATATATCTTATGTCATATTGTGTGCCTTTTGCTGAATTGTGTACAGCTAGTTTATATAGACCGTAGAGCTCAAAGGTAAGATTGGTAAAAGTTGCTTGAGTAAACCATTGTTTGCAGCAGTATTGCTGAAATTGGGAACTTTGTGCCTGAGTTCTTATAATGAATTGTGCACTCAATAATAAAGAATCATAGCATTGTATTGCAATTGTAAAATAAAACAGGAAAGTGGTCACCTAGATCTACAGGAGAGAGGAAGATTGAGCATACTCTGCAAAGAATAGGTCCAGCTGCTCATGGATGGAGCAGGAGGGATAGAGGGAGATGGTTCTGAGTAGGCCTCATCTGTATTTGGTCTTCTAGAAGCATTTCTCTTACCTTCATCTAAGGCAGGAGCAGTGCAGGCATCTTCGGCACTTTACAAAGGAGGTGCTCACAGAACTCTGCTATCTGTTGGAAACAAACCTGTAGCCTGAGAAAAGGGCAAGTATGACACTGCCAGAGGCCCTGAATTTCTTCAGGTCAGGACCCTCACAGCAGTCTCAGGACCCTCACAGCAGTCAGAATTGCTCTCATTCAGTGTCGCTTCTCTTCATCCTACAGACACTACATCAAACCAGAGCGCGGCTACTACATGACAAGAGGACACATCGAGACCTTGTACACCAGTCACTGAAGGATTTGTGTGCGGATGCAGCCAGCGGTAAAGGCGACAAATGGTATGCTGGCTTTCATGGCGCAATGATTCGAGTACAGGAGCAATGATTTCTTGCTGCAATAATACAGGAACTTCGTGAGGCCACACCTGGAATATCGTGTGCAGTTCTGGTCTCCTTACCTTAGGAAGGATGTTCTCGCGACAGAGGGAGTGCGACAAAGGTTTACCAGGCTGATTCCTGGGATGGCAGTACTGACGTACAAGGAGAGATTGAATCGGTTAGGATTATATTCACTGAAGTTCAGAAGAATGAGGGGGGAGTCTGCGAGAAACCTATAAAATTCTAGATTCCCCTCCACAACCCAACCACACATGATCAGTATGTGTACAACGGGAGGCACAGGAAACATAATCAAACAGACTCTCCGGATGCTGAAGCAACAGCTCCTGTTTTGCAGAGGCCTCCAGTACTCACCGAGAGAGGGCTTTGATCTGTGGTGGTCCACTGTAACCTGGAGTACCTTAACATCAGGAGGGCACAGCCCTGAACATCATGGATTCAGCAAGAGGCGGGTCGGGGGGGGGGGGGGGGGGGGGGGGGGGGGGACCGAGCAAGAGTGCGGGGGGGGTGAAGAAAGTGGGGGGGGGGGGGCGGGAAAGGTGGGACCACAAGAAAGGGGCGGGAGCATGAGGAGGGCGGGGCAGTCGGCACATCCCTGCGGGGGCCTGGATTCCTCTGGGAGCCTCATTCAGCTAAATCCCCATTGGACAACCATCCCACTCCTGTTATCATTTCCTCTGTCACTCACCATCAAAACATTCACTTGGTCACATTCCTGAAAGAAGATCCAGCAGGAAACAACCATCCCATGCCAACTCTATAAAAGCCTATTTTGCGCATTCCATTAGACAGACAAAGAATTTACTGTGCAGAAGGAGGCCATTTGGCCCATCGAGTCCTCACCGGAAAACCAACCCACCCAAGCCCACAACTCCACCCTATCCCCATAACCCAGTAACCCCATCTAACCTTTTTTGACACTACGGGCAATTTAGTATGGCCAATCCACCTATCCCGAAACTGGAGCACCCGGAGGAAACCCATACAGACACGGGGAGAATGTGCAGACTCCGCATAGACAGTGACCCAAGCCAGGAATCGAACCTGGGACCCTGGAGCTATGAAGCAACTGTGCTAACAACTGTGCGACCGTGCTGCCCCAAATTAGTTTCTGCCTTGCCTCTGCCATTGCCTGTCCAACACTATTACCCCACTGACTGCAGCATAGCTGCTGATTTTCACTGGAAGAGACTGTAGGTGGTGATCTTGATTAGCTGTATGTCTGGCTGTAGACATGGATCTCCTCTGTACAAGGAGTAGCAATCTGGGCAGACCAGCTGACAGACATTAGCTGGGGAATTGCAGAGTGTCGATGCTGGGAGGATGAATGTCCTCACCCTGAGAGAGGACAGCAGGTCTATGCGCTACAGAGCCACTCCCCTGGGATAGCACCACAGATATCCCCATAACCCAGTAACCCCATCTAACCTTTTTTGACACTACGGGCAAAAGTGGGGCAGCACGGTAGCATTGTGGATAGCACAATCGCTTCACAGCTCCAGGGTCCCAGGTTCGATTCCAGCTTGGGTTACTGTCTGTGCGGAGTCTGCACATCCTCCCCTTGTGTGCGTGGGTTTCCTCCGGGTACTCCGGTTTCCTCCCACAGTCCAAAGATGTGCAGGTTAGGTGGATTGGCCATGCTAAATTGCCCTTAGTGTCCAAAATTGCCCTTAGTGTTGGGTGGGGTTACTGGGTTATGGGGATAGGGTGGAGGTGTTGACCTTGGGTAGGATGCTCTTTCCAAGAGCCGGTGCAGACTCGATGGGCCGAATGGCCTCCTTCTGCACTGTAAATTCTATGTAATTTCTATGTAATATCCCAGTGATCTTCCGGGATAGGAACTGCTGGATTGCTGTGCGAGTCTATATGTCCCTTTGGCCCACAGGCATGTTGGCAGCAGTCTGAGCCTCCATGGTGCCAGGTCGAGATCCCATAACCTCTGTCAGGGCTTCCAGTGCAGCACTGGGATGTTGGGTGGTTTCTGCCTCTGCTGCAATGGAAGCTGGGATATCAGCCATCAGATGTTGCATCATTTCTGGGACTGCGAGTGTTGTCATGTGGTTGACCGCCACATCCATGTTGGACAGGATGGAGTCCAAGCTCTGCACAAAGCCCTGTGCCAAATTGGAGTTGAACTATTTCATGCTCCTTGCCCACAGTAGCCCGTTTCAGACAGGCCACTCAATGCACCAAGAATTCTGCTGCGCAAAACCACCAATCTCTACAGTCCAGAAGAACAGAATTAATGTGTGACCTCTCCCTCTGGAGAGCTGGCACTTGCACAATCTTGTCCTGGCTCCACCCTGCTCATACCCAGTATCTCTCCATCTGAAAATCTTCGGCAGGGTTTTCCATTTGGGAGACTATGGACGGATTTCTCCATTGTCGGGATTCTCCGTTTTGCCGGCTGGTCAATGGGATTTCCCATTGTGGGGCAGCCCCACACCATCTGGAAATCCCCGGGCTGCCGGCAAAATGGAGCATCCCGACGGCGGAGAATTCAGCCCTATGTTCTCCCGCTAGACCAGAATTGCTACTGATTTGTGCTCCCGCTGAGCAGGTGGCCTGATAGTGAAGTGCCAGTGATCGGGACATGTTCTGCAGCGGCTCTACCATTCCCATCTGAGAGCAGGACATATACCGCAGCACCTCATCAAGGTCAGCCTGTTACTGGGTTACATCCCACAGCGAGGTGGGCATTTGGCCGAGATCCTTAGCCATGGCTGCCATCGACTGCGCAAAGCCTTGGACACCTTCACTAATGGTGCTGACGTCATGCAACAGGCTTTCCACTGTCATAGCCACCCTAGCGATGTTGGCTTCGGTGCCACGTATTGCCATTAACATCTCCTGCGCTTGTGGGACTCCTCCAGTCAGCCATGGATCTGCTGGAGTGTCGCTGACACCGCCCTCTGAATGTCTTGACCGCTCTCTATCATCTCCATCAACTCAGAGAATGCCTCTTCCATAGGCTCAGCATCAGGCTGGGACCCAGCTGGGTCCTGGGATCCAGCAGCCCTCCGACTGCTGTCTCGCTTGGACGTTCCTGCCTCCACCTGATGCGCATCAGCAGCTGTGTGGTGCTCACTAGATTGTGCCCCAGAAGCCTGACCACAAACATTTGCCACTGAGGTGCTTGTATCTGCGCTGGTGGAGGGTAGGGATGACAGCTGTGACACCTCGATCGTGTCTTCCTCATAACTCCTATCTGAGGTGTTCTCCTGGGAGACTGGAGAGGGGGGTCACCCGGGATCGGTCAGCACCGTCGGCTGGTGGACTGCGGGAGAATGGACATGTGGTCAGAGGGAGGGATGGATCAGTCAGTAAGGCAATACCTTTTTTAAAATAAATTTAGTGTACCCAATTATTTTTCTTCCAATTGAAGTTGAAGGGAGAGGGAGTTGGAGGGAGGATTGGGGGTTGCATGGTTCGTTGGGGGGGTGGTGGATGCTTGAGTGGGGGCGGAAAGATCCCGGGTGCCGGGGGTGGGGTGGGAAGGGGTGTCTGTTAGTGTCCACTCACTCGTGCTGTCCGGTGTAGGTCATTGACCTTTCTCCGGCACTGGAGACCAGTCCTCCTGGTCACACTCCTGGCGCTCACAGCCGCCACCACCTCGTCCCAGGCAGCATTGCCTTGTGACTGACCCGCCGGGACGCTCGGGAAACAGGACATCCCTCCTGGCCTCCACTACGTCCAGCAGCCTCCCCAGATCTGCATCCCCAAATCTTGGGGCCAGTCTCCTGGATGCCATTGTTGCAAGTTGGCTGGGGTAGGCTGAGCAAGTGCTGCTTAAGTGTTGCTCGACCTTGTTGGGACGGTGGTGCTGGCAAGCACGGTTCGGGGAATTGCCTGGCGAGCCTTCATTTACAGCGAGATGCCCGTGGACCAATTAATGTAGTATAGTATTGCTGGCCCCACTGGGCCGAACGCCGGGAAGGCCGCTGCAGTTCCCGCTCGCTAGCACACTTCTAAACCTTTCCGGTGAATCGCGCACAAAGGGTTTCTTCAATAATGGCTCTAAGAAGCACAACATATACAAACCTGGAACAGTCTCCAACAGAGAGTTCAGCAGAACCAACGATGAATGTTGTAAGGCTGGGCAAATCTACAAGAACAGAGAAAGTGGGTGACACAAAAACAGAAAACAACATCAGTCCCACACACTGACAGTCAAGGTCCACAGTGTAGACCCCTCTCACTGACAGTAATGGAGACCATGAAACTATCATTGCTGCAAAAACCCATCTGGTTCACTAATGTCCTTCAGGGAAGTAATCCTGCTGTCCTTACTCTGTCCTTACCACCCAAACTCTAATCTTGCCTCAGCCCAGCTGCTGATGAATCCCTCATGCATACCTTGGCTACTTTTTAAGTTTATTCATGGGATTATAGGCTTCACTGGCTATGGCAGCATTTACTGCCCATCCCTAATTGCCCTGAAGAAGCCTTCTTGAACTGCTGCAGTCCATGTGGTGCAGGTACACCCAGAGTGCTGTTAGGGATGGAGTTCCAGTATTGCGACCCCACCTTGATGATCAGATTTGACTATTCTGAAGCTCTCCTGGCTGGCCTCCCATCTTTAAAAGCAGGGACGTTATGTTGCAGCTGTATAAGGTGCTGGTGAGGCCACATCTGTGTAAAGATTTGGTCTCCTTACTTGAGAAAAGATGTACTGGCACTGGAGGAGGTGCAGAGAAGAATCAAGAGGTTGATTCTGGAGTTGAGTGGATTGGCTTATGAGGAGACACTGAGTAGACTGGGGGCTGGATTCTCCGTTATTGGGGCTGTGTCCCCACGCCAGCATCAGAACTGTGGACTTTCACGCCAAAATAACTGGCGTGAAAGGGGCACATATTCCTAGCCCTGCAGGGGGCTAGCCGGGACCCGGCATGAATCTAGCAGCTTTTGCTGCAGATGCGGGCCCCACACTTCTGTGTTGGAGGCTGTGCCAGCGGCCGCGCCGTGCTCAATGGAGGACTCGGACCGGGGAGCTGGACCCTGCAAAACAAACCCCCCGATCGGCTGCGCGCCCGATCCTGACCGCTCGCGTATAAGGCCCGCCCTGCCCTCTGATTAGTCCGCCCCCAACCAGGGCAGCCACGCTAGTTTCCCGACCAGCTGGACCACATTAGATCCATGCCGTCGGGACTTTGGCCGGTCGGGGGTGGAGGATGGCAGAGCGGGCCTCCAGCAATGGCCCCATTGGTGCTATGCGGCGCGGCGTACTCTGAGGGTCCGCCTTTTTCGGAGCCGGCAGAATCGGGGAATCGCCGCCGGTCCCAATTCCATGTGGGGAAATGGATTCTCCGCCCCCGCGCCGGCCGTGATTTCAGAGTGCGGAGAATCCATCCCTTGGACTATACTCATTGGAATTTAGAAGGATGAGGGGGGTCTTATAGAAACATATAAAATCATGAAGGGAATAGATAAGATGGAAGCAGAGAGGTTGTTTCCACTGGCGGGTGAAACTAGAAGGAGGGGGCATAGCCTTAAAATTAGGAAGAGCAGGGGCAGCACGGTGGCACAGTGGTTAGCATTGCTGCCTACGGCGCTGAGGACCCGGGTTTGAATCCCGGCCCTGGGTCACTGTCTGTGTGGAGTTTGCACATTCTCCCCGTGTTTGCGTGGGTTTCACCCCCACAACCCAAAAGATGTGCAGGGTAGGTAGATTGGCCACTCTAAATTGCCCCTTAATTGGAAAAAATAATTGGGTATTCTAAATTTAAAAAAAAAAAAAATTAGGAAGAGCAGATTTTGGACTTAGTTGAGGAGAAACGTCTTCACCCAAAAGGATTGTGAATTGGTGGAATTCCCTGCTCAGTGAAGCAGTTGAGGCTACCTCGTTGAATGTTTTTTAAGGCAAAGACACAGATCTTTGAACAGGAAAGGAATGAAGGGTTATGGTGAGCGGGCAGGTAAGTGGAGCTGAGTCCACAAAAAGATCAGCCATGGCTTGAGGGGCCGGATGGACTACTCCTGCTCCTAGTTCATATGTTCATTCGCTCATCATAACCTCTGCTGCTTGTGTCCCATTCACCTATCAGCCCTGTGCTCATTGACTTATATTGTCTCCTGGTCAAGCAACTCTCCTGGTCATTCTCCTGGATGAAATTTCTATTTCATCCCGCCGGCGGGATGCTCCGTTATGCCGGCCGGTCAATGGGGTTTCCCATTGTGGGGCAGCCACACGCAGTCAGGAAACCCCCGGACTGCCGGCAAAATGGAGCATTTTGCCGGTGGAGATTCCAGCCCTTTATTTTTCAGATTTCTCCATGTCCTCACCCCTCCCTATCTCTGTAAACTCCTCCAGCTCGCCGTGATAACTGAACTCCTCTAATTCAGGCCTCTGGTTTAGCTCACCAGGCTAAATCGCTGGCTTTTAAAGCAGACCAAGCAGGCCAGCAGCACGGTTCGATTCCCGTACCAGCCTCCCCGGACAGGCGCCGGAATGTGGCGACTAGGGGCTTTTCACAGTAACTTCATTGAAGCCTACTCGTGACAATAAGCGATTTTCATTTCATTGAGCATCTCTGGTTTTAATCACTTCACAATTGGTGGCTTTGCCACTAACGGTCTAAACCTCTCCACCTCTCTCTCCCTCTCTAAGAAGCTGCTTAAACCGCTTCCCTTTGAACAAGCTTCAGGTCATCAATCCACAAGTTGCCTTATCTGGCCTGGCATCCAATTTGAATTCACAATGAGGTGCCTTGTGATGTTTTATTACATTAAAGCTGTTGTTCTCCAGCACTTGTGATGTTTATTCCTGCCTGAGCTCAAGGGTATCTGAGGCGTGCTCATTGCCTGATAATTAATTACCTGCTGGTTTATGAGGAATCGCAAACCTGTTGTTAGAAAGCTGGAGAATACTTCATAAAAACCACTGTAAGACAAGATAGTCATGTGAGATACAGAACATTTAGTGAATTACTCTGTATAAGAGTCTTTGCAACAAGAACAAGATTGTACTTAGTGCTGAACCTAGACCTGGGGCTGAAGCTTTTGTTGTCCAATATACATATCAGTGCTAAGCTGCATGAAAAAGGTTTTAACCACAATCGATTCAGCTGCCATTGATTTTCCCACAATCTTATTGTGCCAAACTCCCTTTTTTATATTGAGGCGTAGTTTGTGTAAGTGTTCCTGTTCAATTTGGTTTTGTCTGTGAATTTGACCAGTTTAAATTGAAGATCGTGGGCGCAATCCAATGGCCACGTCACGCCAGGCGTAAATCCGAGTGGGCCAGTTAGATCGCGGAAGTGTCCAAAATCAGGATCCGCGTCAAACACCAATCAGTTTCTGATCTAACCAGTCCACTCACGTTGCCGAGATCCGGATCCGGCGTGGCGAGAAACCAATAATCACCAGTTAAGGCCAATCTCCATCCCATTAACTGGAAGACCCCCTATCGCATGGCCTCCCATAATCTAACCGGATCCGCAACAAGAGGTCATGCGGGCGCCGATTAGTACTGGTCCGCACAAATGTGGACGAGGCATCACGGCACCTGGGGGGGGGGGGGGGGGGGGGGGGTCCCCTGTGCCATCGGAGATCTCTGGGTGATTAGGGATAGGGTAGGGTGGCGTGTGCTGGTGAACCTTCCTTTGCGGTGAGAAGCCTGTGGGGCATCGTTAAGTGGACCAATTAACGTTGAATAGCATTGCCAGCCTCACCAGGCCAAGCGCCGGGAAACTCGCGGCAGTTCCCACTCGCTACCACATTTAGACATTTTACAGGACATCGCTTCTCAGCCTTTTGGCTTGGTTGGTGTGGGGTCAGGTGTGGTGCTTGGATCTGGTGTTTCTCTCTTGTGGGGACCGTGAATTGCATTCAGTTTGGGTTGGTTTTTGGAGTGGATGGGGAGCTGGATTGGGGGTTTTCCCCTGACCAAACTCTGGCTTTGTAACTCTGATAAAGTAATAATAAAAAACCATTTTCCAGAGAATTACGCCTTCTAAGTGTGGGCTTGACCAGGGAGATACTCTCCAGGGCACAGATAAGTGACTAAGTGTGGCTAGAACAAAGAACAAATAAAAATTACAGCACAGGAACAGCCCTTCGGCCCTCCAAGCCTGCGCCGATCCAGATCCTCTATCCCAAACTGTCGCCTATTTTCTAAGGATATGTATCCCTCTGCTCTCTGCCCATTCATGTATCTGTCTAGATACATCTTAAATGACGCTATTGTGCCCGCCTCTACCACCTTCGCCAGAAATCGTTAGATAGCAGTGAGGAACTCACCAACAGAGTCGGCAGAAAACTCCCAGCAAATCCCGCCATAAATGCTGCTTAGAAACCTTTGCGTTAGATCGCACCCTGTGTCTCACTTTCTTTATTCCCTGGTTCGTGTGGTTGTGTCTCGCTTCCTATATTCCCCCTGGTTCGTGCGGGTGTGTATCACTTTCTACATTCCCCTTTGTTACTGTGGGTGTGTTTCCCTTTCTACATTCCCTCTGGTCCGTATGTCACATTTTCTATATTCCCGTTGGTTTGCATGGGTGTATCTCACTTTCTAAATTCCCCCTGGTTCATGTGGCATTATAGAAATATACAGTATGTGAAGAGTTAATGTCATGTTACAATTAGTCACTAGATGGAGCTCGGGACAGTACTATAAAAGGCATTGACTCTTAGGCTTCTGGAGGAGAGAGTGGAATATTGGTCAGGAGACTGGAGTGAAGTGCATAGTAGAGCGAGAGAGGATAGAATATAGTTATAGAGTTAGTGTGTGTAATTTAATATAATCTATTTGTTTACTATAGGAGTTGTGTCAAACTTTAATTTAAATAGTGTAAATAAATTTAGCTTTGTTGATATTTTCCATCCTGAAGTCAACCTCACAAACTTCACCACGGGTTTGTGTGTCTCATTGTCTATATTTCCCCTGGTTTGCATGGCGATATCTCACTTCCCATCCTATCCCTGGATTTGGAACAAGATGTAATGAGGAATTTATTTAAAATCAGAATGAGAGCAATGTGTGCAGTTTGGTCTATTGCACTAAATGATGGATATAAGGTGGGTGTACAGATTCACTAACTTCTGACAACTGCAAAGAAAGACAAAGCATTTGGGTTTTTTTCTTGAAGCAGGAGATGAAGAATCAATTTACCACATGTTTAAAATGATTTAGGACAGGGAATGGCATATTTAATAACAAGGGATCTGAAATGAAGGAACAGCAACATAATATAAAATTTTAATTCTGCATGTCGACATTTTTCACGATAAAATATGCACATTTTTACACATCCTTTTATTCCGAGTCCTTTGTTCAACTGCAAATCTGCAGAATCACACTTGTTAATATCTTCAAGGATACACATTGGAATGGGGGCGTTATTGACATATGAGTTGATGTTCAAGTCCGCACCAACAATAAATGTGACAAATAAAAGCACTAAACAATAAAATAAGTGGGTCAGCATGACGGCGCAGTGGATACCCCTGCTGCCTCACTGCGCCGAGGTCCCAGGTTCGATCCCGGCTCTGGGCCACTGTCCATGTGGAGTTTGCACATTCTCCCCGTGTTTGTGTAGGTTTCGCCCCCACAACCCAAAGATGTGCGGGGTAAGTGGCTTGGCCACGCTAAATTGCCCCTTAATTGGAAAAAGTGAATTGGGTACTCTAAAAATTTATTTAATAAAACAATAAAATAATTGTAATATAAAAACATAACCAGTTCCAAACCAGTACCAGCTATTTCACCAGTATTTTGGGAATCTGCAATGGATTTACTGGTACTTTAAGTAGTATGAACTGGCAATTTCTACTGAACATTTCTCAATTCCCTGTTCAGAACTGGTTCCTTCTGGTGAGAGACTTAATTTTCAATGCAGAGGGTTGTGGAGCTATGTAATACTAGTGGTTGAAGCAGAAACTCTAGCAACATTAAGAGATTTGAGAGATGGATGAAAGAAAAGAGGATACATGGATGCAGGAACATGGTGTGCCCATGGATACAGGAACATGGTGTGCCCATGGATACAGGAACATGGTGTGCCCATGGATACAGGAACATGGTTTGCCCATGGATACAGGAACATGGTGGGCCCATGGATACAGGAACATGGTTTGCCCATGGATACAGGAACATGGTGGGCCCATGGATACAGGAACATGGTGGGCCCATGGATACAGGAACATGGTGTGCCCATGGATACAGGAACATGGTTTGCCCATGGATACAGGAACATGGTGTGCCCATGGATACAGGAATATGGTGTGCCCATGGATACAGGAACATGGTGGGCCCATGGATACAGGAACATGGTGGGCCCATGGATACAGGAATATGGTGTGCCCATGGATACAGGAACATGGTGTGCCCATGGATACAGGAACATGGTGGGCCCATGGATACAGGAACATGGTGGGCCCATGGATACAGGAATATGGTGTGCCCATGGATACAGGAACATGGTGGGCCCATGGATACAGGAACATGGTGTGCCCATGGATACAGGAACATGGTTTGCCCATGGATACAGGAACATGGTGTGCCCATGGATACAGGAATATGGTGTGCCCATGGATACAGGAACATGGTGGGCCCATGGATACAGGAACATGGTGGGCCCATGGATACAGGAACATGGTGGGCCCATGGATACAGGAATATGGTGTGCCCATGGATACAGGAACATGGTGGGCCCATGGATACAGGAACATGGTGGGCCCATGGATACAGGAACACAGTGGGCCCACTGCTGGCATGCAAAATAAGTGACAACACAGGTAGGCGGGGCTCCCAAGGATGTTTCTATGGAGCAGTGTCAGTGCAATTCTGTACAATGTGACACTGATCTCATGGTCAAGGCCTGCTATTCTACTTTCTCATCCATGTCCTTGCTGCAGAGTTGAGAGGAAAGAGAAATGATTACCTGAAGCTTCCAGTAAACTCTGCATGCATTCTCGCGATTGAAGCTGTGCAGGAGAGCTTGCTTATCTTCAACTGTCCAGATTGGCTTTTGGACAAATTTAACACCGTCCAGATGTCAGCTCCATGGGCAGAGGCATTAATCTGACCAACGTCCTGACTGGAAAAGAGAACATGTCTTAGACGATGAAGGATTGCTCCTCCTTGACCCCAATTGGTCTCTGGTAACCCTCTCTTGACCCCGGGTAACCCTGTGAACCCTGGTAACCATCACTACCCCTGGTCACCCCTGACTCCTGGTGGCCCCTGACTCCAAATCACAACCCTAATGACTCCTGATGACCTCCCCAAATGTCTAGTCATTCGTATCTCCAGACCCCTGGTCCCCTAACACACGATCGCGAATCACCTTTTCGACCCCGATCAGACCCTTTGACCCCTGGGCACCCTCCCTGACCCCTGGTCAACCCCAATAAACTCGAATACCCTCCCCAGCCCTGGTTCAAGCCCCTCCCTTTCCGGGACCTTTGCTGATTATCCAGGTTTCAGTACTATATATTCTATATTTAGGGATGAATTTTTATCAGGGAGGTGGGAAAGGGGAGCGGGATTTGTTTTCAGATCGGAAACCCACCTGTGGTGGGAAACTAATTAAATTTTCTTTTTCATGGGGGCGAGTCTTTAATTGATAAGGAAACAGAGATGATGAGGCCATGATTGGAGGTGGATCAGGTGAATTGTGGGTTTCATATGGGACCCCATGGCCGCTCTCATTGAAGCTGCTGGTTGTCCTGAGGGAGAGATCTATGATTTGGTTCAAAGTCTTCCACAACAACAGAGGAGAGTGAGCCTGGCGCCCAGGGCAGGGCTGTGCCTTGTTTCATCATTGCTGGCCTGGATCTAATGCTTTAGACCATGAGGGTGCAGAGGGAGGACCTCTTTCCAGAGGGTGAGGGGTACAGCATCGACTCCTCCTGCCTGCAATTCTTCCTACTCACTCACTCACTCACTTCCTTCTCCTCCCCTAATGAACTGTGCCTTTCCAGGCCTATACTGTCCTCGGGGACCATACCTCACCCGGGGGAGCGGGGTGGGGTGGGGGGAGTGCATGTTATGGAGAGCACAGAGCTGCTACAATAACTGTGACCCTGGCAGGAGGGTTTTGCAGGTCCCGCCCAGATCGTGGATCCAGTGCCCTTTGAGCCAGTGATGTCCTATCACTGGTGACTCTGATGTATTGTGTCCAAATGAGGACCAGCACTGAGCACAGATTCCTGTGACCATCAGCCCAGAGAGCAATGGTTCTCAGTCATGCTCAGGGAGCTTCACCCCTTCATGCAGATTCTGGGCTCTGGGTGCCTGTCTCCTTCCCTATTGTGCTATCATCCTCCTCCTCTGGCTCAGGACTCTACCCTCTGTGAGGATGCTGCTGCTGCTCACCTCCAATGGTTTCTGAGGTTGCAGTCCCCATTTCCAGCCACCATCTTCCTGATGCTCACGTGATACAGCCTTGCCCACTACTCCAATGCCCTTGTACTGTCAGGAGGATGAGAACCTGCAGAACTGGCAAAGTTGTAAATGCCGACTCTTCCTCTGACCTGTGCCCTTTAACCTAGGATCAGCCATTACCCTTCCCATTAGAAAAGATGCTAATCCGGTGGTACATGCTCCTAATTTGGTCCATGTCTGATTCACCTGGCCTGAGACAGGAAGCTCTTAAACACAGGCTGCCTCAAATAAAGTCAGAAACTTGCAGAAAGATAGGATTTAAACAAAACCTGAACTATCTTTAATGACCTCAGCAGAAAGGTTCACAGGCCCGTGCTCCCTCCCACCATCGCAGGGGCAGAATGGAGGTGGAATGTCAGCATGCACAAGGCTGTTGCCAGTTCTCTGACCATCTACCTTCATTCCAGTCTCACTCGGGGCAATGGAAATCCACCCGCAGCAATCACAGCGTCTGGAATTCACACAGGATCCCACAAGCTGCAATGTGACCCATGAGGGTGACCAGTTTCAGCGGGATTAGTAGAGGGGTAGATATTGGTTGGGATACTGGGTTAGCGCCCCTGCACCTCTTCAAAATACTGCAGTTGGATCTCTGCATATCCACCAGAGTGAGTAGACAGGGCCTCGGTTTAACATGGTGCTGTGCCTGTGAGGCACTCCGTCAGTACCAGATATTGCAGAGTGCTCATGCTGAAAGGGGGCTGTTTGTAACGTGAAAGGCCTCACTCTTAATTACATTGATCAAAGGTGTCGACCTTAATTTCCCAGTAATTTCAGCTCTACTGTGACAACTGGTGTACGGTGGCACAGTGGTTAGCACTACTGCCGCATAGAGCCAGGGTCCCAGGTTCAATCCTGGCCTCGGGTGACTGTGGGTGAGGAGCTTGTACTCTGTTCCCATGTCTGCGTGGGTTTCCTTCAGGTGCTCCGGTTTCCTCCCACAGTCCAAAGATGTGCAGGTTAGGTGGATTTGCCATGATAAATTGCCCCTTAGTGTCCAAAAGATTGGGTGGGATTACTGGGTTATGGGGATAGGGTCAGGGCATAGACCTTGGTAGGGTGCTCTTTGCATGAGTCAGTGCAGACTTGATGGCCGAATAGCCTCCTTCCGCACTGTAGGGATTCTATAATTCAGTAACACAAGTATGTGTGGTTGAAGCTGCTTGAGATATGGGGTGTGATACAGAGAGAGAGAGACTCACATCAGCCAGTACAACATGTTCCTCTGGAAAGTAATGTGAATTGAAGAGTTCTTCACTTCGAATTGTAACCCAGCTTCAGGACTGAAGTTCAGAGAGGCAGTTGAGAGGTCCAGATCAGTGATTTTCACTCTGTAACACATCGACATACTGAGGTCAGTAACATTGACACCAATAAACAGATATCAGGAATACAACAACAGGCTTCCAGTGGCGACAAGTAGGTGGAGTACAGCATGGTGGTGCAGCGGTTAGCACTGCTGAATTGGCCACGCTAAATTGGCCCTTAATTGGAAAAAATTGGGTACTCTAAAAAATTTTTTATATAAAGTAGGTGGAGGTCGGACATTTTTTGGTACTTTTCACCCAGTTTAGGAGGGAACGTTTATATGAGCTGTCTTCAGTAAAGCTAGGGGAATTAGAGGATGTCAAAATCCCAAGAAAAGAATACAGCATGAAGAGGAACGAGCGCTAGTCCACCTGTGGGCCCGGGTTCGGTGTGGAGTTCTGTGGGAGGAAAGATAGCGAGAGCAAGCTCACTGGGTGCTACACCATTACAGTGCACAGGCTGCCAGAGTGATGGCAGTGATGTTTGAGCGGCAGTTTGTTAAACATTTTGAGCAGCGTGGGAAGGAGAAAATGAGAACGCTCAAACAGCTGGTGGAAAGTCATCGGAGACAGTGCGGGAGCATGGTGAGGCGTTGAAGGGGTGGAGGACGCCTTATTGCAACCCAGTGACCAGCTCACCTCAATGGGAGAGGAGCTGCAGAAGGTGCAGGAGAGTAATAAAGGGCTGAGAGAACAGGTCACAGCAGCAGAATCAGCGGGTTGTGGGACTGCCCGAGGGGCTGGAGGGCCGGAGGCCGATGGAGTACTTTGTGCACATGTTCACCAAGTTGTTGGGGGAGGAGGAGAACACCTCCCTCTTTGAGCTGGATCGAGCTCATCGATTGCTCCGGCCGAAGCCAAAGGTAAATGAACCACTGAGAGCTGTGAAAGTCTGTTTCCACAGCTGTCAGCTGAAGGAGTGGGTCTTGAGATGTGCCAAGCAGAATTAGGTGAGGTGGGAAGGCAATGGTATTCATATATATCAGGATGTCACGGGGGAGCTGGCAAGAAGGCAGGCGGCCTTCAATAGGGCAAAGGCAGCATCTTACAAGAGTGATGTGCGGTTCGGGTGGTCTACCCAGCGAGGCTTAGGGTCACACATAACTCCAAAGTCCATTCTTTGAGATGTGAGGCACTCGTGAGTGCTGAAGGACTGGGACTGAACTGATTTGGGATTGTGAATTCCTATTTTCTGCTGGGACGGGATGTTTTGGAGACGGTGAGATAATGGGTTGAGGTTTTTTCCCCTTGATTTGGTGTTTAACATGTTTCTATTTAGAAGGGCTGGATGTGGAGGGATTTCTCTGTTGATTGTTTTGTTAGATATGTGGGAAGGGGCTCTGGTGGGGGGTCACCTCGCCAGCAAACTTAAGTTAGATAGTGAATGGAAGTGAGGTGGTGATGGGAGGGGCTGGGCCGGCCGAGCCTGTGTGGACAGGTTTCAACTGGCTAGAGGTGTGAATGGTGGGGAGATGGTAGGGCAGCACGGTAGCATGGTGGTTAGCATAAATGCTTCACAGCTCCAGGGTCCCAGGTTCGATTCCCGGCTGGGTCACTGTCTGTGCGGAGTCTGCACGTCCTCCCCGTGTGTGCGTGGGTTTCCTCCGGGTCCTCCGGTTTCCTCCCACAGTCCAAAGATGTGCGGGTTAGGTGGATTGGCCATGCTAAATTGCCCGTAGTGTCCTAAAAAGTAAGGTTAAGGGGGGGGTTGTTGGGTTACGGGTATAGGGTGGATACGTGGGTTTGAGTAGGGTGATCGTTGCTCGGCACAACATCGAGGGCCGAAGGGCCTGTTCTGTGCTGTACTGTTCTATTCTATTCTATTTAGAGCATGCAGAGAGGAGTGGTTTCATGACAAAGTGGTTGGGGAGGGTTTCTGAATTTGGGGGGGGGGGGGGGGAGAGTAGTTGGTTCAGGGTGACCCGGGGCAGGGCTTGATCCCATTCATAGGGTGGGGCCGGGTGCCATTTTGGATGGATGGTCAACCTCAGGAGTTGGCGAGGGGACAGGTATTCCCCATGAGGGTGGTTATGGCTGACAGGAGGGGAGGGGGTGTGAGAGACCCTCAGTCCAAATAACGTGGTACATTCAGGGGTTGGGCGGGCTGGTGAAGCAAGCGAACGTCTTTTCGCATTTAAAGGGCTTGAGAGCTGATGTGGTGCTTTTGCAGGAGACCCATCTGAGGGTGAAGGACCATGTTAGGCTTTGGAAGAGTGGGGTAAATCAGGTGTTTCACTCAGGCGCAGTCGGGGGGTAGCAGTACTGTGGGTAAGAGAGTTAGGTTTCAAATGGAGAAGCCGGGGTAGATCAGGGTGGGCAGATACGTTACATAACAGGCGCTTTGGAGTGGAGGTTGGTGATGTTGGTGAATGTGTATGCCCCGATGTAGGGTTTATGAAGAAGATGTTGGTGGCCATCCCGAGCCTGGACAGGCATCAGTTAACTTTAGGGTGGGTGGGCACTGATAATGCCACCCCTCCCATTCTCGCCGGCCTGATATGTCACAAGTCCGGTGGTGGTGGCGGCTGAGAGACTGGGGGCAGTAGAGGAAATATAAGAGAGCGGAGAGAGCATCGGTTTGGACCCCGATTGACAATAACCATCGGTTTGTGCCGGGTAGACTGGTGGGTTCCGGAGATGGTAGAGAGCAGGAATTGGGAGAATGGGAGATCTATTTATAGTCGGAAGTTTCCCCAGCTTGAAAGCTTTGGAGGATAAATTTGAACTGCCAGCAGGGAATGGGTTTAGATATCTGCAGGTATGAGATTTTTTGAGAAGGCAGGTACCGACCTTCCCGCTCCTGCCACCATGGGGGATACAGAACAGGGTTGTTTCCAGAACATGAGTGGGAGAGGGGAAGGTATCAGATATCTACCAGGAACTTATGGAGTCGGAGGAAACTCCGATAAAGGACAAGTGGGAAGACGAGCTAGGGGGAGAGATAGAGGCAGATTTGTGGGCAGATGTCTTTAGCAGGGTTAACACATCCTCATCATGTTCCAGGCTTAGCCTGATACAATTCAAGGTAGTCCACCCGGCAGACATGACGGTGGCCCAGATGAGCACGTGTTTCGGAGTAGAGGACAGGTGTACGAGGTGCGCGGGAAGTCCGGGGAATCATGTCCACACATTTTGGGCATGCCCGAAGCTTAGAGGGTTTAGGCAGGGGTTCACTCAGGCGATGTCCATGGTGCTAAAAACACGGGTGGTGCCGAGACCAGAGGTGGCGATCTTTAGAGTGTCGGAAGAGCTGGGAGTCCAGGGGGCGAAAGAGGCTGACATTTTGGCCTTTGCCTCCCTGGTAGCCCGGAGACGGATTCTTCTAATGTGGAGGACCTCGAAGCCCCCAAAATTAGAGACCTGGGTTAGTGTCATGCCTGAGTATCTCATTCTCGAGAAAAGAAGGTTCACCCTGAGAGGGTCAATGGTTGGGTTCACCCGGAGGTGGCAGCCGTTTATCGACTTTCTCGGAGATAATTAAAAGTTCAGCAGAAGCAGAAATCCAATGGGGTGGGGGGGGGGGGGGGGGGGGGGGGGGGGGGGAGAAGGAGGAGGGCTAGACTATTGTTTTATTGGTAGGGGTGTGAAGAATATGATGGGGATGGAAATGTTTATTGTACCATGTTTATGTTGCTGATATTGTTATTATTATAAAACTTACAAATACCCTAATAAAAATATTTTTGTTAAAAACTTTAGGGGGGGATTTAAACATAATGTTGCCTCCGTAGATGGATCGATCTAAGTCTTGCTCTTTGAACTCTTCACTGGGGGTGGGGGGGCAGAGGACGAAGGTGTTGGCAACGTTTATCAAGGAGGTGGGGAGAGTGAGAGCAGATCCATGGCCGCTCTTGCATCCAGGGGGTAGAGAGGGTACCCCTTTTTCTCGCCAGTGCATAATGTATATTCGAGAATTGGTTTCTTCATTAAGGGGAGGTCTATGTTGTCAGGGGTAAGGAAAGTGGAATACACAGCAATCTTTGTTTCAGATCATGCTCCCAACTTGGTGGATATGGTGTTGGCGAAGGGGCCTGCACAGAGGCCGACATGGAGGTTGGATGTGGAGCTGCTTGTGGATCCGGGTATTTGTGTGAGGATGGCAAAGGTGATTGACAATTATGTGGGATTCGGTGGTTTGGGAGACGCTAAAAGCGGTGGTAAGGGCCTAGATCATCTTGCTTAAGGCGCAGGTGGATAGGGAGGCAAGAGAGAAGCAGCAGTGATTGGTGGACAACATTTTGGAAGGGGATGGGAGGTGTGCGGAGGGTCCCAATCCAGAACTTTTAGCCGGTGGAGAGGAACTGCAGACGCAGTTTGACCTTTTGTCTACAGGGAAAGCGGCATGCCAGGTGAGTCAGGCAAAGGGTGTGTTGTATGACTATCAGAGAAAGCTAGTCACTTGCTGGTGGGACAGCCTCCCGGAAGATTGTTCAGATCCGGGATGGGGTGAGAGTGGATTGATGGTTGCTCCGGAGCAGGTGAATAGAGTATTTAAAGAGTTTAAGAGGTTGTATATGTCGGAGCCCCCGGGGGATGAATCGGATAGGAGGGAGCTTTTGGAGGGGCTGGAGTGTCCCACAGTGGGAGTGGAAGATAGGGCATGGTTGGGGGAGCCAGTGTGGATTGAGGAGATCCAGACGGCGGTAGGGAAGATGCAAACCAGGGCCGGATGAGTTCCCAGTGGAATTTTATGGGAGGTTTTTGGTTAGGTTGGCGCCGTTGTTCGGGGCGATGTTCGAAGACGTGGAGGGGCGCTTCCAGAGATGATGGGACAGGCATCTATTACACTCTTGTTAAAAAAGGATAGCGACATGGTGGAGTGCGGGTCGTATTGGCCAATATCCCTGTTAAATGTAGATGCCAAGATTCTTGGCAAAGTATTGGGGCTTTGGTTGGAGGTGTGCCTTCCGCAGGTGGTTAGGGAGGATCCAACGGGTTTTATAAAGGGTAGGCAGTTGTCCTCGAATGTGTGGCGCTTGTTAAATGTGATGCTCTTCCCATCAGAAAGGGGGGGGGGCAGGAGGTGGTGGATGCGCTGGATGCGGAGAAGGCGTTTGGTCGAGCAGAGTGGAATTTATTTTGTGGTGTTGGGATGGTTTGAGATCGGGCTGAAGTTTGAGGCATGGTTTGAATTGTTGTATAAGAACTGAAGGCAAGTGTACGTATGAATGAGGTGGAACTCGGAACATTCTCAGCGGCAAAAGGGAAGGATGCAGGGGTGCCCCATGCCCCCCCCCCCCCACCGACCCCCCGCGCCCCCCCCCCCCCCCGCGCCCCCCCCCCCCCCCCCCCCCCCCCCCCCTCTTGTTTCCACTGGCGATAGAGCCTTTGGCCATTACACTGAGGTGCTTGGATAGATAAAGGGAAATAGTGAGTGAGGGGGAGGGGGCTGGAGCATAGGGTTCCCCTGTATGCTGATGACATTTTGTTGTATATTTCCAACTCGTTTCCTACGGTGGGAGATATAATGGAGCTGCTTAAGCGATTTGGTGTTTTTTCAGGATATAAATTGAAATTGCAGAATATCGTGTGCTTTTTGGTCTCACAGCAGGAGCTGCTATTTTGGGTAGTGACTACTCATTTCAGGTATCTGGGAGTGCAGGTGGTTCGGGACTGGGCCCAGCTCAGTAAATTGAATTTTGGAGCCTGGTGGGCAGGGCCAAGGCTGATTTGTTGAGGTGAGGCAGCGTCCCTCCCCCATTATTAGCAGGCTGGGTGCAGGCGGCAAAGATGAATGTTTTGCTGCGGTTTGTATTTTTATTTGAGTGTTTGCCAGTCTTCTTGCCGAAAGCAAGGACGATGGAACGGTTGATTTTGTCGTTTCTCTCGGCAGGTGAGGTAGCGAGGATTCGGAAGACAATGCTTCAGAGAGGGAGACAGTCAGGGGGTTTGGCTCTGCCAAATCTGTTGTATTACCATTGGGCGCAAACGCTGAGAAGGTGCAGGGCTGGGGTAGGGAGCTGGAGGTGATGTGGGTGAGGATTGAGGCAGGTTCTTGTAGGGGGTCGGGGGTTTGGGCGCTGGCAATGGCAACGTTTCTGCCGATGGGAAATATTTGGGTAATTCGGTGGTGGTGGTGGCCAGGCTGAAGATATGGTTGGGGCAGGGTCGAAGCTGATGCCGATTTTGAGCCTGCGAGATTGGATGCTAGGTTTCGGGGATGGGAGGAGCAGGAGGGAATGGAAATGAAGGATTTATTCTTGGAAGGGTGGTTTGGCGAATTTGGAAGATTAGACGGAGAAGTTCGGGATTTCACAGTGGGAGGCCTTTAGGTATATGCAGGATTTTGCAAGGAAGGTTTTCCTGACGTTTCCAGTGACACCGCCTTCCTTGTTGTTGGAGGGCATTTTTTCGGTGTTGGGGTTGGAGGCGGGGTCACCTCGGCGATTTATGGGAGGATTCTGGAGAAGGATATAGAACATAGAACATTACAGCGCAGTACAGGCCCTTCGGCCCACGATGTTGCACCGTCCTGTGAAACCCTTCTAAAGCCCCTCTACACTATTCCCTTATCGTCCATATGCCTATCCAATGACCATTTGAATACGTTTAGTGTTGGCGAGTCCACTACTGTTGCAGTCAGGGCATTCCACGCTCTTACTACTCTCTGAGTAAAGAACCTACCTCTGACATCTGTCCTATATCTATCTCCCCTCAATTTAAAGCTATGTCCACTCGTGCTGGACATCACCATCCGAGGAAAAAGGCTCTCGATGTCCACCCTATCTAATCCTCTGATCATCTTGTATGCCTCAATTAAGTCCCCTCTTAACCTTCTTCTCTCTAACGAAAACAGCTTCAAGTCCTTAAGCCTTTCCTCATATGATCTTCCCTCCATACCAGGCAACATTCTTGTAAATCTCCTCTGTACCCTTTCCAATGCTTCCACATCCTTCCTATAATGTGGCGACCAGAACTGCACACAATACTCCAAATGCGGCCG
Source organism: Scyliorhinus canicula (assembly GCF_902713615.1). Lineage (NCBI taxonomy): Eukaryota > Metazoa > Chordata > Chondrichthyes > Carcharhiniformes > Scyliorhinidae > Scyliorhinus > Scyliorhinus canicula. The sequence goes on along the minus strand of NC_052152.1, from coordinate 126,994,625 downwards.
CACCAGAGTTTTGTAGAACTGCAACATGACCTCATGGCTCCAAAACTCAATTCCTCTACCAATAAAAGCTAACACACCGTACGCCTTCTTAACAACCCTCTCAACCTGGGTGGCAACTTTCAGGGATCTATGGACATGGACACCGAGATCTCTCGGCTCGTCCACACTACCAAGAATCTTACCATTAGCCCAGTAGTCTACCTTCCTGTTATTCCTTCCAAAATGAATCACCTCACACTTTTCTGCATTAAACTCCATTTGCCACCTGTCAGCCCAGCTCTGCAGCTTATCTATGACCCTCTGTAACTTGTAACATCCTTCTGCACTGTCCACAACTCCACCGACTTTAGTGTCTGGTTTAGGGGCTGGTTTAGCTCACTGAGCTAAATCGCTGGCTTTTAAAGCAGACCAAGCAGGCCAGCAGCACGGTTCGATTCCCGTACCAGCCTCCCCGGGTAGGCGCCGGAATGTGGCGACTAGGGGATTTTCACAGTAATTTCATTGAAGCCTACCCGTGACAATAAGCGATTTTCATTTTCATTTCATCTGCAAATTTACTCACCCATCCTTCTACGCCCTCCTCCAGGTCATTTATAAAAATGACAAACAGCAACGGCCCCAAAACAGATCCTTGTGGCACACCACTAGTAACTGGACACCAGTCAGAGCATTTCCCATCAACCACCACTCTTTGTCTTCTATCAACTAGCCAATTTCTGATCCAAACTGCTAAATCACCCTGAATCCCATGCCTCTGTATTTTCTGCAATAGCCTACCGTGGGGAACCTTATCAAACGCAAATGGCGTCATTGGAAGCGGTTGCGGCCAAGACAAGATCAGGATGCCACTGATGTGATGTGTGTTGTGAGATGTTACGGAGGGTTAATGCCTCAAACTCATGTGCGAGACTGTGGTTAATACAATTAAAGGGGTTGCACAGTGCACACCTGACAAGGTCAAGGATGAGCCAGTTGTTTGAGGGGTTGAGGAATTTGAGAGCGGTGTGGGAGAGGTCCAGCCAATCATGTACACATGTTCCGGACCTGCCCAGAGAAATTTTGGAGGCAGTATTTCAGCACCATGTCGGTGATTTTGCACTGGGGCTTGGAACCAGCCCCTGGGGCCTTATTTGGAGTGTCAGAGCTGCCGAAGTTGCAAACAGGGGCGAGGTGGATATTTTAGCCTTTGCCTTGCTGATCGCTCGCAGGCGGGTCCTGTTAGGCTGGAAGTCAACTTCTCCAACTGTGTCTCAATGTGGCCGGGGGACCTGATGGACTTTCTGTATCTTGAGAAGGTGAAGTTCACCTTGAGGGGGGCAACTGTAGGGTTCCACAAGAGATGGTGTCTGTGTATTCTTCACTGTAAAGAATTGGTTACCGTCAGCTGCTTAAGAGGGGGTTGTTTCTCATGTCATATATGTAGAGGTTGATGGAGAGGGGAGGGGTTCTTCTGTTATTCTTTTTGCTTTGTGATGTTTTGTTTTATGTATAAAATGTTTAAATGTTAAAAACATGCAGCAGCTCCTTACCCAGTGATAGAATAGTGAAATGGTCCTTCCTTCCCAGATAAATCCGCTATGGCGATATTTTCTAGCTCTTCAGCAACAAACCTCAGTCCTTCAGATCGAACTTCAGAGAATAGAAACATATTCAGAAGAGTTTTTTGATTATAGTCACTTAGTTTATGACAAAGTATTTGCCCTGAATTATTTTATTCACATTTACACAATTTACTGCAATTAGAAATGAAGGGAACCTTACTCAGCCAGTAATAATCTCTATGTGTGTATGTTGTGTGTGTATGCATGTATGTGTATGCATGTATGTGTATGTGTGTATATGTGTATGCATCTGCTATGTATGTGTGTGTGAATATCAATGTGTCTGTGAGCATGTATGTGTGTGTATTTCTTTTTTTAAATAAATTTAGCGTACCCAATTCATTTTTTCCAAGTAAGGGACAATTTAGCATGGCCAATCCACCTACCCTGCACATCTTTGGGTTTTGGGAGTGAAACCCACACAAACACAGGGAGAATGTGCAAACTCCACACAGACAGTGACCCAGAGCCAGGATCGAACCTGGGACCTCAGTGTCGTGAGCAGCAATGCTAACCACTGCGCCACCGTGCTGCCCTTGTATGTGTATTTCTGTCTATATGTGTGTGTGTGCATCTGTCTGTATGTGTATGTGTCTGCCTGTTTGTGCATACATGACTGTATTTATAAATGTCTGTGTGCATGCGTTTGAATGTATGTGTATGTTTGCGTATATGTGCAAATGCATGCGGTGTGTGTATGTGTATATATACATATATATGGATAAAGGTTGTATACACCAAACCTGGCTGAGAGCCCAGGCAACCATTATTCTTGTTGAAACAGCTGTATCCCAGAGAAAACATTGCTTGATTGACAGCTCAGGTTCCCTAATCTCCCTAATCTCTGTTGTCAATTTCACAATGTTTGTTTGCACAAATTGTGGCATCAAGGGGCTGTGGTGTTTGTTATTAATATTTTAAAGGATCTAGATTATTAACACTTTTATTTCTCCCTAAATTAAATTACTTTTTTAACAAAGTAGAAAGTTATGAGTGAATTACTTTTTAAAAAAAAGCTTGTTTACACGTTCGTTGTATGTAGTCATTGGCTCTGAACGGTGTACAGTGGGTCAATGGACATGGAATTGCAATAGCGTGGCATGGGGGCCACGGGGGTGGGGGGGGGGGGGGGAATGGGGGAAGAGTGGAACGCCAGAGGGTGGTGTGTTGGGAATGAGGAGCCATGGGGATGGTTGGGGGCAAGAAGTAGCAGGGATGGGGCATGGGGTGTATAGGTGTTGAAGGGGTGTGGGCTGGAGAGTCTTTGATTTATATTTCAACAGGGACAAAGGCCCACAGTACTGAGGCGGGCATTATAAACAGCCTGCCCCAGCACCCAGCAGTCCATCTGTCTGCATTTGAATTTCTTCCCTGGTCAGCTGACCCAGCTCTATCCCACACCCACCCTCTCCCGGAAATGAAGATCCCACCTTTGCAGATACTTTCTCTTAAGCAGGCAGGCAGAACCGGGAATTTTCCTGACGCTTGCTGCCCAATTCGTCAATGAAATTTCAGGCCATTGTCTTGGTGCAAGAGCTGAGTTTTTCGTTAATTCACTCAAGGAACTGGTCATTAATTACCCATTCCTTATTGCCTTTGAGAAGGTGGTGGCAAATCGCCTTCTTGACATAGTCCATGTGGTGTAGGTATATTCATAGTGCTGTGTGGAAGGGAGCCGGGAATTGGGACCCTGGTGCTGTGAAGCAACAGTGCTAACCACTGTGCTACTATGCCGCCCTAATTAAACCTACTTAGGCGAGCTCACCCGGGACCTACCGGCCTCCCCTGCTAGGCTGCAGCCGGTCACCATTCAGTACACAAACGAGGACCAGGCGGAACGCATCCGGGTGTCTCCCGGGCAATCAGAGACCCCTGGGTGGCTGGAATAGTGCCAGTTTGCTACCTGCTCACTGTGCCCCCCCCCCCCCTCCCTCCGGAGCGCAGGCACCTTGGTATTGCTACCCTGGCACAGCCAAAATGCACTGGTGGCACTGCCAAGCTAGCAGCAGCACTGCCAGCCTGACACCTAGCACCCTGGCAGTGCCAGGGTACCTGGGTGGCCCCAGCAGTGCCAGGGCACTGATCCCCTTGGAGACCTCCACCAATGCCGTTTCATCTGGTGGGGACCAGTACTAAACGGCAATTGCCCGAGGCAAAGGGATTGAATCCCAAAGCCTCAGGGAAACTAAACGTCGGGTACCCCCGCATGAGTGTTGGGGGGGGGGGGGGGGGGGGGGGGGGGGGGGTAGGTGCAGGGGGGCCCCAGGGACCCTCCCATATTGCGTTCGGGCTGGGGGTGAGATTAGGGATTCTTTTGGCGGCTTTGGAGATGGAAATGGCGCCTCGTTCTCTTGCTACTACAGGGAGTTCCGGCGAGCAAAGCTCCCCGTTGTAAAAACGGAGCTATGTCCAGCCTCAATCTTCCCTTCCCATTCAGGTCGCTTATTCAAAGGGAGTCACATTGAATAGCTATGTGTTCCTCGGCACTGCGACAGCCAGGAAACACCCAATGCTAAACGTGCTCACTGGGGGACTTTGCTCCCTTTTGGGAAGATTGCACCCCAAATGTCATTTGATAGCGGTATGTTACTCGCCAGCAGAGCAGGCGGGAAACTCCCTGAAAAACCCACCACAAATGAATGTAGAATGTTTTCCATTAAATTCTGTCCCGTGTGTGTAAGAGAGTGGGTGCGATCGAACAGTCATGCAGCTCTCGAAAAGCAACTCACTGCAGCGCAGCATGGCTGATAAAAGCCGGGAGATCTAACGCGATGTCAAGAGACGATGCAATGTGAACCCAGCCCACAATGAATAAAATGCTTTAATATGTAGATCTGCCTAAACGTTTTTGCAATGTTGCATATTATTTTTATTTTTTTAAATAAATTTAGAGTACCCAATAATTTTTTCCAATTAAGGGGCAATTTAGCATGGCCAATTCACCTACCCTGCACATCTTTGGGCTGTGGGGGCGAAACCCACGCAGACACGGGGAGAATGTGCAAACTCCACACGGACAGTGATCCAGGGCCGGGATTCGAACCCGGGTCCTCAGCGCCGTAGGCAGCAATGCTAACCACTGTGCCACCGTGCTGCCCTTCAATGTTGCATATTAAAGCGGCAGCTAGTCTCACTTTCATGTGCTTTTCCCGAGGTACCTGAGGCGTGGGATCTATGCCCTTCCCCATGGAGACCGCGGGTGAGAGCCGTTCAGGACTGGTCTCCACACTCGGGGAGCAGACAGAATGGCACTCATGGGAGTCTCCCAGGGGATTGAAGGCCCCCAGGTGTGTGACCTTTAGACAAAGTGGCACTGGTGCCACCTGGGCACCCTAGCACTGCTAGCCTGGCATTCTGGCAGTGCCAGCTTTGGGGGAACAGCCTGACACTGGCAGGGTGCCAGGTCATCACTGCCAAGGTGCCAACCTGACATTTTACACCAGTACGATTGGGCCGGGGATGCGCCGTGTGGGTGTTGGGGAGGGTGGGGGCATTTCAGGCGGTTCGGAGATCGGGATGCCATTTTAAAATGGCGCCCCGAACTTTGACAACACTGAGGATTTTTGACAAAAGGGGGCTATGTGCGACCTCAGCTGCACGTTCTGCGCTGAGGCCCATTACCAAATGTGAGTGACATTTTATATACCGGTGTTTCTCGTGTCGCGAGCCCTAGAAACACGCTGGCTATGAGACTTTGTTCCCATTTAGTTAAATCGTGCCCAGTGTGTTATTATGATCCCAGACCAGACCCCAACAGACACTAGGATACTGGACAGAAACCTGTGTAAAGCTGTGAGGAAAGGATACCTCGCTCCAGGAGTGATTGCACAAACAAATAGGGACATGGGGTGCGATCTATCGGACGTGCCTCACTGAAATTGGAGCGGGACGCGGCCAGAGATGCCGGGCGAGGCCCCCCCTTGGCTTCCCAGGGTGGCCCCGCGAAGGGTGGGAAGGCCTGAAAAGTGAGCCCTCAGTGACCCCATCGTGGGGTGTCCTCACTTGGGGGGTTTGTGGGGTAGTGCCCATGTGTGTGTGGGGGGTGGGGGGGGGACATTCCCCTGGGTGGGGAGTGTGGGGGCCTCTCAAGCTCACTTAGATATCGGGGCCCCTTTTCAAAATGATGGCCCAATCTGTGAGAAGCCGGTGTGGCCAGCGAGTTCAGCTCCCCAGTGATGGGCTGGTCCAGAGAGAAACTCCACAGGGTCCGAAAAAGTGACTAAATGTGGAGAGAGGGGGGGGGGGGGGTGGGGGGGGGGGGGGGGGGGGAAGGGAGGGGGGTAGAGGAAGTGGGGGGGAAGAAGGGGAAAAGCGAGGGGGGGGGGTTTCTGCGACGCGGCAGGGGGTGAGAGATGACATGGTTAAAGGGCATTCTGGGATGGGCTAGGTACAGAGTGGAATTAAACGGGTGGGAGTTAAGTGGGGAAGATGACAGACGGTAGAGGGGATTGGAGGCACAAGCCTCCGATAAGGTTGGTAACGTGGAACGTCCGGGGACTGAATGGGCCGGTTAAAAAGTGGCGGGTGTTCGCGCACCCCAGCGGTGGTGATCTTTCTGCAGGAGACACACCTCCGTGTGAAGGACCAGGTTAGGTTAAGGAAGGGGTGAATCGGGCAGGTTTTTCACTCTGGGTTTGATTTGAAATCGAGGGACGTGGCGATTTTAATGAGCAAAAAAATGGGATTTGTGAGTTTGATGCAGGTGAGGGATTTTGGTGGGAGATATGTGATTGTGAGCGGGGTATTGGAAGGGCCACCGGTAGTGTTGGTAAATGTGTATGCCCCAAATTGGGATGATGTGGGTGTCATGAGAATGTCACTTTAAGAAATGTTTGTCTGCTCATGTTACTGCAGTGATGTCAGAGTGTAGGTGGAGCTGAGCTCTGGCTCTGCTTTTTAGTTTCACTTTGAGAAAAGCCTGGGTGTGTCTGTGTTTTTTTAGTTTCATAAGAACATAAGAACTAGGAGCAGGAGTAGGCCATCTGGCCCCTTGAGCCTGCTCCGCCATTCAATGAGATCATGGCTGAACTTTTGTGGACTCAGCTCCACTTTCCGGCCCGAACACCATAACCCTTAATCCCTTTATTCTTCAAAAAACTATCTATCTTTACCTTAAAAACATTTAATGAAGGAGCCTCTACTGCTTCACTGGGCAAGGAATTCCATAGATACAAAACCCTTTGGGTGAAGAGGTTCCTCCTAAACTCAGTCCTAAATCAGAGAATCCCGCCCTATCTGTGTGTGCAGGATCTCAAGGTGTGCCTATGTGTGAAGGTGCAGGAACTGTGCATAAGGTGTGTGCTGAGATGTGTGTTTCTGTGTGAGGGGTGGGGATGTGATGAAGCATCTCCTGAGGTATTGTGTTGTTTCACCCATCTGACAAAGGGAACTGTGGGTGGATTTTCCACTCATGATGTTACAGGACGGGAGGTTATTCACAAGATGGCTCCCTGCAAACTCTCCTTATCAGCCTGCCAACACCTGCAGGGTGATGCAGAGTGGCTGGATGTAAAGGGACAGGTCTCTCTCCCTCACCTTTCCAACTTTGCATTGTTTTAATCACTGAAACCATTTTAAAATAATCTTGTGTTTATTTGAGGAAAAGCAACACCCTTGGCCCAGGATTCTCTAGAGGATCTTACTGAGTCTCAGTCCTTGTTCTGTGATGCGAATCCTGCAGGCGGGTTTGATGGTCACTGCAGTGTTCAATGTGATCAGCAGGAGTGTGCAGCCGAGGACACCGCCAGCCATGATGTCCCACCGTTTCTGTAGAACAAGCAGCCAGTATGTTAAACACCATCAGTCACCATGGCAATTTGCAGCACCACCATTATAGAACCAATTATCACAGTCACCATGGTGACTCCCATCATCTTAATGAGCTTGAACAGTTCTTTTTATAAAAGGGTATTTCACTCCAATCAAACGCTGAAATATTGATGGAAGGAGCTGTTCTGAAGATAAAAAGCTTTCGAAGGCCATTCAGTCCCTTTGTGCCTGTTACACAGGAACAGGCGGAGGCCATTCAGTCCCTTTGTGCCTGTTACACAGGAACAGGAGGAGGCCATTCAGTCCCGCAGCCATGTTTCTTGCCTCTGAATCACAAGGCTCTGGGTTCAAGACCAACTCCAGGGCCTGAGCGCAGAAGCTAAGGTTGATACTCGGTGCAGTATTGAGGAAATCTAATCTGCAGGCAAATCACAGAGATAGATGTCTCCTGCATTTCCTGAAATTTATTAATGACCTCGACTTTAGTCTATAGGGCACAATTTCAGAATTTATAGATGATCTGAAACTTAGAAACATTGTAAACTGGGAGGAGACTAATGCAGAACTTCAAAAAGAATATTGACAGGATGATGGAGTGGGCAGACAGGGAGGTGCAGTGGGCAGACAGGATGGTGCAGTGGGCAGACAGGGTGGTGCAGTGGGCAGACAGGATGGTGCAGTGGGCAGACAGGATGGTGGAGTGGGCAGACAGGATGGTGCAGTGGGCAGACAGGATGGTGCAGTGGGCAGACAGGATGGTGCAGTGGGCAGACAGGATGGTGGAGTGGGCAGACAGGATGGTGGAGTGGGCAGACAGGATGGTGCAGTGGGCAGACAGGATGGTGCAGTGGGCAGACAGGGTGGTGGAGTGGGCAGACAGGGTGGTGCCGTGGGCAGACAGGGTGGTGCAGTGGGCAGACAGGATGGTGCAGTGGGCAGACAGGATGGTGCAGTGGGCAGACAGGATGGTGGAGTGGGCAGACAGGATGGTGGAGTGGGCAGACAGGATGGTGGAGTGGGCAGACAGGATGGTGGAGTGGGCAGACAGGGTGGTGCAGTGGGCAGACAGGATGGTGCAGTGGGCAGACAGGATGGTGCAGTGGGCAGACAGGATGGTGGAGTGGGCAGACAGGATGGTGGAGTGGGCAGACAGGATGGTGCAGTGGGCAGACAGGGTGGTGCAGTGGGCAGACAGGATGGTGCAGTGGGCAGACAGGGTGGTGCAGTGGGCAGACAGGATGGTGGAGTGGGCAGACAGGATGGTGGAGTGGGCAGACAGGATGGTGGAGTGGGCAGACAGGGTGGTGCAGTGGGCAGACAGGGTGGTGCCGTGGGCAGACAGGATGGTGCAGTGGGCAGACAGGATGGTGCAGTGGGCAGACAGGGTGGGGAATGGGCAGACAGGGTGGTGCAGTGGGCAGACAGGGTGGGGAATGGGCAGACAGGATGGTGCAGTGGGCAGACAGGGTGGGGAATGGGCAGACAGGATGGTGCAGTGGGCAGACAGGGTGGTGCAGTGGGCAGACAGGATGGGGAATGGGCAGACAGGGTGGTGCAGTGGGCAGACAGGGTGGTGCAGTGGGCAGACAGGGTGGTGGAGTGGGCAGACAGGATGGTGCAGTGGGCAGACAGGATGGTGCAGTGGGCAGAGTGGTGGAGTGGGCAGACAGGATGGTGCAGTGGGCAGACAGGGTGGTGCAGTGGGCAGACAGGATGGTGCAGTGGGCAGACAGGATGGTGCAGTGGGCAGACAGGATGGTGCAGTGGGCAGACAGGGTGGTGCAGTGGGCAGACAGGATGGTGCAGTGGGCAGACAGGATGGTGCAGTGGGCAGACAGGATGGTGCAGTGGGCAGACAGGATGGTGCAGTGGGCAGACAGGGTGGTGCAGTGGGCAGACAGGATGGTGTAGTGGGCAGACAGGATGGTGGCGTGGGGGCAGACAGGATGGTGGAGTGGGCAGACAGGATGGTGCAGTGGGCAGACAGGATGGTGCAGTGGGCAGACAGGATGGTGCAGTGGGCAGACAGGATGGTGGAGTGGGCAGACAGGGTGGTGCAGTGGGCAGACAGGATGGTGCAGTGGGCAGACAGGATGGTGCAGTGGGCAGACAGGATGGTGGAGTGAGCAGACAGCATGGTGCAGTGGGCAGACAGGGTGGGGCAGTGGGCAGACAGGATGGTGGCGTGGGGGCAGACAGGATGGTGCAGTGGGTGCAGTGGGCAGACAGGATGGTGCAGTGGGTAGACAGGATGGGGAATGGGCAGACAGGATGAGGAATGGGCAGACAGGATGGTGGCATGGGGGCAGACAGGATGGTGCAGTGGGCAGACAGGGTGGTGCAGTGGGCAGACAGGATGGTGGAGTGGGCAGACAGGATGGTGCAGTGGGCAGACAGGATGGTGCAGTGGGCAGACAGGATGGTGCAGTAGGCAGACAGGATGGTGCAGTGGGCAGACAGGATGGTGCAGTGGGCAGACAGGATGGTGGCGTGGGGGCAGACAGGATGGTGGAGTGGGCAGACAGGATGGTGCAGTGGGCAGACAGGATGGTGCAGTGGGCAGACAGGATGGTGGAATGGGCAGACAGGATGGTGCAGTGGGCAGACAGGATGGTGCAGTGGGCAGACAGGATGGTGGAGTGGGCAGACAGGATGGTGGAGTGGGCAGACAGGATGGTGGAGTGGGCAGACAGGATGGTGCAGTGGGCAGACAGGGTGGTGGAGTGGGCAGACAGAGTGGGGGAGTGGGCAGACAGAGTGGGGAATGGGCAGACAGGATGGTGCAGTGGGCAGACAGGATGGTGGAGTGGGCAGACAGAGTGGGGGAGTGGGCAGACAGAGTGGGGAATGGGCAGACAGGATGGTGCAGTGGGGCAGACAGGATGGTGGAATGGGCAGACAGGATGGTGGAGTGGGCAGACAGGGTGGGGGAGTGGGCAGACAGGGTGGGGGAGTGGGCAGACAGAGTGGGGAATGGGCAGACAGAGTGGGGAATGGGCAGACAGGATGGTGCAGTGGGGCAGACAGGATGGTGCAGTGGGCAGACAGGATGGTGCAGTGGGGCAGACAGGATGGTGCAGTGGGCAGACAGGATGGTGGAATGGGCAGACAGGATGGTGGAGTGGGCAGACAGGGTGGGGGAGTGGGCAGACAGTGGGGAATGGGCAGACAGGATGGGGAGTGGGCAGACAGGGTGGTGCAGTGGGCAGACAGGATGGTGGAGTGGGCAGACAGGATGGGGAATGGGCAGACAGGATGGTGCAGTGGGCAGACAGGGTGGTGCAGTGGGCAGACAGGGTGGGGAATGGGCAGACAGGATGGTGCAGTGGGCAGACAGGGTGGTGGAGTGGGCAGACAGGGTGGGGGAGTGGGAAGACAGGGTGGGGGAGTGGGCAGACAGGGTGGTGCAGTGGGCAGACAGGATGGTGCAGTGGGCAGACAGGGTGGTGGAGTGGGCAGACAGGGTGGTGGAGTGGGCAGACAGGGTGGTGCAGTGGGCAGACAGGATGGGGAATGGGCAGACAGGATGGTGCAGTGGGCAGTCAGGGTGGTGCAGTGGGCAGACAGGGTGGTGGAGTGGGCAGACAGGATGGTGCAGTGGGCAGACAGGATGGTGGAGTGGGCAGACAGGATGGTGCAGTGGGCAGACAGGATGGTGCAGTGGGCAGACAGGGTGGTGGAGTGGGCAGACAGGGTGGTGGAGTGGGCAGACAGGGTGGTGCAGTGGGCAGACAGGATGGTGGAGTGGGCAGACAGGATGGTGCAGTGGGCAGACAGGATGGTGGAGTGGGCAGACAGGATGGTGCAGTGGGCAGACAGGATGGTGCAGTGGGCAGACAGGGTGGTGCAGTGGGCAGACAGGGTGGTGCAGTGGGCAGACAGGATGGTGGAGTGGGCAGACAGGATGGTGCAGTGGGCAGACAGGATGGTGCAGTGGGCAGACAGGATGGTGCAGTGGGCAGACAGGATGGTGCAGTGGGCAGACAGGATGGTGCAGTGGGCAGACAGGGTGGGGGAGTGGGCAGACAGGATGGTGGAGTGGGCAGACAGGATGGTGCAGTGGGCAGACAGGGTGGTGGAGTGGGCAGACAGGATGGTGCAGTGGGCAGACAGGGTGGTGGAGTGGGCAGACAGGATGGTGCAGTGGGCAGACAGGATGGTGGAGTGGGCAGACAGGGTGGTGGAGTGGGCAGACAGGGTGGTGGAGTGGGAAGACAGGGTGGGGGAGTGGGCAGACAGGGTGGTGGAGTGGGCAGACAGGATGGTGGAGTGGGCAGACAGGGTGGTGGAGTGGGCAGACAGGGTGGGGAATGGGCAGACAGGATGGTGCAGTGGGCAGACAGGGTGGTGGAGTGGGCAGACAGGATGGTGCAGTGGGCAGACAGGGTGGTGGAGTGGGCAGACAGGATGGTGCAGTGGGCAGACAGGGTGGTGGAGTGGGCAGACAGGATGGTGGAGTGGGAAGACAGGGTGGGGGAGCGGGCAGACAGGGTGGTGGAGTGGGCAGACAGGATGGTGCAGTGGGCAGACAGGGTGGGGAATGGGCAGACAGGGTGGTGCAGTGGGCAGACAGGATGGGGAATGGGCAGACAGGGTGGTGCAGTGGGCAGACAGGGTGGTGGAGTGGGCAGACAGGATGGTGCAGTGGGCAGACAGGGTGGGGAATGGGCAGACAGGGTGGTGCAGTGGGCAGACAGGATGGTGCAGTGGGCAGACAGGATGGTGCAGTGGGCAGACAGGATGGTGCAGTGGGCAGACAGGATGGTGGAGTGGGCAGACAGGGTGGTGGAGTGGGCAGACAGGATGGTGCAGTGGGCAGACAGGATGGTGCAGTGGGCAGACAGGATGATGGAGTGGGCAGACAGGATGGTGCAGTGGGCAGACAGGATGATGGAGTGGGCAGACAGGATGGTGCAGTGGGCAGACAGGATGATGGAGTGGGCAGACAGGGTGGTGCAGTGGGCAGACAGGATGGTGGAGTGGGCAGACAGGGTGGTGCAGTGGGCAGACAGGGTGGTGCAGTGGGCAGACAGGGTGGGGGAGTGGGAAGACAGGATGGTGGAGTGGGCAGACAGGGTGGTGGAGTGGGCATACAGAGTGGTGGAGTGGGCAGACAGGATGGTGCAGTGGGCAGACAGGATGGTGCAGTGGGGGCAGACAGGATGATGCAGTGGGGGCAGACAGGATGATGGAGTGGGCAGACAGGATGGTGCAGTGGGCAGACAGAGTGGTGGAGTGGGCAGACAGGATGGTGGAGTGGGCAGACAGAGTGGTGGAGTGGGCAGACAAGTGACAAATGAAAGTTAATGAAGAGAAATGTAAACTCCTTCATTTTTGGAGAAAGAAAACAGAGACAATGGGTGCGATTTAATGGAAATGTTCCTACTAGTGGGAGCGATCGGGAACAGCCTAGTACTTCCCGACGTGTAACCCGGCTTGTCCGTCATCAGTACCAAATGTTAATTGGTCCATTTAACTAAGCCCCATGTGCTTCATGCCATCAATGATGGTGCCGCCAGCTGAATTGTCAGGACCGAGCCGCCAGCGAGAGGGAGCACCACTTAAACTGACCCATGCCACTGAGGAGACCAGCCCCACCATTTGGGGATGTTGAACTGGCCAAGTTGTTGGATGCGGTCAAGACCAGACAGTATGCCCTGTTGCCCGACGGGGCTTGGGAGGTCAGCCACTGGGCAGTCAGTGTTGCTTGCGAGTAAGTGGCAGTGTCACCAGCTGTGGGAGAGTCACCAGGAGGACCGCCACCCAGTGCCATAAGAAGCTCAATGATCTTCCTGGGCCACACAGGTGGGTTGGTTCCAGGCCCTCCAGCCTCCACCCCCACCCCGATGGCCACACGCTTGGCACCGCCCCAGCCCAGCACCATACCGTGCCCCAGCCCACCCATGTCCAGCTGTGCAGTCCATGCCTGCCCCCTCCACCCCCCCAACCCATCCACACCACACCCACTTTGTGATGAACGATGCTTGAGGCTCATAATGCCCTGTCTGTATCCCTGCAGATGATGTTGACCCACAACAGACGGGAGAAGACCCAGACAGGCGATGGGGTGCTGGACATTAGAATCCTCACCCCCTACGAGTAACGGGCCCTGGAGGTCGTGGAGGTGGCAGCGGACAGTTGGGTCATTGACATACACGTTGGTGTATGGCACAGAGGTGAGGATCCACTGGCCGCCACCCACATGATCCGCCAAAGAACAATACAGCACAGAAACAGGCCCTTCAGCCCTCCAAGCCTGTACTGGTCATGATACCACCCTTAGCCAAAACCCTCAGCACTTCCTAGTGCCGTATCCCTCTATACCCATCCTGTCATGTATTGGTCGAGATGCCTTTTGAATGCTGCTAATGTATCTGCTTCCACAACCTCCTCTGGCAGCGGGTTCCTGTCAAATGTGAGTTGTTAATGCCATACAGAATGTTCCATCCCTCCCACTCACCAAATATCCGGCAGGGTATCCATCCGACGGTGCCGGCCCTTCGGGGGTAGTCCCACCTCCCAAGATAACACCTCGGGGGGGAGCTCAGAGGAGACCACCACATTCACAGCACAGCTGTCATCCCTACCCTCCACCTCACCTTGGTGGGCAACAGTAGTGGGCAGGCTTCTGCAGAACATTCTGGTGAGCATCACACAGTTGCTGATGCACATCAGGTGGAGGGTGGAACGCCCAGGCGAGAAAGCAGTCGGAGGTCTGCTGGATCCCAGGACCCAGGTGGGTCCCGGTTAGATGCCGAGCCTCTGGATCGGGTTTACCTGAAGTTGATGCAATTGATAGGATGCGGCCATGCGATTCGGAGGGGCATGTCATCAACACTTCAGCAGGTCCATAGCTTTAATTGGAGAGGTTCCAGAGGCTATGGATCCCAAGAGATGGCGCTGGCAATACATGGCACTGCTGGGGTGGAGACCACAGTGGAGAGCCTGATGCATAACGTCAGCAGTATGAGTGGAGGTGTCCATGGCATAGCTCAGTCAGTGACGGCCATGGCTGAGGGCCTCGGTAACTTGTCCAACTCGCTGAGGGGCGTGTCCCAATCCCAGGTAGACCTTTGAGGCGCTACGGAGTATGTCCCAGTCTCAGCTCAGTATTGCCGAGGCACTCCCAGAGCATTGTCCTATTCGCCAGGGGATGTGTCCTGGTCACAGGTGGACCTTGTTGGGTGCCCAGAGCATGTCCAAAGATGTGCAGGTTAGGTGGATTGGCCATGCTAAATTGCCCTGAGTGTCCAAAATGTTAGGAGGGGTGATTGGATTAGGGGGATAAGGTGGAAGTGAGGGCTGTAATGGGTCAGTGCAGACTCGATGGGCCAAATGGCCTCCTTCTGCACTGTATGTTCAATGTCCAGAGTCGTCGTCCCCTCCAACGGCATGTTTTGGAGTCAGGCCCCGGAACAGAATGGCATGGAGGGGTATGTGCCGCCGGCAAATGGGCTGAGGCCCTCCAGCCCCGGCCCCAGAGGATGCTCACTGGGAGCATCAGGTTGCGTAAGCAGCAGGCTGTCACCACCTCTGATGTGCATCCTGGGGACACACCTAGACGCAGCGGTAGAGCATGGAATGCTGAGGATCACGGAGAGAGCACTGGGGGTGGGGGGGGGGGGGGGGGAGTGTTGGGAGGGTGGGTAAGGGGAGATGGCACCATCGGGCGCTCGGGCAGTTGAGGACACATATGTACATAATTAAAAAACGTTGCACCTGAGAAATATGGCGCCCCTGGCATTTTCTTCGGCCAAGTGGGCCGACCACCAATCCCTCGGCCCTGCCTGAGCCCCCGGACATGACGGTCCTGGATTTCCAACCAAGGCACACCATGTGCAGGTGATGTGTGTGAGTGAGCACTCAGCAGACAGGCAGGAGTCTGACTATGGCATAGATTGAGGAGAACCAGCGCTCAGCGGGTTGTCATCACCCCCCCTGCCTTCGGCCCGCTGACAGTGCTGTCACAGTCCCATCACCCTGGAGTAATTTTACACAGACCCTGGGAGGTGGAAATGGCTGGTTAGGGGCAGAGGTGAAGGGGGTGAGATGATGGAGGAAGCCACACCCTATGTGAAACGGGCAAGGATGAGGGTCACCCTGGCCCGCCAGGCTCGGTGGACCCTCGCCGCTGCTGCCTATCCTCCATTCTCTGACTGTATCCTATCTACAAGAATTCACCAATGTTCCTTAGGCAGCACCTTCCAGCTTTGACAAAGAGTCATCCAAACTTGAAACGTTAACCCCTATTCTCTCCACAGATGCTGCACACAAACACTAACTCAGGTTTTTAACCCTTACTGCAAAAAAAACCTGTAACACAATATAACTGAAATTCCGACATTCATCACACAGAGTCCGCAGCCACCACGCGAGCATCCCGACCGGCAATAGCAGGATAGTTCCACGCCGTCGGGAACTCGGCCGGTCAGGGGTGGAGGATTGCTGAGCGGGCCTCTGTGAATGGCCCCCTGGTGGTGCGGCATATCCCACGGTGACGCTGATTTTCGGTGCCCAGAGATTCGCCAAACCGATGCTGTGCTCGATTACAGGATCAAACTGGATTCTCCGCTCCGGCGCTGCATACGATTTTGGCGTCGGGGTGCGGAGAATCCAGCCCTGTGTGTTTGCTTTTGGTTTTCATTTTGATCAAGAAGGCAGAGGGCCACAGCTCTGATTTCTCTCTAAAGACATGAAATAAAGGTCTTTCTCTATGCACATCCAGTTAAACCTGCAGGGAAATCCCGCCCAGCACCAGCTGCAGTCAAGGTGGATTGTTTGAAAATCTTTTTTAAACTCTCATGTGGAGAATTCTAGTCTCATCTCAGAGATGCTGATAGTTAATCTGGTGGAGGTGGAAGCAAGTCAAAATTAAACGGTCCTGCGATGGATCTTCCGCGTGAAAGCCCAGGTTAATACAAGTTAAAATGACTCCTCAGAGGAGATCCCACAGCCTGAGAGTTTCTTCCTGAATGTTTCAGCCAGAAGAACCTCGTTAGTAATCTAACAGGTGGTTTCAGTACTCTGCGTCCTGGGAAGATAGCCGACTACAACGATTTCAATATCAGCAACAAGGACACCTCTCTTTCCTCCATTTTAATCCCAAGCATTTTACCCTTCCCTTCCCCTTGTGTGTCTGTCTTGTGTGGATTTGGAGAGAGGGTGGGACAGTAAAAGGGGGAGTAATAGATTAATTGGCCATTATTCTATTATAATTATTGCATGTCCTTCCTCTCTTGTCATTATAAATAAACAGTTATTGTGTTTTACTTAAAAATCTGGTGCCTGTAAGTCATTGGAACAGTCAAGGGTCAAAGATCTCAGAACTTTTATACAAATTATTGGTTAATTTGTTCATGTTGGGACTTCGGGGTCTGTGAGACTGGAATTGACTGCATATTCGGCCAGGTGTCGTATCAAATGCTTCAACCTTATCTTTTGCACTGAGGAGCTGGGCTCCCCCATCATTGAGGATGTGGATATTTATGTAGCCTCCTCCTCCTGTGATGTCAACTTACATAGGCCAGACTTGCCTGTAGACTTGCTCCATGTATTGAGAGGATCAAGGGGTGATCTGATTGAGGTTTTAAAGCTGATTAAAGGATTTTCTTGGATGGATGAAAAGATGGAAACTATTTCCACTAATATGAGGATCGACTACAAGGTGGCACAACCGTAAAATTACAAGGTCATTGAATAATTTATACTTATTAAAAAAGCAATGATCCTCGCACTTGCCCTGGGGAGCATCGCTGTCTACCATCCTGCAATCTGAAGAACAATCGTTTCCCACAACTCAGTTTTCAGTCCTTAAGCTATATTTTAAAATCAAAGTAACTATTGTGGGCATTAACTATTCGGTTCCATGAGCCTCAATTTTGTTCACCAGCCTTTTATTGGTACTTTTCAAACTTAAAACTTAAACTTAAAATCCAGAGGGAAACATTCTGCTCCATTCCCTTCATCAACCTTCCCTGCTCCTTCATTATGAAGAGTTCAAATTTCTCAGGATTTGTTTGGGGGGTGGGGTAAAATGCCGCAGTTGAAGAAGGTGCTGTTGGAGGGGGGGGAGATTGGCGGAGGGGGGGGGGGGGGGGTGTTTGGCTCTTCCGAATTTTATAAATTATTATTGGGCGGCAAATATTACGATGTCAAGAAGTCGGGGAGGGATCGGTGTGGGAGCGTGTGGAGGCGGCCCCATGTAAAGACACGAGTCTGGGGGCACTGTTACCGGCACCTCTGCCAGCCAAGTACGCCACAAGCCCGGTAGTAGTGGCAGCCCTGAGGGTGTGGGGACAGTGGAAGCAGCATATGGGGTTGGGTCAGCGTGGGCCCCGATATGTGGTAATCACCAATTTGCTCCGGGGGGGGGGGGGGGGGGGGGGGGTTGGATGAGGGGTTCCGGACGTGGCAGCAGGCGGGAATCGAAAGATTTGGAGATCTTTTTATTCATGAGGGCGTTGGAGGAGTTGGAGGAGGAATTTGAGTTGCCGGGTGGGAATGGGTTCTGGTATCTGCAAGCGAGGGATTTAATGTGGAAGCAAAATTTGACCTTCCCGCACCTGCCGCACCAGGGTCCACAGAATATGGTGATGTCGAGAACAGGAGTAGGGAGGGGAAGGTTTCAGAGATCTACAGTGAACTGATGGAGTGGGAGGGAGCCCCGATAGGGGAGATGAAGCAAAAATGGGAAGAAGAATTGGGTGGGGAGTTGGAGGCCGAATTAGGGGAGGAGGGCCTGAGGCGAGTCAATGCATCCTCGTCGTGTGCCAGGCTCAGCCTGATACAATTTAAGGGCGCGCATGACGGTGGCCAGGATGAGCAGGGTCTTTGAGGGGGTGGAGGATTGATATGTTCGCTGTGCGGGGATTCCTGTGTACCATGTCCATATGTTTTGGGCATGTCCGAGGTTGAGGGGTTTCGGGCAGGGGTTTGCTGACGTCATGTCAGAAGTTTTCAATATGCTCCGGTGCTGAGGACCCGGGTTCGAATCCCGGCCCTGGGTCACTGTCCGTGTGGAGTTTACATATTCTCCCCCATGTCTGCATGGGTTTCACTCTCACAACCCAAAGATGTGAAGGTTAGGTGGATTCGTCACACTAAATTGCCCCTTGGAGAAAAAAATTATTGGGTACACTAAATTTGAAAAAAAAAAGAAGTTTTAACGGTGAGGGTGGGGCAGAGTCTAGAGGTGGCGATTTTTGGTGTGTCGGAAGACCCGGGAGCCCAGGGGGTGAGAGAGGCTGATGTCCTGGCTTTGCCTCCCTGGTGGCCTCGGAGAAGGATCTTACTAGGTGGAGGGACTCGGAAGTCTCCAAGTCGGGGTATGGGTCAGTGACATGGTGGGGTTTCTCAGACTCGAGAAAATTAAATTCGCCTTGAGGGGATCACTGCAGGGGTTTGCCCGAAGGTGGCAGCCATTCATCGACTTCTTCGAGAAAAATTACTCTGTCAGCAGGGGGTGGGGGGAAAAAGGAGGCACGAGGGGCCGGGGCGAGTAAGGGCAGGAGAACCAGTGGGGAAAGGGGGCTGGGGCAGGTTGCCCTGTTTCTGAAAGCCATGTTGGCTGGGATTTGTTACTGGGGACGGGTGTTGGTTACATTGTTTTGTTCTTGTTGAAACCTGATGTTTAAGATTGTGAACATTATAAATGCCTTAGAACATAGAACAGTACAGCACAGAACAGGCCCTTCGGCCCTCAATGTTGTGCCGAGCCATGATCACCCTACTCAAACCCACGTATCCACCCTATACCCGTAACCCAACAACCCCCCCCCCCCTTAACCTTACTTTAATTAGGACACTACGGGCAATTTAGCATGGCCAATCCACCTAACCCGCACATCTTTGGACTGTGGGAGGAAACCGGAGCACCCGGAGAAAACCCACGCAGACATGGGGAGAACGTGCAGACTCCGCACAGACAGTGTCCCAGCGGGGAATCGAACCTGGGACCCTGGAGCTGTGAAGCATTTATGCTAACCACCATGCTACCCTGCATTAATAAAATATTTTCTATAAAAGTGTTCAAATTGAATTTAATTTTTTTCGATGAATAAATTTGGAAGTAAAAAGCTAATCTCAATGTTTGTGATGAAATCTTTGAAGAACACATCTGGTTCGCTAATGTCCTTTAGGGAAGGAAATCTGCCATCCTTACCTGGTCTGGCCTATATGAGACTCCAGACCCACAGCAATGTGGTTGACTCTTAACTGCTCTCTGAAATATCCCAGAAAACCACTTGGCTGTATCAAACCACAACAAAAACATTTGTAAAGAATGAAACAGGACGGACCAACTTGCATACACTGAGCCGCCAGAAACTACAACTGCAAAACCCAACCTTGTCATGTGCCAGGCTCACGACCAGAGCGTACTACCAAGTTACCACCAACATGTCACCTGCTCTCCACCGGAGGCCCTAAAACCTCGACTACTGCTAGACAAATATCAAACATGCCTACCGCTCTATCGCCCGCTCACAATCTGACCACAGGCTGTGCTCCTGCTCCCGGCTTATAAGCAAAAACTGAAGCAAGAGAATCCGTCAAAGAAAGTCGGGCAATGTTGGTCTGAAAATCAGATGTTCTCCTACAGGACTGCTTAGAGTCAATGGACTGGTCAGTATTTAAAAACTCTGCGACCAGCCTGAACGAGTACAGTAACTGGCTTTTTTTTAAAAATAATTTTTATTGGAATTTTTTGAAAAATATATATCAACAAAACAATAATAACAGTAACAATAATAATAATAAACACCCCCGGCACCCGTAACAATGCATATAACAAACCCCCCCACCCCCCCACCCCAATAAACAACAGAATAAACTAATAAACAAATTAACTTAAACACTATCCCCCTTTCCTTCCCCCCCTTTCCGCCCCCTTCCCTCCCTCCCACCCCCTTACCCCCCCTCCCCCCCACGGAGTTGCTGCTGCTGCTGACCTAGTACCTTATCGTTGAGCCAGAAAGTCGAGGAAAGGCTGCCACCTCCTAAAGAACCCTTATAACGACCACCTCAGGGCGAACTAAACCCTCTCCAACTTAATGAATCCCGCCATGTCATTAATTCAGGTCTCCACACTCGGAGGTCTCGCATCTTTCCATTGCAGCAAGATCCTCCGCCGAGCTACTAGGGACACAAAGGCCAAGACATCGGCCTCTTTCGCCTCCTGCACTCCCGGCTCCACCCCAACCCCAAATATTGCGAGTACCCAGCCTGGCTTAACCCTGGATCCCACCACCCTCGACACCGTCCCCGCCACCCCCTTCCAGAACTCCTCCAGTGCCGGGCATGCCCAGAACATATGGGCATGGTTTGCTAGACTCCCCGAACACCTGATGCACCTGTCTTCGCCCCCAAAGAACCTACTCATCCTAGATCCGGACATGTGGGCCCGGTGCAGCATCTTGAACTGGATGAGACTAAGCATCGCACATGAAGAGGAGGAGTTCACCGTCCGCCCATGTCCCCTCCTCAATCTGCTCCCCCAGCTCCACCTCCCACTTAGCCTTCAGCTCCTCTACCGACGCCTCCCCCACCTCCTGCATTACCTGGTAGATGTCAGACACCTTCCCATCCCCGACCCACACCCCCGAAAGCACCCTATCCCTTACCCCCCGAGGGGGCAGCAAAGGGAACCCCTCCACCTGTCGCCTAGCAAACGCCTTGACCTGAAGGTACCTGAACATATTCCCCGGGGGAGCTCAAACTTCTGCTCCAGTTCACCAAGGCTCGCGAACCTCCCGTCAATAAACAGGTCTCCCAACTTCCTGATGCCCGCTCTGTGCCACCCCAGGAACCCGCCATCCATGTTGCCTGGGACAAACCGGTGATTCCCCCGCAGCGGGGCCTCCACCGAGCCCCCCACTTCCCCCCTGTGTCGCCTCCACTGCCCCCAAATTTTGAGGGTGGCCGCCACCACCAGGCTCGTGGTGTACCTCGTTGGAGGGAGCGGCAACGGAGCCGTTACCAGTGCCTTCAGGCTCGTGCCTCCACAGGACGCCATCTCCATCCTTTTCCATGCTGCCCCCTCCCCCTCCATTACCCACTTGCGTACCATCGAGACATTAGCCGCCCAATAGTACCCAGAGAGGTTGGGCAGCGCCAGCCCCCCTATATCCCTGCCCCGCTCCAAAAAGACCCTCCTTACCCTCGGAGTCCCATGCGCACAAACAAATCCCAGAACCCTCCTAAAAAAGGCCCTTGGAACGAAAATGGGGAGGCACTGAAACAAAAACAAAAATCTCAGGAGCACCGTCATTTTAATGGACTGTACTCTACCCGCCAACGACAACGGCAGCATGTCCCACCTTTTAAATTCCTCCTCCATCTGCTCCACCAACCTAGTAAAATTGAGCTTGTGCAGAGTCCCCCAGCTCCTAGCCACCTGAACCCCCAGGTACCTAAAACTCCTCACTGCCCTCTTTAGCGGGAGCCTATCAATCCCCTCCTCCTGATCTCCCGGGTGTATGACAAACAGCTCACTCTTGCCCAGGTTCAATTTATATCCCGAGAAACTCCCGAACTCAGCAAGAATCTCCATCACCTCCGGCATTCCCCCCACCGGGTCTGCTACATACAACAGCAAGTCGTCCGCATACAGCGACACTCGGTGCTCCTCCCCACCTCGCACCAAACCCCTCCACCCCCTCGACTCCCTGAGAGCCATGGCAAGAGGCTCTATTGCCAGCGCAAAAAGCAAGGGGATCAGGGGGCTCCCCTGCCTCGTCCCACGGTGGAGCCTGAAGTACTCGGATCTCCTCCCATTTGTCGCTACACTCGCCATCGGGGCCTCGTACAGCAACCTCACCCATTTAATAAACCCCACCCCAAACCCGAACCTCTCCAACACCTCCCACAAGTACCCCCACTCAACCCTGTCAAAGACCTTCTCCGCATCCAATGCCACCACAATCCCCGCCTCTCCGTCTGCTGCCGGCATCATTATCACATTTAGCAGCCTTCGCACATTAGTGTTCAGCTGCCTCCACTTCACAACACCCGTCTGATCTTCATGTATCACCCCCGGCACACAGTCCTCTATTCTAGTGGCCAAGATCTTCGCCAGCAACTTGGCGTCTACATTCAGCAGTGAAATCGGCCTGTATGAACCGCACTGCAAGGGGTCCTTATCACGCTTCAGGATCAGGGAGATTAGTGCCCGAGATATCGTCGTGGGCAGAACACCCCCCTCCCATGCCTCGTTAAAGGTCCTGACCAACAGGGGGCCCAGCAGGTCCGCATATGTCTTATAAAATTCAACCGGGAACCCATCCGGTCCCGGCGCCTTCACCGACTGCATGTGGCCAATCTCACTAACCAGCTCCTCCAACTCGATCGCCGCTCCCCAGTCCCTCCACCTGCTCCTCCTGCACCCTTGGAAATCGGAGCCTGTCCAAAAAATTCTCCATTCCCCCTCCCACCGCCGGCGGCTCCGACCGGTACAGTTCCCTATAGAAGTCCCTAAAGACCTCATTGACCTCTGCCCCCTGTCGCACCACATTCCCATCTCTATCCTTCACTCCACCAATCTCTCTAGCCGCGTCCCGTTTACGCAGCTGGTGCGCCAGCATCCTGCTCGCCTTCTCTCCATACTCGTAGACCGCTCCCTGTGCCTTCCTCCACTGTGTCTCCGCCTTTCTGGTGGTCAATAAATCAAACTTGGCCTGCAAGCTACGCCGTTCCCCCAGCAATCCCTCCTCCGGGGCCTCCACGTACCTCCTATCTACACTCAACAGCTCCTCCACCAGTCTCTCCCTCTCCCTCCTCTCCCCCCTCTCCCTATGGGCTCGGATGGAGATCAGCTCTCCGCTAATCACTGCCTTCAGAGCCTCCCATACCATCCCCACCTGGACCTCCCCAGTATCATTGACCTCGAGGTACCTCTCGATACATCCCCGAACCCTCCTACACACCTCCTCATCAGCCAACAACCCCACGTCCAGACGCCAAAGCGGGCGCTGGTCCCGCGCCTCCCCCATCTCCAGATCCACCCAACGTGGAGCATGGTCCGAAATCGCGATAGCCGAATATTCAGCCTCCTACACCCTCGGGACCAGTCCCCTGCTCAAAACAAAGAAATCAATGCGGGAATAAACCCTGTGCACATGGGAGAAAAAGGAGTACTCCCGAGCCCTCGGTCTCCCGAACCTCCAGGGGTCCACTCCTCCCATCTGGTCCATAAACCCCCTCAATACCTTGGCCGCCGCTGGCCTCCTGCCTGTCCTTGAATTAGAACGATCCAGTAGGGGATCCAGCACTGTTTTGAAGTCCCCCCCCCCCCATGATCAAGCCCCCCACCTCCAGGCCAGGAATGCTGCCCAACATATGCCTCATGAAACCAGCATCATCCCAATTTGGGGCGTACACATTAACCAACACCACCCTCTCCCCCTGCAGCTTACCGCTCACCATCACATATCTGCCGCCACTATCAGCCACAACCTCAGATGCCTCAAATGCCACCCTCTTCCCCACCAGGATCGCCACCCCCCAGTTCTTCGAGTCGAGCCCGGAGTGGAAAACCCACCCCACCCACCCCTTCCTCAGACGGACCTGGTCCGCCACCTTCAGGTGGATCTCCTGGAGCATGGCCACGTCCGCCCTCAGCCCCTTCAGATGCGAAAACACCCGGGCCCGCTTAACCGGCCCATTCAATCCCCTCACGTTCCACGTAATCAGCCGGATCAGGGGGCAACCCGCCCCCCTCCACCGTCGACTAGCCATAGCCCATCGACTGCTCGCCCCTGGCCAGCACCCATTCGGCCCGTTTCCCATGCCGATAGAACCTCACCCCGACCCCCCCCCCGAACTCCTCCCTGGCCAATCCAGCAGCAACCCGGTATCCGCCCCCCCACCCCCCCCACACCCCCCCCCCCCCCCCCCCCCCCCCGCCCTTCCAGGCTAGGACCGCTCCTAGCCGCAACTCTCCCTCCACTGTACTCCCGTGAGCCAGCTGACTTCTGCTGACCCCGGCAGCTCCCGCTCTAACTCCGACCCCTCCCGATATGAGGTCCCCCCTCCTCCCCTGCATCAGCTCCTGGGCACCGCTTCGGCGCGGGAAACCCGGTCTAGTAACCCCGCCCCTCGCCACCAGCTCCACCCCCTCGTCCTGCAGCACGGGAAACCAGAGAAAAGCCCGCGCTTTCACACTGCCCCACCCCACCAATGCAGCTCTCAAACCGCAGTCCCAACCCAACCACCAACTCCGTACAAACAAAGACACAGATCAACCACAAACCCCCGTACCCCACTTAGAACACAGAACCATAACCCACATCGTCCGAAAGCGAGAGAGAAAACAAAAACAAACAGAATAACCCGCTACAGCATAAACAATGATATATGAATAGAATAGAAAAACTCCCACAGCCCCCAATCTCTAGTTCGAGTCCAGCTTTTCAGCCTGCACAAAGGCCCACGCTTCCTCCGGGGACTCAAAGTAGTGATGCCGGTCCTTGTAGGTGACCCACAGGCGCGCAGGCGGCAACATGCCGAACTTCACCTGTTTTCCATGGATCACCACCTTCATCCAGTTAAACCCGGCTCTCCGCTTGGCCACCTCCGCACTCCAGTCCTGGTAGATACGCACTACCGAATTCTCCCACTTACTACTCACCTTCTTGGCCCATCGGAGAACACACTCCCGGTTACTGAACCGATGGAACCGCACCAGCACCGCCCGCGGGGGTTCATTTGCCTTAGGCCGCCTGGCCAGTACTCTGTGGGCCCCCTCCAGCTCCAGGGGCAGATGGAAGGATCCTGCCCCCACCAGCGAGTTCAACATCACGGCCACATAGGCCGACAGGTCCGACCCCTCCAGCCCCTCCTCGAGGCCCAGGATCCGCAGGTTCTTCCTCCGTGACCGAAGCTCCATCTCCTCGAACCGATCTTGCCACTTTTTATGAAGCGCCTCGTGTATCTCCACCTTCCCCACGAGGGCCGAAACCTCCTCCTCGCGCTCAGAGGCCTGCTGCTGCAACTCAAGTATCGCTGCACCCTGGGTTGTCTGGGTCTCCAGCAGCTTACTCGTCGTCACCTTCAGGGATTCCAACAACTCCCCTTTCAGAAGGGCCGCCTGCTGCTCCTCAGCCCACTGCCTCCACTCCTCAGGGGCTCCACCGGCCGCCACTTTGTCCACCTTCCCCCGCTTTTCCAGGGGAGCTGCTGCCATTTTTCTCCTCGCCCCACTTCGAGTCCGAACCATAAATCCCAGGGGGTCTTGCTCCTGACCCCTTTATCCACCGGGAATTGTTGAATCAGTGCTGTTTGGGGCCCTTAAAAGAGCCCACAAGTCCTTTTAAAGCGGGAGCTGCCGAACGTGCGGCTTAGCTCCGCATAGCTGCAACCGGAAGTCTACAGTAACTGACTTAATTAGTAAATGTGTAGAAGACTGTGTGCCAAACAAGCAAATCCGCATTTTCCCAACCGGAAACCCTGGATGAACAGGGATATCCACTGCTTGCTGAAGTCTACGTCTGAGGTGTTCAAGTCAGACAACCCTGACCTCTACAAGAAAGCCAGATACGATCTAAGGCGATCCATCAAAGATGCCAAAAGACAGTACCGGACCAAGCTCGAGTGCCAGGCTGGCCATATGGACCCCCGCCATCTATGGCAAGGTCTGCAAGACATAACGGGCTACAGGATGAAACATGTAAAATCGCCAGCTCCAAGGCACCCATCCTTGATGAGCTCAACGCATTCTATGCCCGCTTTGAGCAAGAGGTCAGTGAGAGCACGCCCTCCACCCTGGAAACCGTGGATGAACTTGTATCTGAGGTCACCATTGCAGATGCCAGAGCAGCCTTCTTGAAGGTCAACCCACGGAAAGCCACTGGCCCCGATGGGGTACCCAGATGAGCACTCAGGTCTTGCACGGATCAGCTGGCGGGGGTTTTCGCAGACATCGTCAACCTCTCTTTACAACAATCTGCTTCAAGACGGCAATCATCATCCCTGTACCAAAGAAAAGCCAAGCAGCGTGCCTTAATGGCTATCATCTAGTGGCTCTGACATCCATCATTATGAAGTGCTTCGAAAGGTTAGTCATGGCAGGAATCAACTTCAGCCTCCCGGATTGCCTTGATCCACTACAGTTCGCCTACCGCTGCAACAGGTCCACAGCAGACGCCATCTCCCTGGCCCTGCACTCAACACTGGAACACCTAGATAACAAAGACACCTATGTCAGACTCCTATTTATTGCGTACAGCTCAGCCTGGGCAGCACGGTGGAACAGTGGTTAGCATTGCTGCCTACGGCGCTGTGGACCTGCGTTCGAATCCTGGCCCTGGGTCACTGTCCATGTGGAGTTTGCACATTCCCCTCGTGTCTGCGTGGGTTTCGCCCCCACAACCCAACAGATATGCAGGATAGGTGGATTGGCCACGCTAAATTGCCCCTTTGTCGGCTGGTTTAGCTCAGTGGGCTAGACAGCTAATTTGTGATGCAGAACAAGGCCAGCAGCGCGGGTTCATTTCCCGTACCAGCTGATAATTCTGAATTCTCCCTCTGTGTACCCAAAACAGGTGCCGGACTAGGCTGGGATCTATCCCATGTTACTGAGGGAAGCGAGGGACGAAATAGCTGGGGCCTTAACAGATATCTTTGCAACATCCTTGAGCACGGGTGAGGTCCCGGAGGACTGGCGAATTGCTAATGTTGTCCCTTTGTTTAAGAAGGGTAGCAGGGATAATCCAGGGAATTATAGACCTGTGAGCTTGACGTCAGTGGCAGGCAAACTGTTGGAGAAGATACTGAGGGATAGGATCTATTCACATTTGGAAGAAAATAGACTTATCAGTGATAGGCAGCATGGTTTTGTGCAGGGAAGGTCATGTCTTACAAACCTAATAGAATTCTTTGAGGAAGTGACAAAGTTAATTGATGAGGGAAGGGCTGTAGATGTCATATACATGGACTTCAGTAAAGCATTTGATAAAGTTTCCCATGGCGGGTTGATGGAAAAAGTGAAGTCGTATGGGGTTCAGGGTTCAGGCTAGATGGATAAAGAACTGGCTGGGCAACAGGAGACAGAGAGTAGTGGTGGAAGGGAGTGTCTCAAAATGGAGAAAGGTGACTAGTGGTGTTCCACAGGGATCCGTGCTCGGACCACTGTTGTTTGTGATATACATAAATGATCTGGACGAACGTATAGGTGGTCTGCAAGTTTGCAGATGATACTAAGATTGGTGGAGTTGCAGA
This sequence comes from Scyliorhinus canicula, assembly GCF_902713615.1. Classification (NCBI taxonomy): domain Eukaryota; kingdom Metazoa; phylum Chordata; class Chondrichthyes; order Carcharhiniformes; family Scyliorhinidae; genus Scyliorhinus; species Scyliorhinus canicula. The sequence goes on along the minus strand of NC_052152.1, from coordinate 126,967,044 downwards.
TAGCGAGGCGGACAGTCAGAGAATACAGCAAAATATAGATAGATTTGAGAGTTGGGCAGAGAAATGGCAGATGGAGTTCAATCTGGGCAAATGCGAGGTGATGCATTTTGGGAGATCTAATTCAAGGGCAGACTATACGGTCAATGGAAGAGTCCTGGGGAAAATTGATGTACAGAGAGATCTGGGAGTTCAGGTCCATTGTACCCTGAAGGTGGCAACGCAGGTCGATAGAGTGGTCAAGAAGGCATACAGCATGCTTGCCTTCATCGGACGGGGTATTGAGTACAAGAGTCGGCAGGTCATGTTACAGTTGTATCGGACTTTGGTTAGGCCACATTTGGAATACTGCGTGCAGTTCTGGTCGCCACATTACCAGAAGGATGTTGATGCTTTAGAGAGGGTGCAGAGAAGGTTCACCAGGATGTTGCCTGGTATGGAGGGTGCTAGCTATGAAGAAAGATTGAGTAGATTAGGATTGTTTTCATTTGAAAGACGCAGGTTGAGGGGAGACCTAATTGAGGTCTACAAAATTATGAGAGGTTTCGACAGGGTGGATAGCAACAAGCTTTTTCCAAGAGTGGGGGTGTCAATTACAAGGGGTCACGATTTCAAGGTGAGAGGGGGAAAGTTTAAGGGAGATGTGCGTGGAAAGTCTTTTACGCAGAGGGTGGTGGGTGCCTGGAACGCTTTGCCAGCGGAGGTGGTAGAGGTGGGCACGATAGCATCATTTAAGATGCATCTGGACAGATATATGAATGGGCGGGGAACAGAGGAAAGTAGATCCTTGGAAAATAGGCAACAGGTTTAGATAAAGGATCTGGCCCGGCGCAGGCTGGGAGGGCCGAAGGGCCTGTTCCTGTGCTGTAATTTTCTTTGTTCTTTGTTCTTCAATATTATTATTCCGACAAAACTTATCTCCAAAGTCCGTGGCCTGGGCCTTGACTCCTCCCTGTGACTGGATCCTGAACTTCCTACCCTACAGGGCACAATCAGTAAGGATAGGCATCAACATCTCCTCCACGATCATCCTCAACACCGGTGCCCCACAAGGCTGTGTCCTCAGCCCCCTACTATACTCTTTATACACCTATGACTGTGTGGCTAAATTCCCCTCCAACTCGATTTTCAAATTTGCTGATGACACTACCGGAGTGGGTCGGATTTCAAACAATGACGAGGCAGAGTACAGGAATGAGATAGAGAATCTGGTGAACTGGTGCGACAACAATAATCTCCCCCTTAAAGTCAACAAAACGAAGGCGATTGTCATCGACTTCAGGAAGCGTAGTGGAGAACATGCTCCTGTCAACATCAGTGGGAATGAAGTAGAAAGGGTCGGGAGCTTCAAGTTTTTAGGTGTCCAGATTACCAACAACCTGTCCTGATCCCCCCCCATGCCAGCACTATAGTCAAAAAAGCCCACCAACGACTCTACTTTCTCAGAAATTTGGCATGTCAGCTATGACTCACCAACTTTTCCAGATGGACCATAGAAAGCATTCTTTCTGGTTGTATCACAGCTTGGTATGGAGTCTGCTCTGCCCAAGACCGCAGCAAACTACAAAAGATTGTGAATGTAGCCCAGTCCATCAAGCAAACCGGCCTCCCATCCATTCACTCTGTCTATAATTGGAGGCAGCACAGTAGCACAAGTGGATAGTGCTGTGGCTTCACAGCGCCAGGGTTCCGGGTTCGATTCCCTGCTGGATCACTGTCTGCGCGGAGTCTGCACATTCTCCCCATGTCTGCATGGGTTTCCTCCAGGTGCTCCGGTTTCCACCCACAATCCAAAGACGTGCAGGTTAGGTGGATTGGCCATGCTAAATTGCCCTTAGTGTCCAAAAAAGGTTAAGAGGGGTTCGTGGGTTACGGGGATAGGCTGGAGGTGAGGGCTTAAGTGGGTCGGTGCAGACTTGATGGGCCGAATGGCCTCCTTCTGTACTGTATGTTCTATGTTCTATAATTTCCGCTGCCTCGGAAAGGCAACCAGCATAATTAAGGACCCCACACCCTGGACATACTCTCTTCTTCCGTCAGGGTAAAGATACAAAAGTTTGAGGTCACGTACCAACCGACTCAAGATCAGCTTCTTCCCTGCTGCCATCAGACTTTTGAATGGACCTACCTCATATTAAGTTGACCTTTTCTATGACTGCAACATTACACTCCGTAGTCTCTCCTTCCTTCCCTACATACGGTATGCGTTGTCTGCAGAGCATGCAAGAAACAATACTTTTCACTGTATACTAATACATGTGACAATGATAGATCAAATCAAATCAACTCAACCACCCCTGTCGACCCTGCAAAGTCCTCCTTACAAACATCTGGGGACTTGTGCCAAAATTGGGTACATTGTCTCACAGACTAGTCAACAACAGCCTGACATAGTTATGCTCACAGAATCATACCTTACAGATAATGTTCCAGACACCATCACAGCCATCCTTGGGTATGCCCTGTCCTGCTGGCAGAACAGACCCACAGAAGGTGGTGGAACTGTGGTATACAGTCAGGAGGGAGTGGCATTTGGGAGTCCCTCAACATTGACGCCAGACCACAGTACGTCTCATGGCACAAGGTCAAACGTGGGCAAGCTGCTGCTGTTGACTACAATGTACCACAAACCCCACCCCCAACCATTGGCTGATGGATCAGTACTTCTCCATGTTAAACACCAATTGGAAGAAGCACTGATGGTGGCAATGGCACACAATGTACTTCAAATGTCAAACACATGTGGGGAACTTCAATATTCATCACCAAGATTGGCTTGGTAGCACCATTACTGACCGAGCTGGCCAGGTCCTAAAGAATATAGCTGCTAGACTGGGTTCGCGACAGGTGGTGAGGGAAAAAATACTTGGCCTCATCCTCACCAAGCCACCTGCTGCAGATGCATATGCCCATGACAGTATCGGTAGGAGTGACCACCACACAGTCCTTGAGGAGATAATGTTCCATCTTCACACTAAGTATACCCGCCATCGTGTTGCGTTGCACTACCACCATTCTAAATGAAATAGATTTTGAACAAGTCTAGCAACTCAAGACTGGGTATCCATGAGGTGCTGTGGACCATCAGCAGCAGAAGAATTGTACTCAACCACAACCTGTAACCTCATGGCCCAGAATATCCCCCATTTTACCATTACAACCAAGCCAAGGGTTCAATGAAGAATGCAGGAATGCCAGGAGCAGCACCAGGCAGATTGAAAAATGAGGTATCAACCTGGTGAAGCTACAACACAGGACTACTTCTGTGCCAAACAACATAAGCAACAGATCAGATTTAGGCTCTGCAGTCCTGCCACATCCAGTCGTGAATGGCGATGGACAATTAAACATCTCTCTGGAGGAGGAATCTCCAAAAACATCCCCACCCTCAATCTTAGAGAAGCCCAGCGCATCTGTGCAAAAGACACGGCTTAAGTATTCACAACAATCTTCAGCCAGAAGTGGCAGGTAGATGATCCACCTGAGCCTGCTCCAAAGGTCCCTAGCATTGCAGATGTCAGTCTTCAGCCAATACAATTCACCCTACATCAGTGTTTTTCAAACTTTCTTTCCTGAGACACACATTTGCCAAGTGGCCAACCTTCGGGCAACACGCCACATTCGCTGATCCACTCCATCCTGAATCAAGGCAGTTTTTGGGACACTAAAGATTTCTTGCACCAGGCAGGGGAGGGAAAGAAAATCATCTAATATTCCTGTTCTTAATCACTGTCCAGTCAGCATTAAATGTATGTCAACATTGAATGAGAACAGGATCAATTATGTCTGTGATGCCCTCCTTTCTCTGACAATTCACTGTCCAGAGACACACATGAAGAGTAGTTACTCAGGAGAAATCCTGGAGGGTCGCCAACAATTGTGAAACTGCATTCATCGTTGGACAATGCCGCGAGGAAAAATAGAAGCAAAGGAAGAAGGCTGAGGAGAGGAGAACAAAGAACAGATCCCTGGGAGAGAGCCAAATGTGGTTCTTGTAAATAAAATAGCCATTAATCTCAAGATAGTGACATTAAATCTTGATTATAGTTGTCTTAAATGCAATTTAATTTCTTGATGCAAGTTTATTCAACTTCAAAGTACACTATTAGAACCAAGTTCATCAAAATTGATGAATGCTGACAACATTAAAACTGCCCCACAGACAACTGACAAACTAACTGTTCTGGATGACATTAATCAGACAGTTTTCTCAGATATTAATTCTTTTCTCAGATATTCCATTGTGGCATCGTGATGTGCTCATGTTTCCCCAACTAGAAGACATGCCATTGCAGTCACTTCATGGAGACTGATGTCCTTCCAATAGTTGAACTGCTTCAGGCCAGACCACCAAAGCCCTGGATTTCTGAACAGTCACTCTCCAACTCCTTCCTGATTTGGTCTTAATACCTGCCCATAATCAGCCTCCACCCCCAAAACTGATAGGTCCCTGCCCACCCGTCCCAGCCTACAGTTAAGATTGTTCAAACTATCTAGGGGCAGACTCAGTGGAGATCTCATGGATATTTTTAAGCTTATTTCATTTCTGCACCTGTTAATCCCCACCCAGCCAGTCAGTTTGTTACTCTGCACTGATAATCCCCGCGCACTCTTTTCAGTTGGAGCTCCTCCGCTGTCTCTCAGATACCGAGGTGCAGGGTGGGTAGAGAAAGCGTGGGTCAATGTTTGCAGGAGCTTCCCCTGTTCCACAATCCATCAGCAACTTGCATTTTTACATCAGCTCGTAAAAGTTTGCTTGAAGTTGCAATCATCTGAAAGCAAGAAATAACTAACACTACACTTTAAAATCTCGATTGAATAACCAAACCAGGACTTTCAATTTGCTCGAGATGGGTAGACAATATTCCTTTCCCAACTTATAGGGCACGATCTACCGGCCGGGTGACCGCTAGATCCCAGGAGAGGCCTCCCGTGGGATTCCGAGCAGCCGCGGCATGCCTCGCGGGATATACCCAAGTTCCACGAGGCGTCAGAATCAGTATCCCACCCAAAAGGGGAGTGACTAAACGGCGCACGCCTAAGTAGGGTTCAAACCTACATAGGCAGGCTTACCCGGAATCTACCGGCCTCCCAGGATCCACCAGCCCCAGAATCTACCGGCCTCCCAGGATCCACCAGCCCCAGAATCTACCGGCCTCCCAGGATCCACCAGCCCCAGAATCTACCGGCCTCCCAGGATCCACCAGCCCCAGCCATGCTGCAGCCGGGCGCCGTTCAGTACTGGTCCACACAAACATGGACCAGGCGGAATGGCAGCCAGAGAGTCTCCCAGCCCGTTGGTGGTCCCTGTGTGACCAGGGAGAGTGCAGGGTGGCTCCCTGGCCCTCTCCATAGAACAGGGGCACCTTGGCATTGCCCAGCTGGCAAGTTGACACTGCCATGCTGGCACTACCAAAGAGCTCGAATGGCACTGTCAAGCTGGCAGAAGTGCTGCCAGGATACCAGGGTGGTAATGCAAGGGTGCCAGGGTGGCACTGACAATGGTCAGGGGCCCAAAGGGGGCCATGCCATGAAAAGATTTTGAAGGGGATGCAGGGCAGGTAAGGAGGAGCCTCTGGGAGGAGATGGGTAGGGGGTCCTGGAAGGGTGGCCTGTAAGGGGGCATGGGGGGGGGGGGGGGGGGTCCTGAAGAGGGAGTCCCCCAGGGACCCCATATTGGAGTGTGGGGTAGTGCCCATGTGTGTGTTGGGGGTGACATTGCCCCTGGGTGGAGGGCGTGGTGGACTAACAAGAGACCAGGGCATCTTTTCAACATGCGGCCCTGTGGTGAATCACAGTAGCGTAATTCACACTGTATTACTATGTCTCTGTAAGCTTGGCACACGAGCAGTTGAGCTGCTCTGCCACTAGGGGGAGATGCACTGTGAGTGCACGGCAGTTTGTACTGGGCTCCACCCTTGGCTCCACCCACGCCTCCTCCCCCCTAACCGGAAGTATAAAGGTTGATGCTGAGAGCCTGCCTGCAGTTTATCTGGAGTTCACCGTGTCACAGGCAGGCTCTGTTGTAAGCCGATTAAACCACTGTTCACTTCTAACCACGTGTCGCGTGAATTGATGGTCTCATCAATTTAATCGTCTTAAGAAACAGTAAGGAATGACCATGGAATCAGCCCTCAAACCTGATCGACTGGAACTCGACCCGCAGGTTGCAGAGGCGAAAGAAATCTTTTTGCATTGGCTCCGATGTTTTAAGGCCTACCTGGCTGAAGCAAGCACCCCAGAAACGACGGAGGAGCAGAAACTCAGTCTACTGCACGCAAGGGTGAGCCATCGTATATTTACTCAGCTAAACTGTACCGGCTCATATACAGAGGCCCTGGCCCTACTCGATAGAATGTACGTGAGGCGTGAGGTCTACGCGCGCCACGTTTTTACTACTCACCGTCAGCGCCCTACAAAATCGCTAGAAGAATTCCTCAGAGACTTAAAAGCCTTATCCCGGGACTGTAATTATCAGGCTGTAACTGCTGCAGAACATAGAGAACTTGCTGTCCGTGATGCCTTTGTTGCAGGCCTTAGATCAAATTACGTGCGCCAGCGACTGCTGGAGAAGGGGGCCCTAAATTTAGAAGATACTGTTGAACTCACTACAACTATGGAGGTCTCATTTCGCAGCCTCACCTCGTTTCCTGCCGACTGCACGACCCCGTCATGGGCCCCGACCAACGACTCCCCCAGGCCTGTGCCGCGCGGCCACCCAGCCACCATGCTGTCCCAGCCTGCCACTTTTGTGGCCAGCCCCAGCACCCGCGGCAGCACTGCCCGGCCCGCAACGCGACCTGCAGCAGCTGTGGGCGAACAGGCCACTACGCCAGAGTGTGCCTGGCAAAGAAGACCCTAGTCCCTAAAACTCCAACGGCACAGAGTAATCGCATTCTGCACTCGCAGGCCCGCAGGCCCCGGAACGCAGTGGCCTATGCCCCAACTCCGCCCGCACCCGCCACATGTGATCCATGGGGGCCACCATCTTGGCGGACCCCCACCACGCGGTCCACCACGGGCAACTCATGGGGGCCGCCACCTTGGACGCCATCTTGCTTGTCGCCCGCCACGTGCGATCCACGGCCACCTTGGGCCCCATCCTCCCCACACTCAGAAAACTTGATTAAAGACTGCGACCTCAGCGGGCACTCATCGCGGGGCCATCCCAGCGCAGCCGACCGAGCCGCTGACTACCCGCAACTCAATGCAGTCACAGTGGACCAATCATGCTCAAAGCATCTCCACAACTCTATGACAACGGTCAAAATCAACGGGTACAGTACACTGTGCCTTTTCGACTCCGGGAGCACTGAGAGCTTCGTACACCCAGATCTGGTGAGACGATTAAATTGATGAGACCATCAATTCACGCGACACGTGCTGATGCACATCAGGTGGAGGCAGGAACGCCCAGGTGAGGGAGTAGTTGGAGCTCTGCTGGATCCCAGGACCCAACTGGGTCCCAGCAAGATGCTGAGCCTCTGGACCAGGTTTACCCGGAGCTGATGCAGTCACTAGGGCGTGGCTGTGATATTCAGAGGGGATGTCAGCGACACTCCAGCAGGTCCATAGCCGATTGGGGGAGTCCCAGAGGCTATGGCCATTAGAGATGTTGCCGGCAATGCATGGCACCAAGGCCAACAATGCTCGGGCAGCGACTGCAGTGGAGAGCCTGATGCACGATGACCGCAGCATGAGTGGAGGTGTCCAAGGCAGTCAGTAATAGCCCTGGTTGAGGGCCTCGGTAGACTGTCCGACTCGCTGCGGAACATGACCCAGCACCAGCCGGTCCTTAATGAGGCACTGTGGGATATGTCCCAGTCTCAGACGGGAATAGTCGAGACGCTGCACAGCATGTCCCATTCACTGAGGAGCATTATCGAGGATGTAAACACCTTGGTGCAGACACTGGGGAACTGCCAAGGCTGGCAGAGCCAGATGATGCAGGGAAAACTGGGCCTCCATCCAGCAGCCTCCCCATTTCCTGGTGAACCCCAAGGCCCTATGGGCACTGACTGGGAGGAAGGGGCGCTGGGTGCCAACCCATACCTGACGAATGGAGTGGCAGCGGGGCAACTAGCTCCCCCGAGTTCCACCCCTCTGATGATGCTGCGTCTCACTGTCAGCACCCGATGAAGTGCGGAACGGCTGTGCCATATTGTGTAGAACACAACAGACCACCACAAAGCGATTCTCCTGGGGTTATACTGCAGAGACCACCGGAGCATCGAAGCATCGGTACTGCATTTGGAGCAGTCCAATCCACAACTCACTGACAGCCCAGGTGGCCGCATGGGCCTCGTTGTACCGGGTCTCTAAATCAGTCACCGGCCTCCATACCCGTGTCATTAGCCAGATACTCAGTGGGTACCCCTTATCCCCCAAGAGCCGGCCGCCCATCCTGGGGTGCTCCATAGAGAGGCCGGGGATGACCGACTGCCCCAGGATGTAGCTGTCATGGACACACCCCGCAAATGTGCATGATCTTAAGGTGATGGTCGCACATGAGCTGGATGCTTAGGGAGTGGAACCCCGTTCTATTGACACAGGGGAAATGGCCCGGTGCGCGCATGGCAACATGCATGCCATCATGCATGCCATCTATAACCCCCTGGACCTGGGTAATCCCATCAATGGTGGGGAATTCTGTTGCCTGGGCATCCTGTTGGGCTCAGCCCATGTCACAATAGTTTACCCCTCGGGCATACAGGCCATCTGTTATCTGTCAGATGTACCTGTGGGCTATTGCCTATTGCCACACAAGTCCCCGTTCGAGACCTGGAATGATCCTGAGGCATAAAGGTTCAGGACTGCGGTGACCTTGACGGCCTCAGTGAGCGGCTGTCCTCCTCCTTCCCATGGACTTGGCACAGGTGCCGCACCATCTCCTTATTGAGGCAGAGTGTCCTGCGGCACAAGCTGTCTGTCATTTGCTCGAAAGACCAAAGGCGCTTTACACTTTGGGCCATCGAGAGCCTTCCCTCTGGGTCTCACTCTGGCCTGATGGGTGGCCAGGTCCTCAGGGTGCAGGGCGTGGCCCTGCACATGTGCCATTGCCTCGAGTCTCTGTCAATGCTGCTGCACAGTGGTTAACACTGTTGCTTCACAGCACCAGGTTCCCAGGTTTGATTCCTGGCTGGGATAACTGTCTGTGTGAAGTCCGCACGTTCACCCCGTGTCTGCGTAGGTTTCCTCCGGGTGCTCCGGTTTCCTCCCACAAGTCCGGAAAGATGTGCTGTTAGGTCACAGAACATAGAACATAGAACAGTACAGCACAGAACAGGCCCTTCGGCCCTCAATGTTGTGCCGAGCCATGATCACCCTACTCAAACCCGCGTATCCACCCTATACCCGTAACCCAACAACCCCCCCCCCCCCCCCCAACCTTACTTTTATTAGGACACTACGGGCAATTTAGCATGGCCAATCCACCTAACCCGCACATCTTTGGACTTAGGTCATTTGGACATTCTGAATTCTCCCTCCGTGTACCGGAACAGGCGCAGGAATGTAACTTCTTTGCAGTGTTAATATAAGCCCACTTGTGACAATAAAGATTGTTATTATTTCCGGCGTCTGGTCGCCGGCCTGCCAGCAGCATCACTAGGGCAAGTTCTGCGAGGTCCAAAAAATCGCCCATATCGTTTGATATCTGTAAGACCATAAGACATAGAAGCAGAATTAGGCCACTTGCCCATCGAATCTGCTCTGCTATTCAATCATGGCTGATATTTTTCTCATCGCCGTTCTCTTGCCTTCTCCCCGTAATCCCTGATCCCCTTATTAATCAAGAACCTATCTATCTCTGTCTTAAAGACACTTGCCTCCACAGCCTTCTGCGGCAAAGAGTTCCACAGATTCACCACCCTCCTCATCTCTATTTAGTCTGAGATTATACCCTCAGCTTCTAGTTTTTCCTGCAAGTGGAAACATCCTCTATATGTCCAGTCTATCCAGGCCACACAATATCCTGTTAAGTTTCAATAAGATCTCCCCTCATCCTTCTAAACTCCAACAGGTTTACCCGGAGCTGATGCAGACCCAAAATCCTCAACCGTTCCTCATACGACAAGCTCTTCATTCCAGGGATCATTCTTGTGAACCTCCTCTGGACCCTTTCCGCCTTTTCTTAGAAACGGGGTCCAAAATTGCTCACAATACTCCAAATCGGGTCTGACCAGGGCCTGATACTAGAGTCAGAAGTACATCCCTGGTCTTGTATTCTAGCCCTCTTGACATGAATGCTAACATTGGGGTGGAGGTGGTGGAGGTGGATAGGGTGGAGGTGTTGACCTTGGGTAGGGTGCTCTTTCCAAGAGCCGGTGCAGACTTGATGGGCCGAATGGCCTCCTACTGCACTGTAAATTCTATGAAATTGCATTTGCCTTCCTAACTGCCGACTGAACCTGCATGTTAACCTTAAGAGAATCATGAACAAAGACCCCCAAGTCCATTTGTGCTTCTGATTTCAAAGCATTTCCCATTTAGAAAATAGTCTGTGCCTAAATTCCTCCTTCCAAAGTGCATAACCTCACATTTTACACATTGCATTTCATCTGCCACTTCATTGCCCACTCTCCTAGCCTGTCCAAATCGTTCTGCAACCCCCTTGCTTCCTCAATACTACCGATCCCTCTACAGATCTTTGCATCATCTGCAAACTTAGCAACAGTGCCTTCAGTTCCTTCTTCCAGATCATTAATGTATATTGTGAAAAGTTGTGGTCCCAGCACAGAACCCTGAGGCACACCACTAGTCACCGGCTGCCATCCTGAAATAGAACCCTTTATCCCCACTCTGTGCCTTCTGCCAGTCAGCCAATCCTCTATCCACGTCAGGATCTTAACCTCAACACTAGGGGCTCTGAACTTATTTACAATTTCCGATGCAGCACCTTGTCAAAGGCCTTCTGGAATTCTAAATAAATCACATCCACTGGTTCTTCTTTGCCTAACTTCCTTGTTAACTCCTCAAGAACTAACAGATTTGTCAGACATGAGCTCCCTTTGACAAAGCCGTGTTTTAGGAATCCTATTTTACCATGCACTTCCATGTACTCCGTGATCTCATCTTTAATAAGATCTTTAATAACGGACTCTAAAATCTTACTAATGACCTAAGTCAGGCTAACCTGCCTATAATTTCCCGTCTTTTGCCTCCCTCCCTTCTTAAACAGTGATGTTACATTAGCCACTTTCCAGTCCTCTGGGAACCTTCCTGCCTCCAGTGATTCCTGAAAGATTACCACCAATGCCTCTACAATCTCCTCAGCTATCTCTTTTAGAGCCCTGAGGTGTAGTCCATCCGGTCCAGGTGACTTATCCACCTTCAGACCTTTCAGTTTCTCCCTCAGTAATGGTCAATGCACTCACCTCTGCCCCCTGGTTCTCCTGGAGCTCTGGTATCCCACTGGTGTCTTCCACCGTGAAGACTGATGCCAAGTAATTATTCAGTTCATCTGCCATTTCTTTGTTTCCTATTATTACTTCTCCACCCACATTTTCCAGTGGTCCAATGTCTATTTTTGCCTTTCTCTTACCTTTTATAAATTGAAAAAAACTCTTCCTATCTTGTTTTATATTACTAGCTAGCTTGCACTCCTATTTAATCTTCTCTTCCCTTATTGCTTTTTTAGTTGTCCTCTGCTCGCTTTTAAAGGCTTCCTAATCCTCTATCTTCTCACTAATCGTCGCCACTTTGTATGCTTTTTATTTTGCTTTTATGGTGTCGTTGACTTCCCTCATCAACCATGGATGCCTCGTCCTCCCCTTAGCATATTACCTCCTCCTTGTGATTAATTTCTGCTGTGCCTCCCAAATAATCCCCAAAATCTCCTGCCATTGCTGTTCCACTGTCTTCCCTGCTAGGCTCCTTCTCCAATCAACTGTGACCAGCTCCTCCCTCATGTCTTTGTAGTTACCCTTATTTAATTGTAATACCGTTACATCTGATTGCAGCTTCTCCCTCTCAATCTGCAGGGTAAATTCTATCGTATCGTGGTCACTTTACTCGATCCCTAATTACACATCACCAAATCCAGAATTGCCAGTTCCCTAGTGGGCTCTGTCACAAGCTGCTCAAAAAATCCATCTCTTAAACATTCCACAACTTCCTTTTCTTGGGATCCACTCCCAACCTGATTTTCCCAGTCCACCTACATATTGAAGTCCCCCATGATCATTGTGATATTGCCTTTTTTACATGTTTTCTGTATCTCCTGATTTATTTTCTGCCCCACATCCTGACTACTGCCAGAGGGCCTGTACATAACTCCCATCAGGGTCTTTTTACCTTTGCGATTCCTCAACTCTACCCACAGAGATTCTATGCCTTCTGATCCTATAATCTCTCCTTGCTATTGATTTAACTTCATTCCTTATCAACAATGCAACCCCGTCCCCTTTGCCATTCTGCCTGTCCTTTCAATAGGCCACATATTCTTGTACATTTAGATCCCAGCCCTAAACCCCTTGCAGCCACTTCTCTGTTATGCCCACAACATCGTACCGGCCAATTTCAATGTGCGTAACAAGTTCCGCCACCCCGAACATGCGCCGGAATGTGGCGACTAGGGGCTTTTCACAGTAACTTCATTTGAAGCCTACTCGTGACAATAAGCGATTTTCATTTTCATTTCATTTCAAGTTCATTTACTTTGTTCCGTATACGGCGCGCATTAAGGTACAATACCCTCAGTCCTGCATTGACCAGCTCCCTTCTAAACTGGTCACCTTTTTTGTCTGCCTGATGGTGATGTTGTTCTCTTATTTTTGTTCTCTATTTCCCCTTCAGTTATGACACCTTCTGAGCCAACGCCCTGGTTCCCACTCCCCTGACATACTAGTTTAAATCCTCCCGAGTGACTCTTGCAAACCTCCCAGCCAGGTTATTGGTGCCCCTGCATTTAGATACAATATGTCCTTCTTTAACAGGTCCCATCTGCCCCGGAAGAGATCCCAATGGTCCAGAAATCTGAAACCCTCCCTCCTACACCACCAGTTTAGCCACGTGTTTAGCTGCACTATCCTTCTATTTTTAGCCTCACTGACACGTGGCACAGGGAGTAATTCTGAGATTACAACCCAAGAGGTCCTGCTTTTTAGCTTATTGCCTAACTCCCTGAACTCCTTCTGCAGGACCTCATCATTCTTCCTGCCTATGTCATTAGTACCTATGTGTACTATGACCTCTTACTGTTCACCCTCCCCCTTCAGGATGTCCTGTGATTGTTCAGAGACATCCTTGACTCTGGCACCAGGGAGGCAACTCACCATTCTAGTCTCTGTTTAATTTCCACAGAAGCACCTATCTGTGCCCCTTATAGACTCCCCGATAACTATCACTCTCCTGCACTTTGCACTCCCTGGCTGAGCAACAGAGCCAGTTGCGGTGGCACTGTTTTGGCTGCTGTTGTTTTGCCCTGACAGGATATCCCCCCAACAGTATCCAAAACGGTATACCGACAGCCACAGAGGATTCCTGCACTGACTGCTTGCCCTTTCTGGTGGTCACCCATCTGTCTGCCTCCACCTTGGGTATGACCACGTCTCTATATCTCCTATCTATAATGCTTTCCACCACCTGCATGCTCCCAAGTGCATCCAACTGCCGCCCCAGCCAACCCACGCGGTCTACGAGGAGCTGTGATTGGTTACATTTCCTGCAGACGTAGTCGACCGGAACGCCGGAAGTGTCTCAAATCTGCCACATCTCAGTGAGAGCACTGCACCCTGCAGAGTGACATTTAAGCACTAGTTAATTATGAAATGAACACTATCCACGAGCAGGGCCGTGGAACAGCTTAGGAAGGCGAGGGGAGTGGTGTACGAGTATGGGGAAAAGGCTAGCAGGCTGTTAGCGCAGCAACTCAGGAGGAGGGAGGCGGCCAGGGAAATAGGTAGAGTGAGGGACGAGGGGGGGCGCAAAGTGGAGGATCCGGCAGAATTGAATAGGGTATTCCGGGACTTCTATCGTAAGCTGTATACTTCGGAGCCGCCGGAAGAACCGGAGGGGATGAAAAGGTTTCTGGACGGGTTAACATTCCCAACAGTTGGGGGGGGGCAAGTGGAAGAGCTGGGCGCCCCGATTAGAGTAGAGGAGGTATTGGGGGGCCTAAAGGCCATGCAATCGGGGAAGTCCCCGGGGCCGGATGGATACCCAGTAGAGTTTTATAGGAAGTTCTCTGAGCTGGTGGGCCCGGTCTTGGCGAGGGTTTTCAATGAGGCAAGGGACAGAGGGACCCTGCCGCCGACAATGTCACAAGCCACCATATCTCTGATATTGAAGCGGGGTAAAGACCCGGAGGTGTGCGGGTCCTACAGGCCAATCTCCCTGATTAATGTAGACGCCAAGCTCCTGGCAAAGGTACTGGCAGGGAGAATGGAGGACTGTGTACCGGAGGTGATTGGGGAGGATCAAACTGGGTTCGTTAAAGGTCGGCAGCTGGCGGCCAATCTGAGGAGATTGCTCAACGTGATAATGATGCCCCCGGCGGGTAGAGATGTGGAGGTAGTGGTGGCAATGGACGCCGAGAAGGCCTTTGACCGGGTAGAGTGGGACTATCTATGGGAGGTGCTCGGACGGTTTGGGTTCGGGGAGGGATTGGTGGATTGGATCAAATTATTATATCAGGCCCCGAGGGCCAGCGTCAGGACTAACAGAGAAGTGTCGGAGTACTTTAGGTTGTACCGAGGGACCAGGCAGGGCTGCCCGCTCTCCCCGCTGCTGTTTGCGCTGGCCATAGAGCCGCTGGCGATGGCGCTGAGAGCCGCAGAGGGTTGGAAGGGGATGGTGAGGGGCGGGGTTGAACACAGGGTTTCTCTTTATGCAGACGACCTGCTCCTGTACGTGTCGGACCCAGTGGCCGGGATGGGAACTATACTGGGAATGCTGAAGGAGTTCGGCCAGTTCTCAGGATACAAATTAAATACGGTCAAGAGTGAAATGTTTGTGGTCCAGGCAAGGGGCCAGGAGAATAGATTGAGAGGGCTACCGTTTAGGCTGGTTGAGGAAAATTTCCGGTATTTGGGAATCCAGGTGGCACGAGACTGGGGCAGGCTGCATAAGTTAAATTTGGCCAGGGTGGTGGAGCAAATGAAGGGAGAGTTTCGGAGATGGGATGCACTCCCGCTGTCGCTGGCAGGGAGGGTGCAGACTGTAAAGATGACAATCCTCCCTCGATTTTTGTTTATTTTTCAGTGCCTCCCGATCTTTATCCCACAGTCCTTCTTCAAAAGAGTTAACGGGCTGATCATGAGCTTTGTCTGGGCGGGAAAGTCTCCGCGGGTAAAGAAGGCGATGTTGGAGAGGAACCGCAGCGAGGGAGGGCTGGCTTTGCCGAGTCTGGTCAATTATTACTGGGGCGGCCAACATCGCTATGATAAGGAAGTGGATGGTGGGTACGGGGTCTATTTGGGAGCGGGTGGAGGCGGCTTCGTGCAGGGGCTCCAGTTTGGAAGCCCTGGTCACGGCTCCTCTACCGCTGCCGCCGGCCAAGTACACCACCAGCCCGGTAGTGGTGGCGACCCTGCGGATATGGGGCCAGTGGAGGAGGCATGTGGGGGAGATGGGGGCGTCTGTCTGGGCGCCAATCTGCGACAACCATCGGTTTGCCCCCGGCAGTATGGATGGGGGGTTCCGAGTATGGCGGCGAGCAGGGGCGGGAAGGGTGGGTGATATGTTCCTGGAAGGGAGCTTCGCGAGTTTGAGGAGCTTGGAGGAGAAATTTGGGGTGGTAAGGGGAAATGATTTTAGATACCTACAGTTGCGGGACTTTGTTCGTAGACAGGTCCCATCTTTCCCGCGCCTCCCGCCAATGGGGATCCTAGACAGAATAGTCTCTGGGAGGGATGAAGGGGAGGGTAGAGTCTCGGGTATTTATAAGGTGCTCATGAGGGAGGAAGGGTCCCAGACAGAGGAACTGAAACTTAAATGGGAGGAGGAGCTAGGCGGGGAAATGGAGGATGGGCTGTGGGCAGAGGCCCTGAGTAGGGTAAACTCGACCGCGACATGTGCTAGGCTCGGGCTGATCCAATTTAAGGTCGTTCACCGGGCCCATATGACGGTGGCTCGGATGAGCAAATTTTTCGGGATAGAGGACAAATGCGCTAGGTGTGCGGGAGGACCAGCGAACCATGTTCACATGTTTTGGGCATGCCCTGAGCTGAGGGGGTACTGGGAGGGATTTGCGGGGGTCATGTCCCAGGTGCTAAAAACAAGGGTGGTGATGAGCCCAGGGGTGGCAATTTTTGGGGTTTCGGAAGACCCGGGCGTCCAAGGGGAGAAAGAGGCCGATGTGCTGGCCTTTGCTTCCCTGATAGCCCGGCGACGAATACTATTGGCGTGGAGGGACTCAAAGCCCCCGAAGACGGAGTGGTGGCTAGCGGACATGTCGAGTTTCCTGGGGATGGAAAAAATCAAGTTCGCCTTGAGGGGTTCTGTGCAGGGGTTCACCCGGAGGTGGCAACCATTTATTGACTTCTTTGCGGGAGAGTGAGCGTCAGCAGGGGGGGGGGGGGGGGGGGGGGGGTTAGAGTAGAGTAGGAGGGAAAATATGGCGGGTAGTATCGATGGGAGGGGAGCGGGCTTGTGCAATATGTTACGGTGGAAGTATTGAAAGAACGTGGATGTTTGCACATTTTTGCCTTTTTTGCTTCCTTTCTGATGATGTCTGTAACTGTTTATAAAGCCAAAAACTACCTCAATAAAATTGTTTATTAAATAAAAATTATGAAATGAAAATGAAAATCGCTTATTGTCACGAGTAGGCTTCAAATGAAGTTACTGTGAAAAGCCCCTAGTCGCCACATTCCGGCGCCTGTTCGGGGAGGCTGTTACGGGAATCGAACCGTGCTGCTGGCCTGATTGATCTGCTTTCAAAGCCAGCAATTTAGCCCTGTGCTAAACAGCCCCTAAATTAATTAAAAATAATACTTAAATTATTGTTAAATTAAGTTACAATTAACTATATGGCCCTGGTGCTAGATTTTTACTGTAAAATTAAATGCTAAGTATTATTCTCTGCCCTCAGGTGTAGTTACTCCTCTACCTAGTTAATTAATAAGTTTTAATTAGTTTTTTTTCAATGTTTTCTTTTTCAAATTTAACAGATTCCCTACCAGCCAATCAGTTTACAGCTTTACTGTGATGTCATTTCAGTTTTGCCCCGCCACAATTTGAAAAGGTTTTTGTATCCCTTACCTTTCCGAGATGCTCTCTGGGTCTCTCCCTGCAGATTACCAGTTACAAAGCCAGAAGAAAGAAAACAAAATGATAGGAAAAAAGCACCTCCTCCAACTCTGCACCGAATTACCACACTGTTCCAAATGACCAAATTCCAATCCCCACTCTGGCTGCCTCACTCACTCAGGCTGTCTCGACTTCACGTGCGCAAAGCTTACTGAGTGTACGCTTTCTGCCTCTCTCTTGTATAGAATCCAGCTAAACTGAGATGACTCACACTACTTAAGCTTCAAGCAGAAGATTGCAATTTACACCTTTTGCCTCTAATCAGGCAGGGACTGAGGTTACCCCCAGAACGTGTACACATGATCCAAGGGTTCCATGGAGGACCAGTGCACGGTTGCTCCACCCCCATCAGAGACCCCCACCCCCCCCCCCCCCCAACATGGTAGCCCACCCCAACTGAGGCTGGATCCCATGGTTTTCTTGCCCCCCCCCCCCACACCCCCTCCCACAACCCTCCAACCATAGGGTTGTGGGAGGGGGTTCTTTGCCTGTGCGAGAAGTTGGCTACTCACCTCCTCAAGTTCCTGCAGCATCCCATCCACCAGGTACACATTTTTAAAAAGGAGTACTAATCGGTGCCCGCATGACCACTTACTGGGGAGGCGGTTGGATCACAGGAGGCTGTTGCATATGGGATGGCTCCCGTTAATTGTATGGAAATCGCTCTTACGTGGTGATTATTGGTTTCTCATCACACTACGGCGAGATCCCGATTTTGCCTAACTGGCCCGATTTGGCCAGTTGCATCACAAATGTTTTGCCACCCAGCGTGGTTTTCATTTTTTGCCTCTCCCGCTATTCACCGGCCTCGCCGTGCTCTTGCTTGAGCGCAACGAGGCAACTGACTCTCGCCCAAAGTGTTGTTTGATAGCAGTGGCGTACCCATCGGCAGAGCCGAAGAGAAACACCCTGTAAAACCTGCCACAAATATACTCAGACATTTTCCTATCAAATTCTGCTCTTAGTTGCTCCATAGACACATGATCCAAGGGTTCCATGGAGGACCAGTGCACGGTTGCTCCACCCCCAACAGAAACCCCCAACATGGTAGCCCACCCCAACTAAGGCTGGATCCCACGGTTTTCCTGCCCCCCCACCCCCTCCCACAACCCTCCGAGCCTAGGGTCAGCAAGCCCATTGCCTCCGGGTTCTTTGCCTGCTCTTAGTTGCTCCATAGACACATGCAAAGTATAAAAAACTGCACCACCAATGTGAACTTATCCTTTTGTTCTGCAGATAATTTCAGCATATTACTCACCTATCATTTTTTCCCGATTTCCAACTCCTTTTTAGTTACTCATAAACAACATCTCTTTTTTTTGGGAAAATATTTTATTATATAATTGTAACAATTTTTAAGAGGAAAAACTACAAAGCAAACAACACCCACCCAACCAACAACATGGCTTACATACACAATTCCCCAATCCCCCTTTCCCACTAACTATTTCCCACCTCCACCACCCCCCCCCCCCCCCCCCCCCCCCCCCCCCCCCCCTCCCATGCCTCCCTCTTTCCTTCTCCCCCTTTCTGCTGACAGCATTACTTTCCCCAAAGAAGTCGATAAACGGCTGCCACCTCCGGGCGAACCCTAGCATCGATCCTCTCAGGGCAAACTTGACCTTCTCAAGCCTCAGAAACCCGGCCACGTCACTAACCCATACCTCCGATTTTGGGGGTTACGTGTCCCTCCACGCCAATAAGATCTGTCTCCAGCCTACCAAAGAGATAAAGGCCAAAATATCAGCCTCTCTCGCAGCCTGGACTCCCGGGTCTTCCGACACACCGAAAATTGGCACCTCTAGACTCGGTGCCATCCTTGTCTTTAATACCGTGGACATTACATCGGCAAATCCCTGTCAAAATCCCCTAAGCCTCGGACATGCCCTGAGCATGTGGATGTGATTTGCGATCCCTCCCCCACACTGCCCACACCTATCCTTCACCCCTTCAAAAAAAACTGCTCATATGGGCCACAGTCATATGTGTCCTGTTGACCAACTTAAATTGTATCAGGCTTAGCTTGGCACACAGCGAGGATGAGTTGACTCTACTCAGGGCATCCTCCCACAATTCCGCCTCTAATTCTCTGCCCAGTTCTTCTTCCCACTTTCGCTTCACCTCCCCTATCAGGGCTCCCTCCCACTCCATCAGCTCCTTATAAATTTCCAAGACATTTGAAAATGAAAATGAAATGAAAATCGCTTATTGTCACGAGTAGGCTTCAATGAAGTTACTGTGAAAAGCCCCTAGTCGCCACATTCCGGCGCCTGTCCGGGGAGGCTGGTACGGGAATTGAACCGTGTTGCTGGCCTGCTTGGTCTGCTTTAAAAGCCAGCGATTTATCTCAGTGAGCTAAACCAGCCCTCCCCATTCCTGTTTTCTGCACTGCCTTGTCCTGTATCCCCTGGGGCGGGTGGTGCAGGAAGGTCGAAACTTGCCTCTGCGCTAAGTCCCTTGCCTGCAGGCAGCGGAACCCATTCCCCCGGGCAACTCAAACTCCTCCTCCAGATCCTCCAAGCACGGAAAGTTGTCGTCGATAAACAGGTCCCCAAACCATTCCATCCCAGCTTGCTGCCACCTCCGAAATCCCCCCATCCAGGGAGTACAGGGGGCGAGAGAGGCTAATGTTTTGGCTTTTACCTCCCTGGTAGCCCAGAGATGGATCTTGTTGGCGTGGAGGGACTCGGGAACCCCGGTGAAAATCGGTGGTTACCACAAAATGGTGTTTATACCGACGCCCCCTCCACTCCCATATGCTCCCGCCACTGTCCCACACCATCAAGGCAGCTACTACTACCGGGCTTGTGGAGTAGCGAACCGGCAAGAACAGCAGGAGCGCCATTACCAGTGCCCCTAAACTTGTGCCCCTGCATGAGGCCACCCTCATGCGCTCCCACACCAACCCCTCCTCCACTACCCACTTCCTGACCATTGCTATGTTCGCTGCCCAGTAGTAGTTTCTAAAATTCGGTAGGGCCAGACCCCCCATCCCTCGACCCCATTCCAGCAGCACCTTATTTACCCACGGGGTTTTACCCGCCCACACGGACCCAGAGATCACTGCATTCACCCTCTTAAAGAAAGCCTTGGGGGTAAAAATAGGCAGGCACTGAAATACAAACAAAAACCTTGGGAGAACCGTCATCTTTACCGTCTGCATCCTCCCCGCCAGTGACAGCGCGAGCATATCCCATCTTCTGAAGTCCCGCTTCACCTGCTCCACCAACCGAGCCAGATTCAGCTTGTGTAGCTGTTCCCACTCCCGTGCCACCTGGATGCCCAAATACCAAAAAGCTCCCCCGCACCACCTTGAATGGCATCACCCCAATGGCATCACCCCAAAAAGAGGGGGATGTGTGGCGCTGCTAGTCAAGGACAGTATTACGGTGGTAGAAAGGATGCAAGATGGGGACTCTTCTTCCAAGGTAGTATGGGCTGAGGTTAGAAACAGGAAAGGAGAGGTCACCCTGTTGGGAGTTTTCTATAGGCCACCTAATAATTCTAGGGATGTAGAGGAAAGGATGCCGAAGATGATTCTGGAAAAGAGCGAAAGTAACAGGGTAGTTGTTATGGGAGACTTTAACTTTCCAAATATTGACTGGAAAAGATATAGTTCGAGTACATTAGATGGGTCGTTCTTTGTACAATGTGTGCAGGAGGGTTTCCTGACACAATATGTTGACAGGCCAACAAGAGGTGAGGCCACATTGGATTTGGTTTTGGGTAATGAACCAGGCCAGGTGTTAGATCTGGAGGTAGGTGAGCACTTTGGAGACAGTGACCACAATTCGGTGACCTTTACATTAGTGATGGAAAGGGATAAGTATACCCTGCAGGGCAAGAGTTATAGCTGGGGGAAGGGCAATTATGATGCCATTAGACATGACTTAGGATGTGTAGGTTGGAGAAGTAGGCTGCAAGGGTTGGGCACACTGGATATGTGGAGCTTGTTCAAGGAACAGCTATTGCATGTTCTTGATAAGTACGTACCAGTCAGGCAGGGAGGAAGGGGTCGAGCGAGGGAACCGTGGTTTACCAAAGAAGTGGAATCTCTTGTTGAGAGGAAGAAGGAGGCCTATAAAAGATGAGGCGTAAAGTTTCAGTTGGGGCGCTTGGTAGTTACAGGGAAGCGAGGAAGGATCTAAAGAGAGAGCTAAGACGGGCAAGGAGAAGTCTTTGGCAGGTAGGATCAAGGAAAACCCAAAAGCTTTCTATAGGTATGTCAGGAATAAAAGAATGACTAGGGTAAGAGTAGGGCCAGTTAAAGACAGTGGTGGGAAGTTGTGTGTGGAGGCTGAGGAGATAAGCGAGATACTAAATGAATACTTTTCGTCAGTATTCACTCAGGAAAAAGATAATGTTGTGGAGGAGAATGCTGAGACCCAGGCTATTAGAATAGATGGCATTGAGGTGCGTAGGGAAGAAGTGTTGGCAATTCTGGACAAGGTGAAAATAGATAAGTCCCCGGGGCCTGATGGGATTTATCCTAGGATTCTCTAGGAAGCCAGGGAAGAGATTGCTGAGCCTTTGGCTTTCATTTTTATGTCATCATTGGCTACAGGAATAGTGCCAGAGGACTGGAGGATAGCAAATGTGGTCCCTTTGTTCAAGAAGGGGAGTAGAGATAACCCCGGTAACGATAGGCCGGTGAGCCTAACGTCTGTTGTGGGTAAAGTCTTGGAGAGGATTATAAGAGATACGATTTATAATCATCTAGATAGGAATAATATGATTAGGGATAGTCAGTATGGTTTTGTGAAGGGTAGGTCATGCCTCACAAACCTTATCGAGTTCTTTGACAAGGTGACTGAACAGGTAGACGGGGGTAGAGCAGTTGACGTGGTGTATATGGATTTCAGTAAAGCGTTTGATAAGGTTCCCCACGGTCGGCTATTGCAGAAAATACGGAGGCTGGGGATTGAGGGTGATTTAGAGATGTGGATCAGAAATTGGCTAGTTGAAAGAAGACAGAGGGTGGTGGTTGATGGCAAATGTTCAGAATGGAGTTCAGTTACGAGTGGCGTACCACAAGGATCTGTACTGGGACCGTTGCTGTTTGTCATTTTTATAAATGACCTAGAGGGCGCAGAAGGATGGGTGAGTAAATTTGCAGACGGCACTAAAGTCGGTGGAGTTGTAGACAGTGCGGAAGGATATTGCAGGTTACAGAGGGACATAGATAAGCTGCAGAGCTGGGCTGAGAGGTGGCAAATGGAGTTTAATGTAGAGAAGTGTGAGGTGATTCACTTTGGAAAGAATAACAGGAATGCGGAATATTTGGCTAATGGTAAAATTCTTGGTCGTGTGGATGAGCAGAGGGATCTCGGTGTCCATGTACATAGATCCCTGAAAGTTGCCACCCAGGTTGATAGGGTTGTGAAGAAGGCCTATGGTGTGTTGGCCTTTATTGGTAGAGGGATTGAGTTCCGGAGCCATGAGGTCATGTTGCAGTTGTACAAAACTCTAGTACGGCCGCATTTGGAGTATTGCGTACAGTTCTGGTCGCCTCATTATAGGAAGGACGTGGAAGTTTTGGAACGGGTGCAGAGGAGATTTACCAGGATGTTGCCTGGTATGGAGGGAAAATCTTATGAGGAAAGGTTGATGGACTGGAGGTTGTTTTCGTTAGAGAGAAGAAGGTTAAGAGGTGACTTAATAGAGGCATACAAAATGATCAGAGGGTTAGATAGGGTGGACAGTGAGAGCCTTCTCCCGCGGATGGAGGTGACTAGCACGAGGGGGCATAGCCTTAAATTGAGGGGTAATAGATATAGGACAGAGGTCAGAGGTAGGTTTTTTACGCAAAGAGTGGTGAGGCCATGGAATGCCCTACCTGCAACAGTAGTGCACTCGCCAACATTGAGGGCATTTAAAAGTTTATTGGATAAGCATATGGATGATAAGGGCATAGTGTAGGTTAGATGGCCTTTCGTTTTTGACTTCCCATGTCGGTGCAACATCGTGCCCATGTCAGTGCAACAAATTCCCCTAGGATCCCCATAATCTCTCCAATCTCCCCACAGCGGGTCAGAAATATACAAAAGCAGGTCATCCTCATATCGTGAGACCCTGTGCTCCACTCCCTCAACACCCCCCCCCCCACCCCTCCCCCACCCCTTATTATTCCTTGCCATTTTTGATGCCCTGCCAGTGGCTCCATGGCCAAGGCAAACAGCAGTGGGGAGAGTGGACATCCCTGCCTCGTCCCCCGGTGCAGGTTAAAATAATCCAAGCTCACTTGGTTCGCCCGCAATCTCGCCACCAGTGCCTGGTATAGCAACCAGACCCAAGCTACAAATCCCTGCCCAAACCCAAACCGCCCCAGGACCTCCCACAAATACCCCCACTCCACCCGATCAAAGGCTTCTCTACATGCATGGCGACCACCACCTCCACCTCTCTTTCACCTGAGGGCATCATTATCACATTTAACTCTTCTAATGTTCGCCGCCAAATGCCTCCCCTTCACAAACTCCATTTGGTCCTCCCCTATCATCCCGGCACACAATCCTCTATTCTCGAGGCCAAGATCATGAGCAGTAGCTTGGCATCAACATTTAGAAGGGAGAATGGCCTGTACGACCCGCATTGCTCCGGGTCCTTTTCCCGCTTCAGGATGAGAGAAATCGAGGCCTGTGACATCATCTGGGGGAGTACCCCTCACTCCCTAGCCTCATTAAACGCCCTTCCCAGCAAGGGCCCCAGCACTGCTGAAAACCTTTTATAGAACTCCACTGGGTACCCGTCCGGCCCCGGGGCCTTGCACGACTGCATAGCCTCCAGCCCCTCCACCACTTCAATCAGCCCAATTGCGGCCCGTAAACCCTCCACAAGCTCTTCTTCCACCCTCGGAAACTCCAGTCCCTCTAGAAACCATCTCATCCCCTCCACCCCGGCTGGGGGTTCTGACTCATATAACCTGCAGTTAAAATTCCTAAACACCCCGTTCACCCCCACCGGGTCGAAGATCGTATTACCCACTCTGTCCTTCATTTTCCCAAACTCCTTCACCGCCTCCCGCTTCCTTAGCTGGTGTGCCAGCATCCTACTCGCCTTCTCCCCATATTCGTACAACACCCCCCCCCCCTCGCCTTTCTTAGCTGCCCCACCGTCTTTCCTGTGGATAGCAACCCAAACCCATCTGCAGCTACCTCCTGTCTACCTGGAGAATCTCCTCCATCTAACCTAACCATCTGAGCCCGCTCTGCCGTCTCCCTGTGTGCCAGTATCGATATAAACTCGCCTCTCACCACTGCCTTCAACTCCTCCCATACCGTAGTTGCCGGAACCTCCCCGTATCGTTTACCTCTAGATACCTCCAAATGGCCTCCCTCACCTGCACACACCTCCTCCACCGCTATCAGCCCTACATCTAACCTCCCCTTCCCCCCCCCCCCACACTTACTCACCCGTAAGTCCACCCAGTGCAGGGCGTGATCAGATAGCACAATCGCCGAGTCCACCACCTCCGCCAGCAACGTCCTATCCATAACAAAAAAGTCAATTCGCGAGTACTCTTTTTGTACATGGCTCTTGGCCGCCCAAACCTCCGTGGATCCACCCCCCATTTGTTCCATAAACTCTTTTAGTCCCTTCGCTGCCGCCGACACCCTCCCTGTCCTCGAGTTTGACTGATCCAGCCTTGGATCTATAACCGTATTAAAGTCCCCCCCATAATTTGTGGGCAGCATGGTAGCACAAGTGGCTAGCGCTGTGGCTTCACAGCGCCAGGGTCCCAGGTTTGATTCCCCGCTGGGTCACTGTCTGTGCAGAGTCTGCACGATCTCCCCATGTCTGCGTGGGTTTCCTCCGGGTGCTCCGGTTTCCTCCCACAGTCCAAAGACGTGCAGGTTAAATGGATTGGCCATGATAAATTGCCATTAGTGTCCAAAGCAGGGGTGGGCAAACTACGGCCCGCGGGCCGCATGCGGCCCGCCAAAGGTATTTCTGCGGCCCACCAAGTCATTAAAAAAAAAAAAAAAAAAAAAATTTCTAAAAAAAATTTTTTTTTTTTTTTAAATTTTTTTTTTAAAAGGTTAATGGGTGGGGGGGCTGTTGGATTACTTACTGGCATAGGGTGGATACGTTGACTTGAGTAGGGTGATCATTGCTTGGCACAACGTCGAGGGCCGAAGGGCCTGTTCTGTGCTGTACTGTTCTATGTTCTATATGAGGCGCCCAGAATCATAACCGGGTGAAGTAATTATTTTACTTAATATACTATGCGGCCCTTTGTGAATTGTGAATTTCTGAATGCGGCCCTTGCACGGAAAAGTTTGCCCACCCCTGGTCCAAAGGTTAGGAGGGGTTATTGGGTTATGGGGATAGGGTGCAAGTGAGGGCTTAAGTGGGTAGATGCAGACTCGATGGGCCGAATGGCCTCCTTCTGCACTCATCAGCCGATGAGAGTCCAGATCAGGGATCTTCCCCAATACCCGCCTCATGAACTCTATGTCATCCCAGTTCGGAGCATAAATGTTCACCAGTACCACCGGCATCCCCTCCAACTTCCCACTTACCATAACATAACTTTCCCCCGAGTCCGCCACTACACTTCCCACTTTGAATGCCACCCCCTTGTTAATCAAAATCGCCACCTCCCTTGTTTTGGAATCTAGCCCTGAATGGAATACCTACCCGACCCACCCCTTCCTCAGCCTAGCTTATCCACCACCCTCAGGTGTGTCGCCTGTATCATTGCCACATCCCCATTTAAGCTTTTCAAATGTGCAAACATACAGACACTCTTGACTGGCCCAATCTACCCTCTCACGTTCCATTTGATCAGCCCTGTCAGGAGGCACCCTGCCGCCACCCCCCTCTTTCAACCAACCAACCATAATCCTTCTTGGGTCAGCCTCCAGCCTGTGTCCCACACCTCCTCAGGCCCACCCTCAGGCACCCACCATCATCGACCCTCCCCATGTCACCTTTTAACAACCTCTCCCCTGTCAGCAGCATCCCCCCTCCCCATAACAAAATAACAACCCCAACTCCCATCAACACACTAACCACCTGCTCTCACCCCTCTCCGCCTCCATGAGCTAGCGCGCCCAGCTAGCCTGGTAGCCCCCGTCCATGACACCTAGCATCCTACCCTCACTGATTCCCCTCCACCCTGCTCAGCCATCCTCCCAGTGCAAACTTTACAATCCCCACCAGACACAAATAAAGAGCAACCCACCATCCCCAATCAAGAACAAAACAAACCCAGAACAGACCAACGGCCCCTAACGCAGTGCAAAAGTGTTTATACTGTCATGTGAGAGTACCTTTAAGAAATCAGTGTTTAAGAAATGTACCTTTAAGAAATGGGTTTTTATCAGTGATGTCAGAGTGTGGGTGGAGCTGAGCTGTCTGTCATCTTTTTACTTTGTTTTAGGCTGTTTGCTGCAGCGTGTGTTTTAGTTTTGTTTTCAGTGTTGGAGCTGAAGCCAGACAGAGCAGGTGTACTGTTGATCTCTCTGCCCCTCATGATCTCTTGATCATTTGGTGAATTCAAAATTATAAATGTTTTCGGTAGTGTATGTAAACCTAATATGCTTCTGTTAAAAGGTGTTTCTTCTGTCTTCTGGATGTTGTTTGGGAAGTGATTAAGGATTACTTAGTGTTGTATTCTTTGGGGCTTGTATTTTAATTAATGGTTGTTAAGATGTTCACTGCATGTTTCAAAAAGTAGATTCTCGAACATCTGCACCACATATGCGGCGGGATCCGCTCCCTCGCTGCCCTCAGACAGGCAGACGATCCTGACATTCTGCCTG
Source organism: Scyliorhinus canicula (assembly GCF_902713615.1). Classification (NCBI taxonomy): domain Eukaryota; kingdom Metazoa; phylum Chordata; class Chondrichthyes; order Carcharhiniformes; family Scyliorhinidae; genus Scyliorhinus; species Scyliorhinus canicula. The sequence goes on along the minus strand of NC_052152.1, from coordinate 126,940,030 downwards.
CGCGATCGATTCTCCAGATCCTCCACTTTCTACTGCAGCCTCCTTTGTTGATCTCGCATCAACCCCATCTCTGCAGTCATCGAGGCGAGCTGCTCCTCGTGCTCTCCCACCGCCTCCTCTACCTTCTGGATCAACTGGCCATGGGCCTCTAACCTCATCTCCATAGAGTTGATCCCCGCCTTTATTGGGTCCACCATCCTGGCCAGGTCCTCCAAGTTCTCCTTCCGCTGCTGGACAAATTTCTCGTGGAGGAAGTTCACTAACTGATCGGTAGACCACTGGGCGAGCAAGATCCGACCCTGACCCTCGGCCGTCTTCCCCGTGTCGCAGGCACCACACCAGCTTTTGACGATTGTTCTCTCCTTTTTCGACCACTTCTGGTCCACGAATCCATACGTCGGTGGGATAATCTCTTCTTCCAACCCTCCTGCACCTTTTACAATCTCTCAGCTCTGCCATTAGCTAGGGGAAAGGTCCAAAACGTCCACCACGAGCGGGAGCCACCAAATGTGCGACCACTTACACCATGCCCGCCACCGGATGTCCGTAAATAACATTTCGATGAAGACTTTAAGCTCTTGACTTGCGCTCTCCTTTTCCCCCACAACAGCTCCTGTCCAATAGCTTGTCCCCCACAACAGCTCCTGTCCAATAGCTTGTCCCCCACAACAGCTCCTGTCCAATAGCTTGTCCACCACAATAGCTTTTCCCCCACAACAGCTCCTGTCCAATAGCTTGTCCACCACAACAGCTTTTCCCCACAACAGCTTCTGTCCAATAGCTTGTCCACCACAACAGCTTTTCCCCACAACAGCTTCTGTCCAATAGCTTGTCCACCACAATAGCTTTTCCCCCACAACAGCTCCTGTCCAATAGCTTGTCCACCACAACAGCTCCTGTCCAATAGCTTGTCCCCCACAACAGCTCCTGTCCAATAGCTTGTCCACCACAATAGCTTTTCCCCCACAACAGCTCCTGTCCAATAGCTTGTCTCCCACAACAGCTCCTGTCCAATAGCTTGTCCCCCACAACAGCTCCTGTCCAATAGCTTGTCCACCACAATAGCTTTTCCCCCACAACAGTTTCTGTCCAATAGCTTGTCCACCACAATAGCTTTTCCCCCACAACAGCTCCTGTCCAATAGCTTGTCCCCCACAACAGCTTCTGTCCAATAGCTTGTCCACCACAATAGCTTTTCCCCCACAACAGCTTCTGTCCAATAGCTTGTCCACCACAACAGCTTTTCCCCCACAACAGCTCCTGTCCAATAGCTTGTCCACCACAACAGCTCCTGTCCAATAGCTTTTCCCCCACAACAGCTCCTGTCCAATAGCTTGTCCACCACAATAGCTTTTCCCCCACAACAGCTCCTGTCCAATAGCTTTTCCCCCACAACAGCTCCTGTCCAATAGCTTGTCCACCTTGCACAACTAATTGATGAGAATTGATTGTAATGTTCAGTAACAAGGCTTCGGGGGCCAGGAGGTGGGTTACTCACCGCAGGATTCATAGCCTCTGACCTGCCCTGGTAGCCACAGTGTTAATATAGCTAGTCCAGTTCAGTTTCTGTTCAATGGTAACTCCCAGGATGTTGATTGTGGGGGATTCAGCGATGGTAATGCCATTGAATGTTAAGAACGATGATTTTGTTCTCTCTTGTTGGAGATGGTCATTGGCTGACACTCGTATGTGCACAAATGTTACTTGTCACTGCTCGGCCCAAGCCTGGATATTACTCAGGTCGTGCTGCATTTGGACAAGGACTGCTTCAGTATAAAATGGTCGTAAATTGTGCTGAAGATTGTGCAGTCATCAGCGAATGTTCAGCACCATTCTGATGTTAATTAATACCCCGAGGAACTCCTGCAGTGATGTCTTGAGACTGAGATGATTGACCTTCAAAAACCACCATAATCATCTTCCTTTATGCCAGGTATGACTCCAACCAGCGGAGAGTTTTCCCCCTGATTCCCATTGACTCCAGTTTAGCTAGAGCTCTTTGATGCCATACTCGGTCAAATCCTGCCTTGATGTTAAGGGCAGTCACTCACACCTCACTTCTGGCATTCAGCTGTTTTGTCCATGTTTGAACCAAGGCTGTAATGTGATCAGGAGCTGAGTGAGACTGACCAAACTGAGCATCAACGAGCACATTATTGCTGAGTGAGTGCCACTTGATAGCTCTGTTCATGACCCCATCTGTCACTTCACTGATGGAGTGGTAATTGGCCAGGTTGGATTTGTCCCGTTTCTTGTCTTATGGACACACCTGGACAATTTTCCACATTGCCGGGTAGATGGCCAGTATTGTAGCTGTACAGGAACAGCTTGGCTAGGGGCATGACAAGTTCTGGAGCACAAGCCTTCAGTCCTATTGCCATAATATTGTCAGGGCCCATAGCCTTTGCAGCATAGAGTGCCTTCAGCTGTTTCTTGATATCATGTGGAGTGAAGACTGACGTCTGTGATACTGGGGACCCCTGGAGGAGACCGAGATGGATCATCAACTCTGGACCTCTTGCTGAAGATTGTTGCGAATTTCTCAGCCTTGTCTTTTGCAAAGATGTGCTGGGCTCACCCATTACTGAGGATGGGGATATTTGCGGAGCCTCCTCCTCCGGTGAGTTATTTAATTGTCCACCACCATTCATGACTGGATGTGGCAGGACAGAAGAGCTTAGATCTGATCTTTTGCTTGTGGGATCACTTAGTTCTGTCTATCACATGCTACTTGGCACATCAAATTAGTCCTGTATTTTAGCTTCACCAGGCTGACACTTCATTTTTCAGTCTGCCTGGTGCTGCTCCTGGCATGCTCTCCTGCACTCTTCCTTGAACCAAGATTGATCCCCTGGGTTTGTGGCAATGGTAAAGTTCAGGATATGCCAGACCATGAGGTTTCAGATTGTGATTGAACACAATTCTGCTGCTGCTGATGGCGCACAGCGCCTCATGGATACCCAGTCTTGAGTTATTAGATCTGTTCTGAATCTATCCCATTTGGCACGGTGATAGTGTCACATAATAGAATCATGTCTGGCCGAGGTCACTGCGTTCCTGGTCCCGTCATCCCAGTCAATTGTTTCCTGATCTGGCAGTCACACATCAGTGTGACCCTATCTGTCCTGTCTATCCCAGGTCGCTTTCTGGCCCGGGTCAAATGAGCCTGGTCCACTTTGTCTAACCTGGGTCAGCCTATATCCCAAGTCAGTGCCTTATTCAAAGAGAAACTATTTTTAGATGACTGAATCATTGAGTATAGAGATCAATTGGAGGCAAAGCCTTGTGCAGTCTGGCTCCTCAATGTATATATTTGGCATCCTACTCAGTAAAGAGAGCTAACGATTAATTTATCTCATGTCAGAAATGAAATCTGTTGCTGGTCTCTGCTGAGATTCCAGTCATCTCTATCAGGAGCTGTGAGATTTAATAACAGGCCTGAGATTGAGTACAGTGTTCACACAGTGTTCCAAAAATCAGCTCACTGCCACCAAATCCTTCATCCCTCATGTAGCCCGCCCTGTCAACAAACAATACACTGCACAATTAACAGCTCGAGAATAGATGAGAAAATCATACTTATCTGCGGGAATGGTGTCAGCCTGTTCTCTCCTGCAAGAAGGCTCAGTTTCCAGAGGGCTGTGTATTCAGAGAGCTCAAAGACTGAACAGCAGGGGTTGATTCTGAGTACCAATCACGAGATGGTGTCACTCACTGACCCCACAGTCTTGGCTGCACTTTCACTAACCTTCAGCTATCCAATGACCTGTGACCTGCCTCCCCTCCCCTCTCCGCATACTGGAACCAATGACATGCCATCATCCTGTTTTTTGGGTAAACAGTGAACGGGGTCACTGAGAGTCCTGTGTTACACACACACTGTACCATCAAACGGAGAGGCTGGGAATAGAAAGACTGAAGAAAGAGAGGGTTTGTTCTCAGAAAAGCTCTGAGTAGAATTATAAAAATGAGTTAGGAGCCAAGGATTAGTTCACAGTTTGGTGTTCTCTGGAAATATCAAATCTTGGTCTAGATGTGTAACTGAAAGAAATAATCAGAAAGCTGGCTGCTGACTGATTAATCCGTCATGTGACCTCCAACTTCACAGTCTCTCCGTTGCTAAACCCACACATCAAACACTTTCATCCACCAATCAGATTCTTTGTTAAACTATTGGATGATTCTTGACTCTCAGCCAAGAACCCCCTCATCTCATCTCAACAACCTTCTTCACAAAGAGCCTGTGCACATGGGATGCTGTCCTGTCCACGAGGGGCCTCGTACGGTGTACGCGGGGCCAACCCTGTGCTGGCGGGGCCCCATCCTGTGCACACTTGAGACTGTGCGGAGTCTGCATGTTCTCTCCGTGTCTGCATGGGTGTCCTCCGGGTGTTCCGGTTTCCTCCCACAGTCCAAAGATGTGCAGATTAGGTGGATTGGCCGTGATAAATTGCCCTTAGTGACCAAAAAGGTTAGGAGGGGTTATTCGGTTACGGAAATGTGGAAGTGGGGGCATAAGTGGGTCGGTGCAGACTCGATGGGCCGAATTGCCTCCTTCTGCACTGTATGTTCTATGTTCTCTTGCCCTAGAACAATTAACTGTTCATAGTCAGTCTAATTCTGTACGCACTGAGGCCTATCTGCGCATGTTTGGTCCTGTTTATACATTCTACAATTGGCCCACAACTGAGCCCTGTCCTGTATACACAGAGACTTGGCAAGTTCTCCAGGTTTTTAAAATTCCCTTTATTATTGTGTATGCGAGTTCCTTGCAGCATTCAGCGATGTCAATGAGGAGCCCCAGTTGATGATGAATAGCCCAGATCAATTTTTGAGTTAGTCCCAATGTATTGAGAGATCTGGGATTCAAGGAAGCTGAATTTATTTTGTTTTCCCAGCAATGAGCAGCCTCATGTGATATAGCTTTTATCCAGGAATTCCTGGCTGCAGACCAGGGCATGTTTGGACAGAGCCCTGTGGGATATTCTCAACAGCCTTTCAAATCAAACCAAATTAAAAGATATTTAACAATTACTCTGGAAATAGAATGTCTTGAGCGATGTGAACCAATAACTTGATTCTTCTAATAGGAGGTTATTGTGTCATGCCTGACCTCCAAATATCCATGAGACGTTCCTGCCCACTAATTTTCTTCCTCATTTTCCTTTTTTTACAATTCATTTGCGGGATATGGGCGTCACTGGTTAGGCCAGCATTTATTTCCCATCCCAAGTTGCCCTTCAGAAGGTGGTGGTGAATTGCCTTCTTGAACTGTTGCAGTCCTTGAAATGTAGGTACACCTACTGTGTTGTTAGGGAGGGAGTTCCTTCCAGGATGTTACCCCAGCGACAGTGAAGCAACATTGATATATTTCCAAGTCAGGGTGGTGAGTGACTTGGTGGGGAACCTTCAGGTGGTGGGGTTCCCAGGTATCTGCTGCTCTTGCCCTTCTAGATGGTAGTAGTTGTATGTTTGGAAGGTGCTGTCTAAGGAACCTTAGCGGGCTACTGAAGTGCATCTTGTAGATGGCACACATGGTTGCCATTGTCCGTCTGTGGTGGAGGGTTTGAATGTTTGTGAAAGGGGGAGCAATCAAGCGGGGTTGCTTTGTCCTGGATGGTGTCAAGCTTCTTGAGTGTTGTAGGAGCTGCACTCATCCAGGCAAGTGGAGAGTGTTCCATTACACTCCTAACTTGCGCCTTGTAGATGGTGGACAGGCTTGGGGGGGGGGGGGGGGGGGGGTTAGGAGGGGAGTTCCTCGCCATAGGATTCCTAGCCTTTGACCTGCCCTGATAGCCTCAGTATTAATATGGCTAGTCCAGTTCAGTTTCTGATCAATGGTAAACCCCAGGAGTGGCCCAATTCTGTTCCTATGTCTCATGGTCTTATGGAATGGTGCTGAACATTGTGCAGTCACCTGCGAACATCCCCACTTCTGACCTTACGCTGGAAAGGAGGTCATTGGTGAAGCAGCGGAAGATGGCAGTGTGGAAGGGGGGCGCGGTTGTCCCGCTGTGACATGCGGGGGGTGGAGAGCGCGGTCCAACCATGAACTGGGGGTGCCGTTCGTCCGTGATTGGTGAATGGTTCATAGAATCATAAAATTTACAGTGCAGAAGGAGGCCATTCGGCCCATCGAGTCTACACCGGCCCTTGGAAAGAGCACCCTACTTAAGCCCACAACTCCACCCTTTCCCTGTAACCCAGTAACCCCACCTAACTTTTTGGGACACTAAGGGCAATTTAGCATGGCCAATCCACATAACCTGCACATTTTTGGACTATGGGAGGAAACCGGAGCACCCGGAGGAAACCCACGCAGACATGGGGAGAATGTGCAGACTCCGCCCAGATAGTGACCCAAGCCGAGAATCGATCCTGGAACCCTGGAGCTGTGAAGCAACAGTGCTAACCACTGTGCCACCATTTACAGGTAACCTCCGCACCATCTCTCCCATTACCACTGAGCACACGGAGCATGACAACCTCTGAGCTCACTTCATCTATAAAACTATTGATTCAATTTTCTTTCAGCAAAAATCAGCAAATCTAGTTTATAATGTAGATATATATTTACAGTAGTATAGTTATAATCTCAAAATGGCAAAATAATAACCCATAAGGCTAACGTATCATTTCAAAAATAGTCTTTAAATATATACTATTTAATTTTGAATTCTTTCCCACTCTGAGTCCATGTTGAACTAAATTACTTCACACAAATTTTAAACCAATTTTTCTTTCAAACTGATTTTCTTTCAGGAAATCTGCAGGTTTAATCCTCTGTTTAAGCACCACTGCCCTTTTTGTATCTCAGAGACACGCTCCTGGAATTTGGTGCTTTTTGCCAGTCGGCAACAAAGAGGGTGCTGGGTTGAAAGAACTGAACTGTTTGAAAGTCTGGATCTACCTGACAGTTTTTGGGTTAATTTAACCAGTTTCATGGTCTGAACTTGCCGGCAGGCACCAAAGAAACACTTATGAGTTTCATTTAAAAGCTGATTAGACACAATTAGAGCACTAAGTGTGAGTTCCTCATACCCACTTCCCCAGGCGGTGACTGACACACAGTGACAGCATCTAGAATGGCTCTGGGATCGAGGGTGAGGGTGAACTGTTTCCCGGACATGGCACTGGAGCCCCAGATATGGAGGGATTTCCTATGTGACAGGATGGAAGGAATTCACCTCGTCAGATCACCCATACCCCTCGCCTTGTCCCTCTCACTCACCTTGCCAACAGCACCCAGCGTACCACTTCCCCTTCCTACGCCTCTCCTTGCGGAGTCTGCTGCTGTTTTACCCAACCTCAGCTGCAACTTCCATTCCTCATCCAGATCAAGGGATGAACTAGTAACATGTTGGTGATCGAACACCCTCCAGGTATCCACTAAGGTGCAGTAACACACTTACATTTACTGAGTGAATTTACTGAGTGAATTCCTCAGGAGAATTTCCAGAATAAACGTTGCTCCAGTGTTGGTGATATTTCTCTCAGAAACCCTCCCGATGTGTTTGTGACGTCCTCAGTACAGCTCCAGCGACAAGTGAATCAGAAATAATGAGCATCCCTTTAAGTAATGTTTGAAATCCACATCAACACCACATTTAGACCCAATCAGCTGCTCGCTGTTAGGAGAGGTTGTCAGTGGAAACATCACCAAACTGACATGCTGCCTCTTTAATGAGCATTTTAACTTGCAATCAGCTCATTAATGATGTTCTTGCACAGGCCTCCACTCCTCTCCCACAATAACACCTTACAATAAACACAGATTACACCAGACTCTCAGCTCCAGACTTCATTATGGTCCCCTTTTCACCTCTTCAGTGCCGAAAATATTCAGTGAATTCACCCTTCCCTGTTTTCAAGTATCAGTCTATTCAAATTGTTACTAAAATATGGATGTAGATTAGGATGAGGGTTTGTATGGGTTACTGTATAATTCTATACAGTCAATGTCAACTGTGGAGTGGGTGTTCCTGCAACCTCAAAGGTCAAATGGGCCTTGAGAGTTATTGGCAGAGAGTTATTCTGGGTGAAAGGAGGCATATTGTACGCCTCCAGGGCAGACATGACCCAGGTAATTACCTCAGCCTGAAGTCACAAACATCTGCCCGTCACCTATATGCCAAGATATAAAGCCAGTCCATTTCTAACAGGAGATCAGAGGGGGTTATCGACACATATCCTGCTCCTGGTCCCAGGTGAGGTGGGACAGCATTCCAGGAGGAACTCCAGCTCATCCAGGATTCGCCCACGCCCTGCAGACTTTGGCGGGGATGGGTGGTGTGGTGTGGGAGAGGGGGAGGGGGTGTAGGGGAGGGTGGTGGGGGAGAGGGAGATGGGTGGATGGTGCGGTATGGAAGAGTGGTGGTGGGAGAGGGGGAGAGTGGTGTGGGGGAGCAGGGAAGGAGTGGGAGGATGTAAATGGTGTAGTGTGGGAGAGGGGGTGGTGTAGTATGGAGGGGGAGGGAGTGGATGGTGTGGGAATGGGGTGGTGGGAGAGAGGGTGGGTGGTGTAGTGTTGGAGGGGGAGGGTGTGGATGGTGTGGGAAAGGGGGTGGTGGGAGAGAGGGTGGGTGGTGTAGTGTTGGAGGGGAAGAGAATGGATGGTGTGGGAAAGGGGGTGGTGGGAATGTGGGGGGAGGGAGGTGTTTATTTTAAAGTTAGTTACAGGATGTCGGTGTAGCTGGTTAGGTCAGCATTTATTACCCATATCTAGTTGCCCTTCAGAAGTGGTGGTAAACTGCCTTCTTGAACCGCTGCAATTCCTGAGGTGTAGGTACACCCACTGTGCTGTCAGGGAGAGGATTCCAGAAATTAAACCCAGCGACAGTGAAGGAACAGCAGTATATTTCCAAGTAGGGATCGTGACTAACTTGGAGAGGAACCTCCAGGTGGTAGGCTTTCCTGGTATCTGCATGTCTTGTCCTGCTAGATGTAGTGGTCATGGATTTAGAAGGTGTTGTCTAAGGAACCTTGGTACACATGGCTGCCACTGTTAGTTGGTGGTGGAGGGTAGTGCGGAATACCATCCATTGTGGGCAAATCTGCATTTCAGAACAAGACAGCTAGTTTCAATCTAATATGCACTGCCGTGATCTATCCAAGGCTTTGGAATCTAACCCCTTTGTCTTGGAGATCTCGGGCGAGTGCCGTTCAGTGCTAGTCCCCACAAATGAGTGCCCAGGTGACACTCATAGGGGCACTGCCAGGCTGGCAATGCCAAGTGCCATTTTTCACATGATGAGATTGTGGTGGGGGTGTGCTGTGACGGTGCAGGGGGGCCTGAAGATTGGGGTTGGGGTTTGTCTTTACTATTGTTGGGGGAGAAGAGTTCCGGCGAGTGGAGCAGTGATCAGAGGCTGGATTCTCCGTTTCTCAGACGAAGTGCTGACGCAGGGTCGGAGAATCCCCAGTGGGGGTGGGAAGTGAGTTCCGCCCCGCCGCCCCAACGGCAGCTGCCCTATTCTCCAGCGCCGTTTTTCGGGGGCTGGCGGGATTCCCACCACACCGGTTGGGGGCCGCTGCCGATTTTCCGGGCCCCGATGTGTCGAGTGGCCGTAAAGTTTTGCCTAGTCCCACCGGTGTGAATTATTCACCTCACACACGGCAGGACCTGGCAGGTAAGTGTGCGGGGGCAGTCCTGGGGTGGGGGGGGGGGGGGCGCGTGGGGTGGCCCCCACAGTGGCCTGGCCTGCGATCAGGGCCTACCAATCTGTGGGTGGGCGGCCGGGTTCCGTGGGGGGGCTTCGTTCCTCTGTGCCGGGCCACTGTAAGGCTCCGCCATATTGCCCAGGAGCCGGCGGGGAGAAGGGAGCCCCCGCGCATGCGCAGTAATACGCCGGCCAGTCTGCGCATGCACGGAAATACATGCATGCGAGAACTCGTGCCGGCACTTTACAGCCAGCTGGAGCTGTGTGGTCCACTCCGGTGTCAACCTTGCCCCGGAGAAATTGGAGAATTCCTCACTTTCGGGGGCTGGTTGTGCCGGAGTGGTTGGTGCCGGTTTTCCCACCGGCGTGGGGAAAGAGCCCCATTTTCAGAGAATCCCACCCGTGGACTTTTACGACAGCAAAACCGGCGCAACGATTCACCAACTCCAAAGGGGCTATCACCACCGTCACGTAAAACGCCACCGTTTGCGAGTGAAACAGCGCCGGATTCGCCGGTTCCATGATATCAAAGATGTCATAGAACAGACAGTGCAGAAGGAGGCCATTCGGCCCATTGAGTCACTTAAGCCCTCACTGCCACCCTAACCCCAAAACCCAACAACCCCATCTAACCTATCTAACCTTTTTTTTGGACACTAAGGGCAATTTCGCATGGCCAATCCACCTAACCTGCACATCTTTGGACTGTGGGAGGAAACCGGAGCACCCGAAGGAAACCCACGCAGACACGGGGAGGACGTGCAGACTCCACACAGACAGTGACCCAAGCCGGGAATCGAACCTGGGGCCCTGGAACTGTGAAGTCACAGTGCTATCCACTTGTGCTACTGTGCCGCCATGTGATTACCGTACAGCTGCAGCCGCACTTAAGCGATTCATCCCCCCCATACATGGCTGGAAGGAGAATAGCGCCGCGGTTCCAGGACACAGGGCTCGACACCCTTCTGGATGTTGTGAAGGAGAGGCGGGTGATCCTGTACCCTGGCCCAGCAGGATCGCCGGCAGGCGCCACCGTTCGCCGTGCCTGAGCGCAGGTGGCAGGTGCCGTCAGCTCCATTGGCGAAGTCGCCCGGACTGCCATCCATTGCAGAAAGAAACTGCACAACCTCCTCAGGGCGGCCAGGGTGAGTAGGCAGCGCTGTGCCCCTGGCACCAACCCCCACACACATGTTTCCTGGACCCCCAGCCTGACCCACATGCCTGCACCCGTCAGCCATAATGACCGGGTGCCCTGACCACTGATGCCATCATCTACCCAACCCCTGTGCTGCATGCCCCGGACTACCTAACAGTGTCTTTGTTTGTGTTTGCATTTCCGACCCCGCCCCCCGCCAGGACAAGGCCACGCACAACGCCGGGAGCGAGAGAAGACCAGAGGGGGACTACCAGACCTGCGCCCCTCACCATGCCCAAGCAGAGGGCACTGGACGGCGGCCCGGAGGAAAGGGCGAGGAGGTGAGACCCTGCTTAGTTGCAGATCCTCATGACACTTGTGGGCAACACCACCCACCCAGAATCCTCAAACCGTTCCTCATACGACAAGTTCTTTATTCCAAGGATTATTCTCGTGTACCTCCTCTGGATCCTATCCTAGGCCAGCACATCCTGCTTTAGATACCGGGCCCAAAACTACTCATGGGGTCTGACCAGAACCTTGTACAACTTCAAAAGTTCATCCCTGGTCTTGTATTCTAGCCCTCTTGACATGAATGCTAACATTGCATTTGCCTTCTTAACTGCCAACTGAACCTGCACGAACCTGCACGTTAACCTTAAGAGAATCGTGAACAAGGACACCCAAGTCCCTTGGTGTTTCTGATTTCCGAAGCAGTTACCCATTTAGAAAATAGTCTATGCCTAAATTCCTCTTTCCAAACTGCATAACCTCACACTTTTCCACATTGAGACTGGGTGTACTAGTGCATGAGTCACAGAAAGTTGGTTTACAGGTGCAGCAGGTGATTAAGAAGGCAAATGGAATTTTGTCCTTCATTGCTAGAGGGATGGAGTTTAAGACTAGGGAGGTTATGTTGCAATTGTATAAGGTGTTAGTGCGGCCACACCTGGAGTTTTGTGTTCAGTTTTGGTCTCCTTACTTGAGAAAGGACGTACTGGTGCTGGAGGGTGTGCAGAGGAGCTTCACTAGGTTAATCCCAGAGCTGAAGGGGTTGGATTATGAGGAGAGGTTGAGTAGACTGGGGCTGTACTCATTGGAATTTAGAAGGATGAGGGGGGATCTTATAGAAACATATAAAATTATGAAGGGAATAGATAGGATAGATGCGGGCAGGCTGTTTCCACTGGTGGGTAAAAGCAGAACTAGGGGGCATAGCCTCAAAATAAAGGGAAGTAGATTTAGGACTGAGTTTAGGAGGAACATCTTCACCCAAAGGGTTGTGAATCTATGGAATTCCTTGCCCAGTGAAGCAGTTGAGTCTCCTTCATTAAATGTTTTTAAGATAAAGATAGATAGTTTTTTGAAGAATAAAGGGATTAAGGGTTACGGTGTTCGGGCCGGAAAGTGGAGCTGAGTCCACAAAAGATCAGCCATGATCTAATTGAATGGCGGAGCAGGCTCAAGGGGCCAGATGGCCTACTCCTGCTCCTAGTTCTTATGTTCTTTTGTATTTAATTTGCCACTTTATTGCCCACTCTCCTAGCCTGTCCAAATTCTTCTGCAGCCCTCTTGCTTCCTCAATACTAACGATCCCTCTACAGATCTTTGCATCATCTGCAAACTTAGCAACAGTGCCTTCAGTTCCTTCTTCCAGATTATTAATGTATATTTTGAAAAGACCCCTGAGGAACACATGTAGTCACCTGCTGCCATCCTGAAAAAGACCCCTTTATCCCCACTCTCTGCCTTCGGCCAGTCAGCCAATCCTCTATCCATGCCATACCCTTAACACCATGGGCTTTTAACTTGGCTCTTACAGGACCGGCTGGAGATAGGCTCAGTCCATCCAGAGGCCCTAGCCCCCAGCCAGTGCCAGAGTCAGTGCCACCCAGACGGTACAGCACCGATGGGGAGAGCAGCCTGAACACCAACCCTCTACCCGAGACCCAGGACACCCCAGAGTTCGGGTCGGAGGAGGACACCGACTTTCCGTCACCGCTGTCTCCAACACCCTCCCCCATCTCAGAGACTATCACTTCGGTTGGGCACATTAGTGAGGAGGCTCCTGGGTGGTGAGCACCACACAGTTGGTTCAGTACAGCAGGTGGAGGTAGGAGCAGCCGAGGGGCCGGATGGTCAGAGGGTAGGCTGGCCCCAGGAACCAGCTGCCGCCCAGACAGGTCCCAGGCTTCTGGAACATCCAGTCCCAGCCACAGTGCAGGTGCAGTCAGAGACCCAGGGACTACAGGAGGAGATGACAGCTGGCTTCCAGCACCTGCGAGTGCAGTTGTAGAAGTCCATCCGCGTGCGGGTGTAGGAGGTGGTGCCAGTCATGCTGCCACCCAGTCCGAAACCGCACGGGTGGCATCCGCAGTGGAGGCAATGGGGGCAACGGTGTTGGATATGGATCAGAATGTGCAAGGCCTGGGGCATACTGTGCAGGTGGGGGGCGAGGCCCAGGACAGGGCTGACCACTCACAGGCAGCCATGTGCCAGAGCCACCTGGACATTTCAGTGGTGCTCCTCAGTGAGGCCCAGTCACAGAAGGCCATGGCTGAGAGTGTCGGCGCCAATGTCCAGATGCAGGCCGGCGTGGTGCAGACACAGAGGGAGGTGACCCAGTCCCAGAGGGTCGTGGCCAAGTCACTGGCTAATGTGGCACAGACCCTCAGTGTGGTGGCACAGTCGCAACATGATGTGGTGCACTCCCAGATGTAGATGCTCCACTGCCAGTGCTCCATGGTCACGAACGAGCAGACCCTTGTTGAGCCCAGAGCAGGCCTCCAGTACTGGCAGTGCCAGGTGGTGGGGGCGCCTCAGGGGATGGCTCCGCTTGTACCCCGTACGCTGGGAGTAGCCCAGGGGCCAAGGGGCAACCCGAGGGAGGAGGTGGTGCTGGGGCCCATGCCGGTGGCTCTGCGGGGAGGTGCGGAACAACGCAGCACCTCGGACCCCCGCCCCCGAGACTTCCGCCCCCCACTCCTCCGGTCCCTGGTGCATCTGGTGGGCAGCGGGCGGAACAGGGCGGCACGATGTCACCCGGGACACCCGAGCAGCAGCAGGGTCCATCCAGGCCGGGGGGGGAGGAGACGTGCGTCAACAGGGACCCTCGTCGCAGGGCAGGAGTCACAGCAGTCTGCCTCCACTCCTGCTGTATCGTCTGGGGAACTACTTAGGCATAGTGCTAGTAAGGTCAGAAAGTTAGACACCAGTTGGGGCACAGGTGCAGGGCACAGTTTAGTTATAGGAGCTAGGGCACAGACTGTATGCCCTATACACGGGGCAGCACGGTAGCATTGTGGTTAGCACAATTGCTTCACAGCTCCAGGGTCCTTGGGTCATTGGCTGTGTGGAGTCTGCACGTTCTCCCTGTGTCTGCGTGGGTTTCCTCCGGGTGCTCCGGTTTCCTCCCACAGTCCAAAGATGTGCAAGTTAGGTGGATTGGCCATGCTAAATTGCCCATAGTGTCCAAAATTGCCCTTAGTGTTGGGTGGGGTTACTGGGTTATGGGGATAGAGTGTAGGTGTGGACCTTGGGTCGGGTGTTCTTTCCAAGAGTTGGTGCAGACTCGATGGGCCAAATGGCCTCCTTCTGCACTGTAAATTCTATGTACCTCTTCACATTAAACACATGTTCACACCGTTCAAACCTGCCTCTGTGCTCTGTCTGATGGGTGTGGGGGTGGGGCGGTCAGAGCTGGCCACTGGGAGTGAGGAGTGGGGGACGAGTGAAGGCCCAGTGGGTGGATCTGTTACCCACCCCCCGACCAGCCCCAGCACCCCCTCCCCAGGGATTCGGCGGGACCGTGTGATGGATATATTGTGGAGGACGCAGCAGACCACCACGATGAGGGCGGCCCTCCTGGCCTCGTACTGGAGGGTCACCCCAGGGCGATCCAGGCACCTGAAGCGCATCTTCAGGATCCCGAAGCACCTCTCGACCACATATCTGGTCGCACAATGGGCAGGGTTGTAGCGGGTCTCCACGTCGGTCTGTGGCCTCCGTATAGGCGTCAAGAGCCAAGGCTGCAACGGGCAACCCCTGTCGCCCAGCAACCAGCCCCGCAGCCGGGGGGGGGGGGGGGGGGGGGGGGGGGAGTGGGGCATGCACACTGCCCGGGTATTGGGCGCAGATGTGCATAGTGCGAATCTGATGGTCACAGACCACCTATCTGTTCGTCGAATGGTACCCCTTCCTGTTCGTGAACAGCAGCCTGTTATCCGACGGCGGCCATGGGCCATGCATCCCACCTATCACCCCCTGGCCCCTGCTTATGCTGCTTGCAGGGCTTCATGCAGGGCTGCAGCCATGACCACGGAGGCCAGCATCACAAGTTGATGACCGAAAGCCATTATTTTCTGCAGGGGGTGAAAGGAAAACCTGTTATCATGGCGCATACATCAGGGCTACACGGTGGCCCCAGTTGGCACCGTGGGCCCCACCCATGCATGTCCCCCACCACCCCACCCCTGCCCCGTCAGTGCCCCCGATCCTGACGCCTGTCCATGCTGCCAGGGGCACCGTTGGCTGGCACTGCCCTCACTGGGGGCTGCCATCTGTGTGGCCCTGGGTGATTCCCCGGTGGGTGGCTGCCGGTTGGGTGGAGGTGGTGAGGGGGGTGCCCTACCATACGGCCGTTGTCATTGCGTGCACCCAGGGGCCGGGGTGGGTGGCCAGCAAGGTGGTCACCATAATGGCGGTCTGTGCCTGGTCATTGCCCCTGTCCTGTTGCAGGGCTCCCCGGCTGCCCAGCCTGTTCCACGCCCCTTCATCTCCCCTCCTTTGGCCCCGGCAGGGCCCCGCCCCCACCGGTGTCCGAGCCGGCAGCCCGCAGTCACCCCATGCCACTTCCTACCTCCTCTCTCTGCCACCGCAGCCAGGATGCCAGTTTAAATTTTAAAAAGCACATTAGAAACACGCCATTGGGAAATCGGCCCATCCGAGGTGCTGAATCGCTGAGACCCCGGAGAATCAGTCGTCAGGCCCACTAATGATCTGCCTATTGTCCTTTCAGGTCGCGATTACATTGTTTATGGTGGGGTGGAGAATCCCGATTTGGCGTCAAACCGACGTCTAGCTCGATTTCGGCATCTGAAGCTATTCTCCGCCCG
This sequence comes from Scyliorhinus canicula, assembly GCF_902713615.1. Classification (NCBI taxonomy): domain Eukaryota; kingdom Metazoa; phylum Chordata; class Chondrichthyes; order Carcharhiniformes; family Scyliorhinidae; genus Scyliorhinus; species Scyliorhinus canicula. The sequence continues at coordinate 126,924,122 of NC_052152.1, read as the reverse complement.
ATCACATATTGTAATTTTGCCGTCGGCTAACGGAGAATCCAGCCCCAGGACTATGTGCTGCCTCGTCGGGGTGTTCCCTGCCGAGGCCCCCAATCTATCCGAATGGGAACAGTCCTATCTGATAGCATTGGGTTTCTTAGCACTCCGAGCCCTGGGATACACCTGGCTAAACCCGTTTGTCATGGAACTCCGTTCCCATTTGGGTAGATCACGCCCAGAATCTTCATATGACTCTTTCACGTTTCTCCTGAGTTTGCTCTCAGAATATCCAGCACATCGCTCGTTCCTATTCCGAGAGAAGGACGAGCCCTGGGACTCTCAGATCAGCGAGGATCTAATTAAACAACAGAATAGGCTCGAGGGGCTCAATGCCTTCCTAATGTTCCTTTGCATAAAAACCATATTTCCTTACCTCTCTCTGCATTCCAGAACTTATATCTTCCAGTCACTAACACACCAACGTGGGACTATCAGCTCTAAAAGGGGTTTTAAGTAATTTAAATAGCCAATAGAAGTGTGTGCCTCCTGCTTGTTTAGCTCATCCCTTATATCTGTTGCCGAATTGAACCAAACTCTGATTTGATTAACACAGAAAAATGTTGATTCTTGTGGCTATTTAAAACTAATGAACCCAGCCCATCTTGTCCAGCTTCTATTGGTCCAGTTACTGCTTCTATAAATGTCGGAGATAATTGTACTTCACTGATAATCACCAAGGCGATGGATCGTCCCACACAAGCCATAAGGGAGCTGAACTGGTGACACTCACTCTCAATACTTTAAGCATGTGTTCATTCTGACCTTCCTTTGAAAATAAATCCTTATTTCAATGGCAGTTCTCAGATCCCACCAGACATGGTTTCTTTGCTGTCAATCGCTTGCTCAATCCTGACCTCTGACCTTGTTATTCCGTGGGCTCCATCACGAGAGAACATTTCCCTTTCATGTCATTCACAGACATTTCCAAAGCTTTACTCCCACACAGCTGCTAATTAGGAAGCTGTTTTCAATGTTTATGTTTCTTGCTGCACCCAATCCCTCTGCCTGATGACTGCCCTGCTTCAAAAGTTCTCTGTTTCATTTTATTTAATTGTTAAAGAGTATGCAGTGATTTTGGCCCAGTAACCAGGTTTAAGTGGTCCCTTCGCGAGCAGTCCCAACCCCAAACAACTTCTACACCAATCTTTCTTTTTTTAAAATATTTTTGTTCTCCCCCTTTTTCACAATTTCATCCAAATTTAAACCCACCAAACAAATCAACAACAACAAATACAATGTCAATCGCCTGGCCAACAATACCCTCCTCCCATCAACCCCCAACATTTTAAATATAAACATCAAAGAAAAGGAATCAGGTATCCACCATTCACCCATCCATCGTCTCCAACAACATACACAGTCCAAACCCCCCCACCCCCAAACACCCCTAATGTTCGATGTCATCCAATTCTTGAAAGTGCATAATGAACAAAGCCCATGAATTGTAGAACCCCTTCATCCTTCCCCTCAGTTCAAACTTCACCTTTGAATGTTAAAATCTCCAACAGATCCCCCACCACGCCAGAGCACAGGGTGAAGAGACTGACCTCCACTCCAACAGGATCCACCTTCGGGCGATCAGCGAGGCGAAGGCTAAAACATCTGCCTCCGTACCTGCTTCCAACCCCGGCTGATCCGATCCCTGAATATGGCCTCCAGAGGACCCGGCTCAAGCCTCACATGTACCACCTTCAAAATTACCCTGAAAACATCCCTCCAATAGCCTTCCAGCTTTGGGCAGGACCAAAACATATGAACATGATTTGCCCCTCACAATGCTCACAAGCATCGTCTACCCCTTCAAAGAGTCGGCTCATCCTCGCCTTTGTGAGGGAGCCCTATACACCACCTTTAGTTGTATCCACCCCACCTCGCGCACAAAGTTGAGGCATTCACTCTTCGGAGCACCTCACACCACAACCCCTCCTCCAAGCTCTCTCCCAACTTCTCCACCCACTTTATCTTAATCCCTTCCAACAGTACCTTCTCTTCTCCCAGAATCGCCCATGAAAATCGCCAAAACTATCCCCTTCTCCATTGATACACCATCAATAACACATGACGAATGATGAACGTAACTGTGGCTTTAATACACTAAACAGCAAGCCTCCTGCCTCTGAACCCGAACTGGGTCCGGAGACGGTGACTTGCCACCTTTATACGGAAGCCCGAGGGAAGGAGCCACAGAAGAAGCCAGCCTGGACAAGCCCAGGCATGCACAATACAATACAATACATATAATGTAATAATGTGGTTTACCACATTCACCCCCTATTTAAAAAAAGAGTCCGGCGGGGGTGAAGTGGTCTTAAAGGTCAAGTCTGTCGGGGGCCTTGACCTTCCGCCATAATCGCCTCAGTCCCGGCTGTGGTGTGGGCGCCGGCGTCGAGACATGCGCGTCCGGGAACGTGTTGTCATCTTCTTCTTCACCCAGATGTTGAGTCGGCGAAGGGGGAGGGGGCGGTGTATGGGCGGAGGTGGTGGTGCTTGTCGCCGGTGGGCCTGCGGGTGTCAGTTCATGAGGGGGGTGGGTAAAGGTGGGGGGGGAGATGGTGTAGGGTCTGGGGTGGTGGTGATAGTGTCCGGGGAGCCTGCAGCAGCCAAAGCCCGAAGGGAGACCGTGTCCTGCCGCCCATCCTGGTGTGCCACGTAGGCATATTGCAGGGTTTGCAACACCTTCTCGATGAGGGGGACAGTTTTATGGCTCCTCGCATGCTTCCAGAGAAGGACGAGCCCTGGGACTGTCAGCCAGGACAGAAGCGAGACCCCGGAGGTGGACTTCCTAGGGAAGGCAAACATACGTTCGTGAGGGGTCTCGTTGGTGGCAGTGCACAGGAGCCACCGAATGGAGTGGAGCGCATCAGGGAGGGCCTCCTGCCAGCGGTAGACTGGGAGACTCCTAGACCGTAGGGCCAGCAGGACGGCCTTCCAGACTGTCACGTTCTCCCTCTCTACCTGTCCGCTTCCCCGGGGGTTGTAGCTGGTCGTCCTGCTTGAGGCGATGCCCTTGCTGAACAGGAAGTGGCGCAACTAGTCGCTCATAAAGGAGGAGCCCCGATCACTATGGATGTAGGCGGGGAACCCGAACAGGGTGAAAAGACTGTGACTGTCCTTGATGACGGAGGCAGAGCTCATGTCAAAGCAGGGGATGGCAAGGGGGAATCTGGAGTACTCGTCAACGATGTTGAGGAAGTACAGGTTACGGTCAGTGGAGGGGAGGGGCCCTTTGAAGTCCATGCTGAGGCACTCAAAAGGGGCGGGAGGCCTTTACCAGATATGCTCTGTCTGGCCGACAGAAGTGCGGTTTGCATTCCGCGCAGACCTGGCAGTCCCAGGTCACGGACCTGAATGATGGAGTAGGGCTGGTTGCGAGCCTTGATGAAGTGGAAAAAACAGGTGACCCCCGGGTGACAGAGGTCGTTGTGGAGGGCCCGGAGGGGTCGGTCTACTTGTGCGCTGGCAGATGTACCGCGGGAGAGGGCATCTGTGGGCTCAATGAGCTTCCAGGGTCGATACAAGATATCATAGCTGTAGGTGAAGAGCTCGATCCTCCGCCTCAGAATCTTGTCATTCTTGATCTTGCCCAGCTGTGGCAACCGACCATTGGTCAGTGAGGAGAGTGAATCGCCTGCCGGCCAGGTAATGTCTCCAATGGCTCGCAGCTTCTACGATGGCTTGGACTTCCTTTTCGATGGGGGAATGTCGAATTTCAGAGGCATGGAGGGTACAGGAGAAGAAAGCCACGGGCCTGCCCGCCTGGTTGAGTGCAGCGGCCAGAGCAAATTCCGACGCATCGCTCTCCACTTGGAATGGGATGGACTCATCCACAGCGTGCATCGCGGCTTTGGCAATATCTGCCTTGATGCAATTGATGGCCAGTCGGGCCTCAGACGCCAGGAGAAAAATGTTGGATTTGATCAGTGAACGGGCCTTGTCCACATAGTTGGGGACCCACTGGGCATAGAGAAGACCCCAAGCATCTCTTTAGGTCGTTGGGGTGGTGGGGAAGGGGGTGTTCCAGGAGGGGGCACATGCGGTCGGGCTCGGGCCCTCGGACTCCGTGTTCCACGACGTAGCCGAGGATGGCTAGGCGGGTTGTACGGAAGACGCATTTCTCTCTATTATAGGTTAGGTTCAGGAGTTTAGCGGTGTGGAGGAAGCGCCGGAGGTTCTCGTCGTGGTCCTGCTGGCCATGGCCACAGATGGTGACGATGTCTAGGTACGGGAACATGGCCCGCAGCCTGTGCTGGTCAACCATTCGGTCCATTTCCCTTTGGAAGACCGAGACCCCGTTGGTGATGCCGAAGGGGACCCTGAGGAAATGGCAGAGGCGGCCATCTGCCTCGAAGGCAGTGTATTGTGGTCCTCCGGGCGGATAGGGAGCTGTTGGTACGTGGACTTCAAGTCGACTGTAGAGAAGACTCGATACTGCGCAATCTGATTGACCATGTCAGATATGCGGGGGAGGGGGTACGCATCGAGCTGCATGTACCAGTTGATGGTCTGGCTGTAATCGCTGACCATCCGTGCTTCTCCCCAGTCTTGACGACCACCACTTGGGCCCTCCAGAGGTTGTTACTAGCCTCAAATGATCCCCTCTCGCCGAGTCGCTGGATCTTCGACCTGATAAAGGCCCTGTCCCGGGCACTGTAGCGACTGCTTCTGGTAGCAACGGGCTTACAGTCTGGGGTGAGGTTTGCGAAGAGGGAGGGTGGGGCGACCTTGATGGTCGTGAGTCCACAGACGGTGAGGGGGGCAGGCGCCCGTCGAACTTTAAGGTAAGGCTCTGGAGATGGCACTGGAAGTTGAGCCCCAGTAAATGGGCAGCGCAGAGATGGGGGGAGGACGTAGAGCCTAAAGTTGGTGTACTCTACGCCTTGTACAGTGAGGGTCGCGACACAGTACCCCCGGATTTCTACTGCGTGGGATCCGGAAGCCAGGGAGAATTTCTGGGTCCTGAGTAGGATGGGGATGGAGCAGCGCCTTACCGTATCTGGGTGTATGAAGCAGTCTGTGCTCCCGGAGTCGAAGAGGCAGGCCGTCTCGTGCCCGTTGATCCGGACGGTCATCGTGGACTTTGCGAGGTGGTGCGGCCCGGACCGGTCGAGTGTGACCGAGGCGAGTGTCGGAAGGCAGTCGGTAGGCCGGTCGGAGGTAGCGGCGGCCAGTGTACGGTTGGGTGAGCAGGGCTCCTGGGAGGCTGCGGGGTGGTCCCAAGATGGCGGTCCCCATGAGTCGAATGTGGTGGGTGGCATCTGCGATGGCGTCCAAGATGGCGGCCCCCATGGATCGCGCGTGGTGGGTGTCATCTTTGATGGTATCCAAGATGGCAGCTTCTGGGTGTCGCACATGTCGGCCGAAATTAAAGATGGCGGTGCCCACTGGTCGCACATGGCGGGTGGCGCGGCAGCTGGGGGTGGCCCCGACAGGCAGCGTGCTGGGCCTAGAAGATTTAGGGGGGGTGAAATCGGGCCTGGCAGGCTTTTGCGAAGTGGCCCTTCTTCCCACAGCCATTAAAGTTGCGTTCCATGCTGGGCAGAGTGTTGTCTGGGGTGAGTACCCTGGCCTCAGAAGTAGCACCTCGGGCCTCCGGCGTTGGCGGGCTGCTGCGCGGCGCAGGCTTGCATCGCATCCGGGTTGGTTGATGGCTGCGCCCACGAGGCCTACGAGGGTGCCGCGTGGTTGGAGGTGTAGGCCTCCATGTTCTGGGACACCACCTCCAGCGGGTTGTACTGTCTCCGGGAGGCCGAGTGTCCCCCCTTCTAGTAACCGCTGGCGGATATAGTTAGAGTTCATGCCCGTGACATAAGCGTCCCTGATCAGCAGCTCCGCGTGCTGGGTAGCCGATATCTCCCGGCAGTCACAGTTCCGGCAGAGGATGCGCAGGGCACGCAGGAATTCCGCGAGTGATTCCCCAGGGCGTTGCTGTCTCGTGGCGAGGTGGTGCCTAGCATATACCTGGTTAACGGATTTCACGTATTGTCCTTTTAGCAGCGTTATTGCCTCCAGATACGAGGGGGCATCCCTGATGAGGTTAAAGACCCTTGGGCTCACCCATGCATGGAGGACCTGCTTCTTCTGAAGGTCTGTGAAGTCTTCGTTGAAGGATGCGTTGTAGCGTCGGCTGCTTGTGTGTCTAGCTCCAAGCGATCAGGCTTGAGTGATGAGTTCATCTTTTGGAGTTTAGTGTATTAAATTGATACACCATCAATAACACACGACGAGTGATGACCCAAACTGTGGCTTTAATACACTAAACAGCAAGCCTCCTGGCTCTGGGTCCGGACTGGGTCCGGAGGAGGAAACTTGTCATCTTTATACAGAAGCCTGAGTGGAGGGGCCACAGACAGAGCCAGCCTGGACAAGCCCAGCATTGTACAATATAATACAATCTGCATATTTTTCCCGCCCAATCCATATTTCGTCTCCAGCTCCTTCAGTCCCACAAACTGGCCCCCCAGAAACAAATCTTTTAGTGTCCTTACTCCCTTCTCCTCCCATCTCCAAAAACTCACATCCTACTTCTCTGGTTCAAATCTGTGATTCCCTAAATCGGCTTTCCCTTGACCCCTCCCCCAGCCTAAAGTGCAGGCGCAGCTGCCTCCAGATTGAAAATGAAATGAAATGAAAATCATTTATTGTCAGAAGTAGGCTTCAAATGAAGTTACTGTGAAAAGCCCCCAGTCGCCACATTCCGGCACCTGTCCAGGAAGGCTGGTACGGGAATTGAACCGTGCTGCTGGCCTGTTTGGTCTGCTTTAAAAGCCAGCGATTTAGCCATGTGAACTAAACCAGCCCCTATGCACATGGTTAGCCAGGCTACCCCCACATCATTCACATCTGTCCTCCACCTCCTCAAAGAACCTGCTCATCCGGGCTACCGTCATGTAGGCCCTGTGCACCACTTTGAACTGGATCAGGCTAAGTCTGGCACAGGACGAGGATGAACTGACTCTCTTCAAGGCTTTTTCCCACTTTTCCATTTCCAGCTCTCCCCCCGGCTCCTCTTCCCACTTCACCTCCCTGATCGGGGCCCACTCCCACTCCACCAACTATATCTCCGAAACCCTCCCCTCTCCAACCCCAGTTTGTGACATCACCTTATCCTGTAGTCCCCTCAGGGTAAGGGAGGGAAGCTTGGAACCTGCCTCCGGACAAATTCCCGCTCCTGAAGGTATCGAAACCCATTCCCGCCCAGAATCTCTCGATCCCTGCCTGCTGCCGCCTCCTGAAGCTCCCATCCAGCCTCCCCGGGATAAACCGGTGATTGTTACAAATCGGAGACCACACTGATGCCCCCTCCAATCCCATGTGCTGCCTCCACTGCCCCCACACCATTAGGGCTGCCACCACCACAGGGCTTGTAGAGTACCGAGCCGGCAAGAATGGCAGGGATGCCGTTAGTAAAGCCTCCAAACTCGTACCCTTGCAGGATGCCGCTTCCACTCGCTCCCAGGCCGACCCCTCCCTCACTACCCACTTCCTGGCCATCAATATGTAGGCTGCTCAGTAATAATTAATAAACCTCAGGAACCTTCTCCGCGACTCCACTCCAGGAGTGCCCTCTTTACTCTCGGGGATTTACTCTCGGGGATTCCCCCACCCACACAAAACCTGCAATCGGCACATTTATTTTTTTGAAAAAAGCCTGGGGACAAAAATTGGAAGGCATTGAAACAAGAAAAGCAGTCTTGGGAGGACTGTCATCTTCACTGTCTGGACCCTTCCCGCTGGCGTCAGCGGGAGTATGTCCCATCTGTGGAAATCCCTTTTCATTTGGCCGACCGCTTTGCCCAGATTTAACTTGTGGAGCTGCCCCCACTCTTTAGCCACGGACCCGTAAATATCTAAAACTCCCCTCCACCACTTTAAAAGGTAACTCCCTCAGTCTCCTTTCCTGCCCCCGTGCCTGGATCACAAACATCTCGCTCTTTCCCACATTCAACTTGTAGCCTGAAAATCATCCAAATTCTCCCAATACCTCCATGATTTTGGTAATTCCCCCCCACCGGGTCTGTGACATGAAGCAGCAAGTCATCCGCTATGCCACGGAAACCCTGTGCTCCACCGCCCCCCTCACTATTCCCTGCCACGCACTCAATGCTCTAAGGGCCATTGCTAGAGGCTCTATGGCCAGGGCAAATAGTAATGGGGAGAGTGGACATCCCTGCCTTGTCCCTCTCCTGAGATTGAAATATTCTGACCGGGTTTGGTTGGTTCTTGCATTTGCCACTGGGGCCTCGTATAACAGCCGGACCCAATCCACAAATCCCTGCCCGAACCCAAACCTGCCTAAAATATCCCATAGATACTTCCACTCCACCCGGTCGAAAGTCTTCTCCACGTCCATGGCTGCTACCATCCCAGCCTCCCGCCCCTCAGCTGGCATCATTATAACATCCTGTATATTTTTGATCCGTTCAGGGGGATGGGAGAGATTATGCGGATCTTAGGGGAATTTAGCCGGTTTTTGGGGTACAAATTGAACATGGGTAAGAGCGAGGTTTTTGTGATCCAGGCAAGGGGGCAGGAGAGGAGACTGGGAGAGTTGCCGTTTAAAGTGGTAGGAGTGAATTTCCATCATTTGGGAATTCAAGTGGCACGGGGATAGGAGCAGTTACGTAAATTAAATCTGGCCCGGTTAGTTGAGCAAATGAAGGAAGACTTTCGGAGGTGGCACATGCTCCCGTTGTCACTGGTGGGGAGGGTACAGACCGTAAAGATGACGCTTCTCCCGAGATTTTTGTTTGTTTTCCAGTGCCTCTCTATTTTTATAGCAAAGGCTTTTTTCAGCGGGTGAATGTGGTGATCTCTGGGTTTGTGTGTGTGTGTGTGTGTGTGTGTGGGGGGGGGGTAAATCCCCGGGAGTGAGGAAAGTGCTGCTGGAGCGGAGCCGGAGGGGGTGGGTTGGCAGTCCTGAACTTTAGGAACTATTACTGAATGGCAAAAACAGCCATGATTAGGAAGTGGGTAATGGGGGAGGTGTCGGTGTGGGAGCCGGAAGAGGCGGCCTCATGTCAGGGCACAAGTTTGGGGGCATTGGTAAAGGCTCCTCTGCCATAATCGCCGGCCCGCTACTCCACAAGCCCGGTGGTAGTGGTGGCCCTGAGAGTTTGGGGGGCAGTGGCAGAAGCATATGGGAATGGAGGGAGAGTCAGTGTGGGCTCCAATTTGTGGTAATCACTGGTTTGTGCCGGGTAGGTTAGATGAGGGGTTTCGGAGGTGGCAGAGAGCAGGTATTGAAAGGCTGAGGGATCTGTTTATGGATGGGAGCTTTCTATGTTTTGTGGATCTGGAAGAGGAGTTTGAATTTCCGGGATCTGCAGGTGAGGAATTTTGTGCAAAGGCAGGTTTTGACCTTTCTGCTTCTTTTTTTTTTTCCTTTTTATTCACCAACGCATTTTATTCAAACTCATATCAAAGTAGGTTACAGCAAAGAAACACCCCAGGAAACATTCTTCCCAACAATCAACGACACAGTTTGTACAGATTTTTCTCCTTTTTCACTCCCCCCCACCTCCCTGCGACGAACAGCTCCTCAAACACGGTCACAAACATCCCCCACCTTTTCTCAAACTCCCCTGCTGAGCCCCTTAATTCATACTTTATCTTCTCTAATCGCAGGAAGTGATACAGATCACCCAACCATGCTGCTACCCCCGGTGGCGATGCCGACCGCCACTCCAGCAAAATCCTTCGCCGTGCAATCAGAGAGGCGAAGGCCAAGACATCGGCCTACCTCCTCTTCATGAGCTGTGGCTTCTCTAAAACCCCAAATTTCGCCATCAAAGGGTGCGGGTCCACCACCTCTTCCTCCACTATCCTGGCTAAGACCGCGAACACTCCCGCCCAGAATCTTCCCAATTTTTCACAACCCCAAAACATGTGCGCGTGATTCGCTGGCCCCCGCCCACACCTCTCACACTCATCTGCTACCCCCTGAAAGAACCTACTTATTCTCGCCTGAGTCATATGCACTCTGTGCAGCACCTTAAACTGCACAAGAGGAGGTCCCGTTTACCCTTCACAGTGCCTCACTCCATACTCCCCAATTGATCTCCATTCCCAACTCCGCTTCCCATTTCTCCTTCACCTTCACTACTCTCTCGCCTCCCTGCTCCCCCAGCCACTTTTCTATCCCCATTCTTCCCTCCCTTTCCACATCCGGAAGCAGCAGTCGCTCCAGCAGGGTATATCCCGGCAATCTAGGGAAACCCTTCCAGATCTTTTGTGCAAATTCCCTAACCTGTAGATACCTGAACTCACTATCCCTCGGCAGCTCTACCCTCTCCCTTAGCTCCTCCAGACTTGCGAACCCTTCCTCCAAATACAAATTGCTCACCTTGACCAGCCCCACTTCCCTCCACTTCCTGTATACACTATCCATCCCCCACGACTCAAACCCATGATTGTCGCACAGCGGCGTTAACACCGACATCCCTTCCATCCTAAAATGCCTCCTCAGCTGATTCCATATCTTCACTGTGGACTGCACCACTGGGCTCCCTGAATACCTACTCGGAGCCATTAGCAATGCTGCCGTCACCATAGTCCTCAAACTAGACCCTTACAAGATTCCTCCTCCATCCTAACCCACTCTACCCCTTCTCCTTCCCACCACCGCCGCACCTTGTCCACATTCGCTGCCCAATAATAATGAAGCAAGTTTGGCAACGCCAACCCCCCCCTGCTGCCTCTTCCTCTGGAGCAGGGCCCTCCCCACCCTTGGCACCTTCCCCACCCATACATAGTCAGAGGTGATTGTGTCCACTTTCCAAAAAAGGCCTTTGGTATAAAGATCGGGAGAGCCTGAAAGATAAACAAGAACCTCGGCATAATATTAATTTTCACCAATTGGATCCTCCCCGCCAACGTTAAGTGCAGTGTATCCCACCTCTTAAGATCCTCCCCGGCCTCCTCCACCAGCTTCGTTAAGTTCCACTTATGGAGCCCGGTTCATTCCCTCGCTACCTGAATCCCCAAATACCTAAACCTATCCCTCGCTACCGTAAACGGCATCCCCCTAAATTAGCCCACTGTGCCAGCTCATTCACCGGGAATACCTCGCCTTTCCCTACCTTCAGCTTGTATCCTGAGAACCCTCCAAACCTCCCAACAGGCATATAATCCTTCCCATACTCTCCAGCGGATTCAAAACATACAGCAACATGTCATCGGCATAGCGCAACACGATGCTCCCGCTGTCCCCTCATTATCCCCTGCCACTCTGCCGACCCCCTGAGAACCATCACCAATGGCTCTATGGCCAGTGCAAACAGCAGTGGCGACAACGGGCACCCCTGCCTCGTACCCCTGCCTCGTACCCCTGTGTAAGTCAAAGCTTTGTGAGCTCATATCATTCATCCTCATCCTCGCTCTTGGTGCCACATACAGCAACCGCACCCGTGCCACAAATCTCGGCCCAAACCCAAACCTTCCCAAAACTTCGAACAAGTACCGCCACTCCACGCGATCAAATGCTTTCTCTGCGTCCATGGACACCAGCACCTCCGGTACCAGACCTCTCGACGGATTCATCACCACGTTCAACAGCCGTCTTATATTACTCGCGAGCTGCTTGTCCATCACGCAGCCTGTTTGATCTTCTGCAACCACCCCCGGCACACAATCCTCCATCCTGCCGCCAACAACTTAGCCAATAGAACATAGAACATAGAACATAGAACAGTACAGCACAGAACAGGCCCTTCAGCCCTCAATGTTGTGCCGAGCCATGATCACCCTACTCAAACCCACGTATCCACCCTATACCCGTAACCCAACAACCCCCCCTTAACCTTACTTTTATTAGGACACTACGGGCAATTTAGTATGGCCAATCCACCTAACCCGCACATCTTTGGACTGTGGGAGGAAACCGGAGCACCCGGAGGAAACCCACGCACACAGGGGGAGGACGTGCAGACTCCACACAGACAGTGACCCAGCCGGGAATCGAAACTGGGACCCTGGAGCTGTGAAGCATTTATGCTAACCACCATGCTACCCTGCTGCCCCTTTGACATCTACGTTCAATAGTGATATGGGTCCATCCGACCCACAGTCCACCAGATCCTTCCCCTTTTTTTGGGATTAGTGTAATTACTGCCTGCTTCATCGTCTCCAGCAACTCCCCCTTCTCCAGTGCTTCATTAAACGCCCCCAACAGATGTGGTGCCAGGTCCACCGCAAATTCCTCATAAAATTCTGCCGGGTACCCATCCGGCCCAGGGGCCTTCCCCGACTTCATACCCCTGATACTATCCAGCACCTCCCTCAGCCCCAGGGGCTCCTCCAACGCCTGCCTCTTTGCTTCCTCCACCTGGGGAAATTCCAGCTTGTAAAGAAACCGCCCAATGTCCCCCTCCTCTCCTCCTGGGTCTGCCTCATAGAGTCCCTGGTAATACTCTCTAAATGCCTCATCTATCTTCCCTGGCTCTGACACCATATCCCCAGCCCTAGTCAGTATCTTCAATATTTCCCTGGATGCAGCCTGCCTCCGCAGCTGGTGCACCAGCATGCGGCTCGCCTTCTCCCCATACTCGTATTGCACCCCTCTTGCCCTACGCAGTTGCCCTACCGCCCTCCCTATTGTCAGCCTGTCGAACTGCCCCTGCAACTTTTTCCTCCTCGCCAATCCCTCCGCGGTGGGCACCCTCGAATATTCCCTGTCCACCTCCACTATCTCGCTCACTAGATGGTCATGTTCCGCCCTCCTTTCCTTATTCGCACGAACCGTAAATGAGATAATTTCTCCCCGGACCGCTGCCTTCAGTGCTTCCCAAAAAATGCCCGCCGACACCTCCCCATTCTGATTGAACTCCACATAATCCCTAATCGCCAACCTTATCACAAAAACCTCCATCCGCCAACAACCCCGAGTCAAACCTCCATCCCGGCCTCTGCTCTCGCCCCGTACTGAACCGAATATCCAGCCAGTGGGGTGCATGGTACGAGATAACTATCCCCGCATACTCTGCCCCCTCCACCCCAACCAATATCTCCCGACTCACTACAAAGTAATCAATCCTCAAATACACCTTATAGATGTGTGAAAAGAAGGAATACTCCCTTCCCCCTGGGTTCTGAAAGCTCCATGGATCCACCATAACCATCCTCGTCATAACCCCCCACCCCCCCACCCCCCGCTCCCTTGCCATTCGTAGACCTTTCCGCTTCTACTGCCACATGGGATACAGGAAAAGGTTGTTTCTAGAACAGGAGTGGGTAGGGGAAGGTATTGGAAATCTATAAAGAACTTATAGAGTGGGAGGAAACCCAGATGGAGGTAAAGTGCCAGTGGGAAGATGAGCTGGGTAAGGAGCTAGAGGCAGGTTTGTGGGAGGATGCCCTGAGCAGAGTCAACACGTCCTCATCATGTGCTGGGCTCAACCTGATACAATTTAAGATGGTTCACCGGGCACACATGATGGTGGCCCGGATGAGCAGGTTTTTTGGGGTGGAGGACAGGTGTGTGAGGTGTGCAGGAGAGCCCGCAAATCATGTTCACATGTTTTGGGCATTTCCGAAGCGACGGGGGTTCTGGCAGGGATTTGCAGATGTCATGTCCACGATGCTAAAAAATGAGGGTGGCACTGAGTCCAGAGATGGTGATCTTTGGTGTGTCAGAAGACCCGGGAGTCCAGGGGGCGAGAGACGCCGACGTTTTGGCTTTTGCCTTCTTGGTAGCCTGAGGACGGATCTTATTGGTGTGGAGGGACTCGGAAACCCTGAAATCAGGGGTATAGGTTAGCGACATGGCTGGGTTTCTCAGGTTTGAGAAAATTAAGTTCGCCCTGAGAGGATCAATGTTAGGGTTCGTTCGGAGGTGGCAGCCGTTTATTGACTTCTTCGGGGGAAACTCAAGTGTTAGCAGATTCGATAAGGGATAAAGATTAAGGGTGGCGGGGGAGTTAGGTTAGTTTAGATTAGGTGGGAACAGTGAGAAGTGATGGAGGGGATTGTTATGCACTGAATTATGTTTACATTTGTATTTGTATCTTTTGTTGTTATAAAACCATAAATGCCTTAATAAAATATTTGTTAAAAATAAAATTATGAGGGACTTGGATAAAGTACACAGGAAGAAACTTTTCCCCTTAGTGGAGGGATCAATGACCAGGGGGCATAGGTTTAAGGTAAGGGGCGGGAGGTTTAGAGGGGATGTGAGGGGAAACCTTTTCACCCAAAGGGTGGTGGGAGCCTGGAGAAGTATTTAGATGTGCATTTGCAATGCCAAAGCATACAGGGATATGAGTCAAGTGCTGGAAAATGAGATTAGAATAGTTAGGTGGTTGTTTTTGACTGGCGCAGATGGGATGGGCTAAAGGCCTTTTCTGTGTTTTGGACCTCCATGATTTTATTTCCCACAATCCCTTCGAAGTTCCCTTGCCCAAGAATTGACCAATCCCCTTTTCTTACTTTTGGCTGCTGTATTTTCAAAGTAAACTTACCCTATCTTTCCTGATCTATTTATAATCTTCTGGTTTGTATATGTTCCCCTTTGAAATACAACAGCCAACTTCAACCACTTCCTTTGTTGTCTTATGTAAAATTTTATCAAAGTTCTCCTGGTTTCCTCTGTTCATCACTACATCAAACCACTTGTCTTGACATATTTTTATAAAAATTGACATTTGTAGTCTTTCTGTCTCTTAATAGAATTAAACCAGTCACACCCCACAAGCTTGTTTTCTAATGAATGAGAATATGACAGTGATGTTACAACAGAAGAAATATTAAAACTCTCATTTTCCTCATACTTTGATGGATATCCTCATTTTCTTTTAGAATTCATATATTTGTGACAAGTGAAACATTTTAATTTTGGATTCTCTTTGAGAAATAAGAACTAATTATATTTTCTTTTTGGGATTCATTTAGCTTTGAGAATTATACTCTGCAGAAGCAGCAGATTACAGGTTTTATCATAATAATAAATTTGTGTACATATTTACAGTGTCTCATTTGGATTTCTGTAGCAAACACTCAGTGAACCCAACTCTGGTTCTCTAGTTGGTGGGGATATATTTACTGAGGAGTTTCAGCAGGAAAATTACAATCTTGCTCAAATATAATTGAAATTTAAGCTATCAGGGAGAGGGTAAACGATTGGCTTCTTCCTTTGGGAGGGAGGGAGAACAAGTTGGATTTTGTGGGCCTAATTATGTGTCCTTGAGTCTTGCTCCCTCTGGTGGAAGTTGAGGGAAATTAATTGAGGGGTACGCCTGATCTCTATAGCTCGAGATACAAGGTTAGAATTGTAAAACACTGCACACACCCTCTCATGCTTTCCAATGGAGCCAGTCTCACTGTCTCCACATACTTCCAACTATTCAGCAGGCACATCACCCAGACGCAATGCAACTCCAGCACTGACATTCTTCCCCATGATGTATAGGCAGACCCAAGTCCTCTGCTCGAGCTGACTCTCGACTTTCTGTTGCCAGCTGTCACAGAGCGAGAACATTGAGGATTGTTTGATGCATCCTCTCAAATCTCACTTCAGCCTAATCCTGCCTTCTCACAGGAGCAAGCAACCCACCCCACTCCGCCCCACCCACCATCCCCCACTTCCTTCATACCAACCCTCCTCTGCTGAATACCTGCCTACAGGGGCAGCACGGTAGCATGGTGGTTAGCGTCAATGCTTCACAGCTCCAGAGTCCCAGGTTCGATTCCCGGCTGGGTCACTGTCTGTGCGGAGTCTGCACGTCCTCCCCGTGTGTGCGTGGGTTTCCTCCGGGTGCTCCGGTTTCCTCCCACAGTCCAAAGATGTGCGGGTTAGGTGGATTGGCCATGCTAAATTGCCCGTAGTGTCCTAAAAAGTAAGGTAGGTTGGGGGGGGGGGTTGTTGGGTATAGGGTGGATACGTGGGTTTGAGTGGGGTGATCATTGCTCGGCACAACGTCGAGGGCCGAAGGGCCTGTTCTGTGCTGTACTGTTCTATGTTCTATGTTCTAGGCACCCAGGGACTGCCACTTGCCCAATCTCACAGTAGTCTCAGGAGGAGAAAGGAGCAGCTCAACATAGATAGAACATTTTTTGTAAACTATCCTGATGAATGGAAGATGAAAAGCTTAGACGGCAGAGCTCTCTTTTTGGAGCAATGCCACCAAATGACTGATTGTCTTAAAGGAGGATTGTAAAATAGATAGGTGAATGGAGAGCATTTCTGAGCTTTGTGTCCTCAGCAATAGAAGGCACAGCCATTAATGATGGGGCAATTAAAATTGGAGATGTTCAAGAGGCCAGAATTAAAGGAGTGCAGGTGTTTTGGGAGGGTTTTGGGGCTGGAGGTGATTATAGACTGGGGTTTGGCAAGGCCACAGAGGAATTAAAATTTTAATATCAAGATATTGCTTGATGCATGTCAGCCAGCACAAAAGGGTAACGTGAATGGGACTTGTGTGAATTACATGGGTAGAACTTTAGCTGATGTTAAGTTTCCATCAGCAGAATGTAAGTGACCAGCAGGAGAGCACTGGAATAGGTAGTGTAAAGGCATCAAGGATGGTGACTGCAGCAGATGAGCTAAGATGGGAGTGAAGTGGGCCAATGTTAGAAAGTGTCCTTAGTAATATGTCATGAGGAGCAGTTGAGGACTCTGGGTCTGTATGGAGTTTAGAAGAATAAGAGTGAATCTTATTGAAACTTGCAGAATACTAAGGCCTAGTTAGTGGATGTGGAGAAGATGTTTCCAATAGTATGAGAAACTGGAACCTGAGGGCCCCACCTCAGATTGGGGTTGGGGCCTCACGGTAGCATGGTGGTTAGCATCAATGCTTCACAGCTCCAGGGTCCCAGGTTCGATTCCCGGCTGGGTCACTGTCTGTGTGGAGTCTGCACGTCCTCCCTGTGTGTGCGTGGGTTTCCTCCGGGTGCTCCGGTTTCCTCCCACAGTCCAAAGATGTGCGGGTTAGGTGGATTGGCCGTTCTAAATTGCCCGTAGTGTAAGGTTAATGGGGGGATTGTTGGGATACGGGTTACGTGGGTTTAAGTAGGGTGATCATTGCTCGGCACAACATCGAGGGCCGAAGGGCCTGTTCTGTGCTGTACTGTTCTATGATCTATCTATGAATAGAACATAGAACATAGAACGATACAGCGCAGTACAGGCCCTTCGGCCCTCGATGTTGCACCGACATGGAAAAAAACTAAAGGCCATCTAACATACACTATGCCCTTAGCATCCATATGTTTATCCAATAAATTTTTTAATGCCCTCAATGTTGGCGAGTTCACTACTGTTGCAGGTAGGGCATTCCACGGCCTCACCACTCTTTGCGTAAAAATAGCTCAACATAGATAGAACATTTTTTGTAAACTATCCTGATGAATGGAAGATGAAAAGCTTAGACGGCAGAGCTCTCTTTTTGGAGCAATGCCACCAAATGACTGATTGTCTTAAAGGAGGATTGTAAAATAGATAGGTGAATGGAGAGCATTTCTGAGCTTTGTGTCCTCAACAATAGAAGGCACAGCCATTAATGATGGGGCAATTAAAATTGGAGATGTTCAAGAGGCCAGAATTAAAGGAGTGCAGGTGTTTTGGGAGGGTTTTGGGGCTGGAGGTGATTATAGACTGGGGTTTGGCAAGGCCACAGAGGAATTAAAATTTTAATATCAAGATATTGCTTGATGCATGTCAGCCAGCACAAAAGGGTAACGTGAATGGGACTTGTGTGAATTACATGGGTAGAACTTTAGCTGATGTTAAGTTTCCATCAGCAGAATGTAAGTGACCAGCAGGAGAGCACTGGAATAGGTAGTGTAAAGGCATCAAGGATGGTGACTGCAGCAGATGAGCTAAGATGGGAGTGAAGTGGGCCAATGTTAGAAAGTGTCCTTAGTAATATGTCATGAGGAGCAGTTGAGGACTCTGGGTCTGTATGGAGTTTAGAAGAATAAGAGTGAATCTTATTGAAACTTGCAGAATACTAAGGCCTAGTTAGTGGATGTGGAGAAGATGTTTCCAATAGTATGAGAAACTGGAACCTGAGGGCCCCACCTCAGATTGGGGTTGGGGCCTCACGGTAGCATGGTGGTTAGCATCAATGCTTCACAGCTCCAGGGTCCCAGGTTCGATTCCCGGCTGGGTCACTGTCTGTGTGGAGTCTGCACGTCCTCCCTGTGTGTGCGTGGGTTTCCTCCGGGTGCTCCGGTTTCCTCCCACAGTCCAAAGATGTGCGGGTTAGGTGGATTGGCCGTTCTAAATTGCCCGTAGTGTAAGGTTAATGGGGGGATTGTTGGGATACGGGTTACGTGGGTTTAAGTAGGGTGATCATTGCTCGGCACAACATCGAGGGCCGAAGGGCCTGTTCTGTGCTGTACTGTTCTATGATCTATCTATGAATAGAACATAGAACATAGAACGATACAGCGCAGTACAGGCCCTTCGGCCCTCGATGTTGCACCGACATGGAAAAAAACTAAAGGCCATCTAACATACACTATGCCCTTAGCATCCATATGTTTATCCAATAAATTTTTAAATGCCCTCAATGTTGGCGAGTTCACTACTGTTGCAGGTAGGGCATTCCACGGCCTCACCACTCTTTGCGTAAAAAACCCACCTCTGACCTCTGTCCTATATCTATTACCCCTCAATTTAAGGCTATGTCCCCTCGTGCTAGTCACCTCCATCCGCGGGAGAAGGCTCTCACTGTCCACCCTATCTAACCCTCTGATCATTTTGTATGCCTCTATTAAGTCACCTCTTAACCTTCTTCTCTCTAACGAAAACAACCTCCAGTCCATCAGCCTTTCCTCATAAGATTTTCCCTCCATACCAGGCAACATCCTGGTAAATCTCCTCTGCACCCGTTCCAAAACTTCCACGTCCTTCCTATAATGAGGCGACCAGAACTGTACGCAATACTCCAAATGCGGCCGTACTAGAGTTTTGTACAACTGCAACATGACCTCATGGCTCCGGAACTCAATCCCTCTACCAATAAAGGCCAACACACCATAGGCCTTCTTCACAACCCTATCAACCTGGGTGGCAACTTTCAGGGATCTATGTACATGGACACCGAGATCCCTCTGCTCATCCACACTACCAAGAATTTTACCATTAGCCAAATATTCCGCATTCCTGTTATTCTTTCCAAAGTGAATCACCTCACACTTCTCCACATTAAACTCCATTTGCCACCTCTCAGCCCAGCTCTGCAGCTTATCTATGTCCCTCTGTAACCTGCAACATCCTTCCGCACTGTCTACAACTCCACCGACTTTAGTGTCGTCTACAAATTTACTCACCCATCCTTCTGCGCCCTCCTCTAGGTCATTTATAAAAATGACAAACAGCAACGGCCCCAGAACAGATCCTTGTGGTACGCCACTTGTAACTGAACTCCATTCTGAACATTTCCCATCAACTACCACTCTCTGTCTTCTTTCAACTAGCCAATTTCTGATCCACATCTCTAAATCACCCTCAATCCCCAGCCTCCGTATTTTCTGCAATAGCCGACCGTGGGGAACCTTATCAAACGCTTTACTGAAATCCATATACACCACATCAACTGCTCTACCCTCGTCTACCTGTTCAGTCACCTTCTCAAAGAACTCGATAAGGTTTGTGAGGCATGACCTACCCTTCACAAAACCATGCTGACTATCCCTAATCATATTATTCCTATCTAGATGATTATAAATCGTATCTTTTATAATCCTCTCCAAGACCTTACCCACCACAGACGTTAGGCTCACCGGCCTATAGTTACCGGGGTTATCTCTACTCCCCTTCTTGAACAAAGGGACCACATTTGCTATCCTCCAGTCCTCTGGCACTATTCCTGTAGCCAATGATGACCTAAAAATCAAAGCCAAAGGCTCAGCAATCTCTTCCCTGGCTTCCCAGAGAATCCTAGGATAAATCCCATCCGGCCCCGGGGACTTATCTATTTTCACCTTGTCCAGAATTGCCAACACTTCTTCCCTACGCACCTCAATGCCATCTATTCTAATAGCCTGGGTCTCAGCATTCTCCTCCACAATATTATCTTTTTCTTGAGTGAATACTGACGAAAAGTATTCATTTAGTATCTCGCTTATCTCCTCAGCCTCCACACACAACTTCCCACCACTGTCCTTGACTGGCCCTACTCTTACCCTAGTCATTCTTTTATTCCTGACATACCTATAGAAAGCTTTTGGGTTTTCCTTGATCCTACCTGCCAAAGACTTCTCATGTCCCCTCCTTGCTCTCTCTTTAGATCCTTCCTCGCTTCCTTGTAACTATCAAGCGCCCCAACTGAAACTTCATGCCTCATCTTCACATAGGCCTCCTTCTTCCTCTTAACAAGAGATTCCACTTCTTTGGTAAACCACGGTTCCCTCGCTCGACCCCTTCCTCCCTGCCTGACTGGTACGTACTTATCAAGAACATGCAATAGCTGTTCCTTGAACAAGCTCCACATATCCAGTGTGCCCAACCCTTGCAGCCTACTTCTCCAACCAACACATCCTAAGTCATGTCTAATGGCATCATAATTGCCCTTCCCCCAGCTATAACTCTTGCCCTGTTGAAGTATCATCACTATTCAGACCCTGACAACCACAAACATTCACACTATGCTAACATTCGAGGCTGTTATAGATTCAGACGCTGCATGACCAGTGTGATGCAACCAGGCCAGGGGTAAAGGATGGTTCTTGTGCCAGCTAACTGCAGGATGAGTTGGCACCATAGCACAATAGTTAGCACAGTTGCTTCACAGCGCCAGGGACCCAGATTCTATTCCCGGCTTGGGTCGCTGTCTGTGTGGAGTCGGCACGTTCTCCCCGTATCAGCATGGGTTTCCTCCGGTTTCCTCCCACATGTCCCGAAAAACGTGCTTGTTAGGTGAATTGGACATTCTGAATTCTCGCTCAGTGTGACCAAACAGGCACCGGAATGTAGCGACCAGGGGATTTTCACAATATCTTCATTGCAGTGTTAATGTAAGCCTACTTGTGACAATAATAAAGATTGTTATTATTATGGTGATGAAGTCACACCCAAATACTTGCTGCAGGGAACTCAGATGGAGATGTTGATGGGGCAGCTCACAGGAGAATATTGATGAGGATTTCCACTAAGATGCTTGGTGCATTGTCCGGCATGTATTATGATCCCAGACCAAACACCAACAGTGGCTAAGATATTGGGCCAATACCCCAATATTTTAGTTTATTACAAGACTGTGTGGAAAGAATGATTCGCTCCAGGAGTGATTGCATGAAGAAATAGGCTTTGGTATTTTTAAAACAAAACTTTATTATGAATTCAATAATAAATTTTGAATGTCACACCCAAAACAAACAGCATTCTGGCTCTGGTTAGAATCATAGAATCACTACAGTGCAGAAGGAGGCCATTCAGCCCATCGAGTCTGCACCGACCCATTGGAAGGGTACCTTACCTAGGGACAGGCCCCACCTTATCGCCTTAACCCAGCAACCCCACTTAATCTAACCTTTTGGACACTACGGGACAATTGATCATGACCAATCCACCTAACCTGCACATCTTCAGACTCTGGCTGAATATCTTCAAATAGCTGCTTCAACTAGGTTGTTTCAGCGCCTTGTCTTTGGACCAGGCTGCCCTGATTTTAAAATATTATTACTCTTGTTTTTAAACTCTCCTACTGGGAAAGAAAACTGCCTTTACGTGTGGTTTAAGGCAAGATCAGTCTTCACTTTCAGAAGTCTTTCTCCAAACCTCTGTCTCTCTTAAAGCTTTCTCTAAAACTGCATCTCTCTACAGCTCCGCAAAATGTCTCTCTGCCATCCATGGCTCCACATAGCTATAACCTCATCTCCCCAAGCTATAAAATAAATGATCTCTCCGAGGGCTTGAATGCACATTAACTGTACAAGGACTTTCCAAAACAAACCATAAGGCATTAGCCCAGACTGAAAAATGAATTCCTCTGTCAATTTCACCTGCTGGCTGCTAAAACCATGCAGGCCCTGCAAAACAGAATTATTTTCTTAAAAACATGACCATAGCAGTCAAACACTCTGTAATCTCAATTTTAGATCCAGCAGGGGGCAGCAGAGGGGAGCTGCTGATTGGCTGTTGCGGGGAAAATTTGCATCAGTGCATTGCGGTCACTGTATCCAAAATGTGTACCTGAACAAGATACCCTTCGTGTTCAAGTGAAGGCAAGCATCCAGCAGAGGGCAGCACAGCGGAGTCACTGATTGGCTGTTGCGGGGACAATTTGCATCAGTGCATTGCGGTCACTTTATCTAGAAGGTGGTTTGTGGAGGAGCTGTTGTCAAGTGACTGTTAAACTCCAAACACTTCTTCAGTGTTTCCCCCTACCCCTTCCTCTAACCAAAAAAAACCCAATTACTGTAAGGATCCCAGCCGAGTAAAGATCAAGAGGGAGACTCGAGGGCAAGTAGAAGTAGAAAGAAGTTGAACCATGACGTCACAGCCTGCAGGTAAGTGATTGGCTGGTGACTGGTAAGTAGTTTTTCTTTTCCCTGAGGTGTTCTCGTGCGGGGTGCAGTGGTTGCTGAGTGAATGCTTGCTGAGAAGGGGAGTAAATTATTTTTTTTATTTACTGTTGGGAGTTTCCAGCTGAATCCGATCGGTGTGAGGACAGAGTGACTGCTGGGTAAGTAGTAAAGATTTTAATTGTTTGCGTGGGCCCATAACAGCTGATTGCTGTACTTGTGCCGGGCGCAGTGGTTGCTGGTTAAGTGTTTGATTTTTACCTGTATTTAAGTTGGGCAGTTCCTAAACCCGAGACACTACACTTGTAGTGTCCCCCACCCTTCCAACTCCTCTAACCTAAGGGGTAGAGTGAATAACAGGTAAGCTCTTCCTTTCTTTTTCTTGTTTTATCTAGAGGGGGTGGCAGTGCGGGCAGTGCAATGTTCCTCCTGCAGAATGTTTGAGGTGAGGGACGCTGTCAGTGTCCCTGCTGATTTCACCTGGGGGAAGTGCACCCATCTCCAGCTCCTCAGAAACCGTGTTAGGGAACTGGAGCTGGAGCTGCATGAACTTCAGATCATTCAGGAGGCAGAGGTCGTCACAGATAGTAGCTTTAGGGATGTAGTTACTCCAAAGAATCTAGATAGGTCGGTGACGGTGAGAGGGGCTGGGAGGAAGCAGTCAGTGCAGGGATCCTCTGTGGTCGTTCCCCTCAGTAACAAGTACACCGCTTTGGATACTGTTAAGGGAATCGACCTACCAGGGGTAAGCCACGGTGAATGGATCTCCAGCACTGAGTCCATCCCTGTGGCTCAGAAGGGAAGGAGGGAGAGCAGGAGAGCAATAGTTATTGGGGACTTGATAGTTAGAGGGACAGATAGACGGTTCTGTGGCAACGAAAGAGACTCACGGATGGTATGTTGCCTCCCGGGTGCCAGGGTCCGTGACATCTCGGACCGTGTTTTCAGAATCCTTAAGGGGGAGGGGGAACAGTCACAAGTTGTGGTACACATCGGTACCAACGACATAGGTAAGAGAAGGGACGGGGATTTAAAACAGGAATTTAGGGAGCTAGGGTGGAAGTTGAGAGCCAGGACAAACCATGTTGTCATCTCTGGTTTGCAGCCGGTGCCACGTGCTAGCGAGTTGAGGAACAGGGAGAGAGTGCAGATAAACACGTGGCTGCAGGGATGGTGTAGGAGGGAGGGTTTCAGTTATGTGGATAATTGGAGCACATTCTGGGCAAGGTGGGACCTGTACAGACACAACGGTTTGCACCAGAACCAGAGGGGCACCAATATCCTGGGAGGGAAATTTGCTACGGCTCTTTGGGGGGGTTTAAACTAATTTGTCAGGGGGATGGGAAAACAAGCTTTAGTCCAGAAGCAAATGTTGAGAGTAGTGAGGTACTGAGGAGGGTATCAAGGTTGCAGGTGTGTACCGGCAGACAGAAAGGTGGGTTGAAATGTGTCTACTTCAATGCAAGGAGCATCCGGAATAAGGGATGTGAACTTGGAGCGTGGATTGGTACTTGGGACTACGATGTTGTGGCCATTACTGAGACATGGTTAGAAGAGGGACAGGAATGGTTGTTGGAAGTTCCGGGGTATAGATGTTTCAGTAAGAGTAGGGAAGGTGGTAAAAGAGGTGGAGGAGTGGCATTGATTTTTTTTTAAACAGACAATTTTATTGAGGTATTTTTTGGCATTGTAAACAGTAACAATATACATTAGTGTGCAAATACCAGTTACAAAAAACATAGTGCAAATAACAGTTCCTCTCTTGCAAATAGACCCGCCTATTCTATCCCCCTACTCTACACTATTCTACCCCCCCCCCCCCCGCCCCCTCCCCCCCCAACGCTGACGATTAGTTCCCCATGAAGAAGTCGATGAATGGTTGCCACCTCCGGGCGAACCCAGATAGTGCTCCTTGTAAGGCGACCTTGATTTTTTTCCAAGCCGAGAAAGCTTGCCATGTCCGACAGCTATACTTCGGTCTTTGGGGGCTTGTGTCCCTCCAGGCCAACAATATTCGTCGCTGGGCTATCAGAGAAGCAAAGGCCACAACGTCGGCCTCTATCCCCTCCTGGACTCCCGGGTCTTCCGACACCCCAAAAATCGCCACCTCTGGGCTCATCGCCACCCTTATTTTCAGCACCCGGGATATGACGTCCGCAAATCCCTGCCAGTATCCCCTAAGTTTTGGACACGCCCAGAACATGTGGACATGGTTCGCTGGTCCTCCCCACATCTAGCACACTTGTCCTTCAGCCCAAAGAATTTGCTCATCCGGTCCACCGTCATGTGGGCCCAGTGAACCACCTTGAACTGAATCAGACCGAGCCTCGCACATGTTGCGGTTCCATTTACCCTCCTCAGAGCGTCTGCCCATACGCCTCCCTCCAACTCCCCACCAAGCTCCTCTTCCCACTTAAGTTTCAGTTCCTCGGTCCCTGTGTCCTCCGCTCCCATAAGCTCCTTATAAATATCTGAGACTCTCCCCTCTCCTACCTCATCCCTGGAAATTACCCTGTCCTGGATCCCCCTTGGTGGAAGGCGTGGAAAGGACGGGACCTGTCTACATACCAAATCCCGCACCTGCAAGTACCGAAAGTCATTCCCCCTCGCCAGCCCTAACTTCTCCTCCAGTGCCCTCATGTTCACGAAGCTCCCTTCCAGGAACAAGTCGCCCATCCTTCCCAGCCCCACCCTCAACCCCGCTTGGAACCCACCGTCCATCTTCCCCGGGACAAATCGGTAGTTGTCACAGCAGCAGGGTAGCATTGTGGATAGCACAATGGCTTCACAGCTCCAGGGTCCCAGGTTCGATTCAGCTTGAGTCACTGTCTGTGCGGAGTCTGCACATCCTCCCCGTGTGTGCGTGGGTTTCCTCCGGGTGCTCCGGTTTCCTCTCACAGTCCAAAGATGTGCAGGTTAGGTAGATTGGCCATTGTAAATTGCCCTTAGTGTTCAAAATTGCCCTTAGTGTTGGGTGGGGTTACTGGGTTATGGGGATAGGTGGGGGTGTTGACCTTGGGTAGGGTGCTCTTTCCAAGAGCCGGTTCCAGACTCGATGGGCCGAGTGGCCTCCTTCTGCACTGTAAATTCTATGATAACTATGATAACATACTGGGGACCAGACTGACACTCCCACATCCCCCGCATGCTTCCTCCATTGGCCCCAAATCCGCAAAGCTGCCACCACTACACGGCTGGTGGAGTACCTGGCCGGCGGGAGCGGCAGAGGAGCCATGACCAGGGCTGCCAAGCTGGTGCCCCTGCACGAAGCAGCCTCCACCCGCTCCCAAACCGACCCCGTACCCACCATCCATTTCCTTATCATGGCTATGTTAGCCGCCCAGTAGTAGTTGCTGAGGTTCGGCAACGCCAGTCCCTACTCGCTACGGTTCCGTTCCAGCATCCCCCTCTTTACCCGCGGGGACTTCCCCACCCAAACAAATCCCAGGATGATTTTATTGATTCTTTTAAAGCAGGACCGCGGAATGAAAATAGGGAGACACTGAAAAATAAACAGGAATCTCGGGAGGATCGTCATCTTCACCGTCCGTACTCTCCCTGCTAGTGACAGCGGGAGTGCATCCCACCTCCGAAACTCGCTCCTCATTTGCTCCACCATAAGTTCAACTTATGCATCTTGCCCCAGTCGCGCGCCACTTGTATCCCTAAATACCTAAAACTTTCCCCAACCAGCCTAAACGGTAGCTCCTTCAGCCTATTCTCCTGACCCCTCGCCTGCACCACAAACATCTCGCTTTTTGCCATGTTCAACTTGTAGCCCGAAAGCCGGCCAAATTCCCCTAGGATTTCCAGAATCCCGTCCATCCCTGTCGCTGGATCCGACACGTACAAAAGCACGTCATCCGCGTAGAGCGAGACCTTGTGTTCTATCCCCCCCCCCCCGACCATTCCCTTCCATCCCCTTGCCGCTCTCAGAGCAATTGCCAGCGGTTCTATGGCCAACGCAAACAGCAGTGGAGAGAGGGGGCATCCCTGTCTTGTCCCGCGGTGTAGTCTAAAATACTCAGATGTCGTCCTGTTCGTCCTTACACTCGCCTCCGGGGCCTGGTATAGCAGTCTAACCCAGTCCACAAAGCTCTCTCCAAACCCAAACCGTCCCAGCACCTCCCATAAATAGCCCCACTCCACCCGGTCAAAAGCCTTTTCGGCATCCATTGCCACCACTACCTCCACCTCTCTGCCCTCCGGGGGCATCATAATCACACTGAGTAACCTTCTTAGATTGGCTACCAGCTGCCTGCCCTTAACAAACCCTGTTTGGTCCTCCAAAATCACGTCCGGTACGCAGTCTTCGATTCTGGACGCCAGGATCTTGGCCAGCGGTTTAGCGTCCACATTAATCAGGGAGATTGGCCTACAGGACCCACAGACCTCCGGATCCTTATCCCGTTTTAATGTCAGCGAGATGGTGGCTTGCGACATCGTCGGGGGTACCACCCCATTGTCCCTCGCCTCGTTAAACACCCTAACCAGCACCAGCCCCACTATCCCCGAGAACTTTTTGGAGAACTCCACTGGATACCTGTCCGGCCCCGGGGCTTTACCCGACTGCATGGCCTTCAGGACCCCCATTACTTCTTCAGCTCTAAGCACGGCCCCCAGCCCCTCTACCATCCCCCTGCCCACCTTTCGCAAGGTCAGCCCATCTAAGAAGCACCTCATCCCCTCCGGCCCCGTGGGGGGTTCCGAGGTATACAGCTTACTGTAGAAGTCCCTGAATACCCTGTTCAATCCTGCCGGGTCTCCCACCCGGTTCCCTGCCCCGTCCACTACCGTCCCTATCTCCCTGGCTGCCTCCCTCTTCCTAAGTTGCTGCGCAAGCATTCTGCTGGCTTTCTCCCCATACTCATACATAAGGCCCCTGGCCTTTCTGAGCTGCTCTATGGCCTTCCCAGTGGATAGCGCTCCCAGCTCCGCCTGCAGTCTCCGTCGTTCCCTAAGTAGCTCTGCCCTCGGGGACTCCGCATATTCCCTATCCGTCCGAATCATCTCCTGCACCAGTCTGTCCATCTCTGCCCTGTCCGTTCTGTCCCTATGGGCTCGGATTGAGATCAGTTCCCCTCTCACCACCGCCTTCAGCGCCTCCCAGAGCACCGCTGCTGAGACTTCCCCTGTATCGTTGACCTGCAGGTAGTCCTGCATGCATTTCTCCACTCTCTCACACACCCTCTCATCTGCCAACAATCCCATCTCTAATCCCCATTGTGGGCGCTGATAACTTTCTTTGCAGACCAGCAGGTCGACCCAATGTGGAGCATGGTCCGAAATAGTGATTGCCGAGTATTCAGTATCCTTCACCCCCTCCAAAATGTCCCTACTCATAATAAAGAAGTCAATACGAGAATAAACCTTTGTGAACATGTGAATAGAACGAGATCTCCTTCCCCGTCGGCCGGCTGACTCTCCAGGGGTCTACCCCCCCCCCCCCCCCATTTGTTCCATGAACCCTCTCAGTTCCCTTGCCATTGCCGGAACCCTGCACGTTCTGGAGCACGACCGGTCGAGGTCGGGGTCGAGGACTGTATTAAAGTCCCCAACCATAATCAACTTGTGCGAATCCAAGTTGGGGATTTTCCCCAGCAGCCTTTTGATGAAATCTACATAGAACATAGAACACTACAGCGCAGTGCGGGCCCTTCGGCCCTCGATGTTGCGCCGACCTGTGAAACCATCTGAAGCCTATCTGACCTACACTATTCCATTTTCATCTATATGTCTATCCAGTGACCACTTAAATGCCCTTAAAGTTGGCGAGTCTACTACTGTTGCAGGCAGGGCGTTCCACACCCCTACTACTCTCTGAGTAAAGAAACTGCCTCTGATATCTGTCCTATATCTATCACCCCTCAATTTAAAGCTATGTCCCCTCGTGTTGGTCATCACCATCCGAGGAAAAAGACTCTCACTGTCCACCCTATCTAACCCTCTATCTTATATGTCTCTATTAAGTCACCTCTCAGCCTTCTCCTCTCTAACGAAAACAACCTCAATTCCCTGAGCCTTTCCTCGAAAGACCTTCCCTCCATACCAGGCAACATCCTAGTAAATCTCCTCTGAACCCTTTCCAAAGCTTCCACATCCTTCCTATAATGTGGTGACCAGAACTGCACGCAGTACTCCAGGTGCGGCCGCACCAGAGTTATATACAGCTGCAGCATGACCTTGTGGTTCCGAAACTCAATCCCCCTGCTTATAAAGGCTAGCACACCATATGCCTTCTTAACAGCCCTATTAACCTGGGTGGCAACTTTCAGGGATTTATGTACCTGGATGCCGAGATCTCTCTGTTCATCTACACTACCAAGAATCTTGCCATTAGCCCAGTACTCTGCATTCCTGTTACTCCTTCCAAAGTGAACCACCTCACACTTTTCCGCATTAAACTCCATCTGCCACCTCTCAGCCCAGCTCTGCAGCTTATCTATGTCCCTCTGTATCCTATACCATCCTTCAGCACTATCCACAACTCCACCGACCTTCGTGTCATCTGCAAATTTAGTAACCCATCCTTCCACACCCTCTTCCAGGTCATTTATAAAAATGACAAACAGCAATGGCCCCAAAACAGATCCTTGCGGTACACCACTAGTAACTGAACTCCAGGATGAACATTTGCCATCAACCACCACCCTCTGTCTTCTTTCAGCTAGCCAATTACTGATCCAAACCGCTAAATCACCTTCAATTCCATACTTCCTTATTTTCTGCAATAGCCTACCGTGGGGAACCTTATCAAACGCCTTACTGAAATCCATATACACCACATCAACCACTTTACCCTCATCCACCTGTTTGGTCACCTTCTCAAAAAACTCAATAAGGTTTGTGAGGTATGACCTACCCTTCACAAAACCGTGTTGACTATCGCTAATCAACTTGTTCTTTTCAAGATGATTATAAACCCTATCTTTTATAACCTTTTCCAACATTTTACCCACAACCGAAGTAAGGCTCCCAGGTCTATAATTACCAGGGTTGTCTCTACTCCCCTTCTTGAACAAGGGGACAACATTTGCTATCCTCCAGTCTTCCGGCACTATTCCTGTCGACAAAGACGACATAAAGATCAAGGACAAAGGCTCTGCAATCTCCTCCCTGGCTTCCCAGAGAATCCTAGGATAAATCCTATCTGGCCCAGGGGACTTATCTATTTTGACATTTTCCAAAATTCCATCTAGCCTGGTCGACTGAACCTGAGTGTTCTCGACAACATTGTCTTTCTCCAGTGTAAACACTGACAAAAAATATCCATTTAACGCTTCCCCTATCTCCTCTGATTCCACACACAACTTTCCACTACTATCCTTGATTGGCCCTAATCTTACTCGAGTCATTCTTTTGTTCCTGATATACCTATAGAAAGCCTTAGGGTTTTCCTTCATCCTATCCGCCAACGACTTTTCGTGTCCTCTCCTCGCTCTTCTTAACTCTCCCTTTAGGTCCTTCCTGGCTAACTTGTAACTCTCAAGTGCCCTAACTGAGCCTTCATGTCTCATCCTAACATAAGCCTTCTTCTTCCTCTTGACAAGTGCTTCAACTTCCTTAGTAAACCACGGTTCCCTTGCTCGACAACTTCCTCCCTGCCTGACAGGTACATACTTATCAAGGGCACGCAGTAGCTGTTCCTTGAAAAAGCTCCACATTTCGATTGTACCCATCCCCTACAGTTTCCTTCCCCATCCTATACATCCTAAATCTTGCCGAATAGCATCATAATTGCCTTTCCCCCAGCTATAATTCTTGCCTTGCGGTATATACCTATCCCTGCCCATTGCTAAAGTAAACATAACCGAGTTGTGATCACTATCACCAAAGTGCTCACCTACATCTAAATCTAACACCTGGCCGGGTTCATTACCCAGTACCAAATCCAATGTGGCCTCGCCCCTTGTTGGCCTGTCTACATACTGTGTCAGAAAACCCTCCTGCACACACTGCACAAAAACTGACCCATCTTTCGTACTCGAACTATAGTATTTCCAGTCAATATTTGGAAAGTTAAAGTCCCCCATAACAACTACCATGTTACTCTCGCTCCTGTCGAGAATCAACTTTGCAATCCTTTCCTCTACATCTCTGGAACTATTCGGAGGTCTATAGACAACTCCCAACAGGGTGACCTCTCCTCTACTGTTCCTAACCTTGGCCCATACTACCTCAGTAGACGAGTCCTCAAGCGTCCTTTCTACCGCCGTAATACTTTCCTTGATTAACAATGCCACACCCCCCCCTCTTTTACCATCTTCTCTGTTCTTACAGAAACATCTAAATCCTGGAACCTGCAACAACAATTCCTGTCCATGCTCTACCCATGTCTCCGAAATCGCCACAACATCGAGATCCCAGGTACCACCCATGCTGCAAGCTCACCCACCTTATTCCGGATGCTCCTGACGTTGAAATAGACACACTTCAAACCAGCGTCCTGCTTGCCGGTGCCCTCTTTCGAACTTTTAACCCTATCCCTGACCTCACTACTCTCAACATCCTGTACACTGGGACTACAATTTAGGTTCCCATCCCCCTGCTGAATTAGTTTAAACCCCCCCGAAGAGCACTAGCAAATCTCCCCCCCCAGGATATTGGTACCCCTCTGGTTCAGGTGAAGACCATCCTGTTTGTAGAGGTCCCACCTACCCCAGAATGAGCCCCAATTATCCAGGAAACCAAAACCCTCCCTCCTGCACCATCCCTGTAGCCACGTGTTCAACTCCTCTCTCTCCTTATTTCTCACTTCACTAGCACGTGGCACGGGTAACAACCCAGAGATAACAACTCTGTTCTAGCTCTCAGCTTCCACCCTAGCTCCCTGAATTTCTGTCTCAAATCCCCATCTCTCTTCCTACCCATGTCGTTGGTACCTATGTGGACCACGACTTGGGGCTGCTCCCCCTCCCCCTTAAGGATCCCAAAAACACGATCAGAGACATCCCGAACCCTGGCACCTGGGAAGCAACACACCAACCGTGAGTCTCTTTCGTTCCCACAGAACCTCCTGTCTGTTCCTCTAACTATGGAGTCCCCAATGACAAGTGCTCTGTTCCTCTTCTCCCTTCCCTTCTGAGCAACAGGGACAGACTGTGCCAGAGACCTGTGCCCTATTGCTTACCCCTGGTAAGTCGTCCCCCGCAACAGTATCCAAAACGGTATACTTGTTATAGAGGGGAACGACCACAGGGGATCCCTGCACTGCCTGCCGGTTCCCTCTCCCTCCCCTGACGGTAACCCATCTACCTTCTTCTTTTACCTGAGGTGTGACTACCTCCCTATAACTCCTCTCAATAACCTCCTCCGCCTCCCGAATGATCCGAAGTTCATCCAGCTCCAGCTCCAGGTCCCTAACGCGGCTCTCGAGGAACTGGAGTTGGGTGCACTTCCCGCAGATGTAGTCAGAAGGGACACTAGAGGTGACCCTTTCCTCCCACATTCTGCAGGAGGAACATTCAACTGCCCTAGCCTCCATTCCCACTGAACTAACTTCCCAACTACTGAAAAATAAAAATAAAAACTTGTTAGTTTAGCAATCCAACGGACAGAACTTTTTTTTGGTTAGAGGAGGAGGATGGGTGGGAGACACTACGTAAGTAGTGTTTCGGGTAAAGCTGTCACTCGAGAACAGCCCCTTCACAAACCACCTTCAACTTACACTGACCGCACTGCACGTATGCAAATCTCCCCGGAACAGCCAATCAAAAGCTCTGCTCTGCTGCCCCCTGCTGGATGCTTGACTTCCGTCGAACTCCTCGGATCACTGATGCAGGTGCACCTTCAACTTACGCTGCACGTATGCAAATCTCCCCGGAACAGCCAATCAGAAGCTCTGCTCTGCTGCCCCCTCATCCCAGTTTGGAGTGTAAATATTCACTAGAATCACCTTCACCCCCTCAAGCTTGCCCCAAACCATAAGAAATCTACCCCCCCATCCGCAACTATGCTGTCCGCCTCAAATTTAAACCCGTTTGTTAATCATGATCGCGACCCCTCTGGTCTTAGCGTCAGGCCCCGAATGGAAGACCTGGCTAACCCAGCCCTTCCGTAATCTAATCTGGTCCGCCACTTTCAAATGTGTCTCCTGCAGCAACATTACATCCGCCTTCAGAGCCCGTAAGTGCGCAAACACACGTGTCCTCTTGACCGGCCAGTTTAATCCTCTAACATTCCAGGTGATCAGCCTGGTTGGAGGGCACCCTGCCACCCCCCCTACGCCGATCAGTCATCCCCCTTCTTGGGCCCACCCCCTGCCCATGTGCCGCACCTCTCCTGGTCCGCCTCTTGGCAGCTCCCACCCCCCGACCCCTTCCCTGTAACCTGGTTCAGTTCCCTCCCTCGTCAGCAGATCATCTTCCCCCCTCCCCCCCCCCCCCCCCCCCCCCCCCAGCAACAACCCCTTGTAACCTAACCCCTGCCAGAGACTGGCTGTATTCACACCCCCCACCTCGCTCCCGTTGACTAGCTCAAAGCAGCTAGCCTGGTGGCGCTCAACTCCGGGGCCACCATGTCTCACACCTATTGTCCCCCTGCTTCCCCCCCCCCCCCCCCCCCCCCGCCCATCAACACCACCTCCCCATAACAGCCCTGTTCGAGCAATCGCTCTGGGACCAAAACAGAGAGAAAACAAACAAAGAACAAAGCTCGCCCCCACCATAGTGCAATTCAAACTGTGTTACAAGGTGGGCGCTACCACCCACCCCCCTCCCAACATTCCCAGAAAAATAGCAAAGAGAACCCGAACCGCCCCCCTGCACCCAATAACTTAAACTTTAACTATAACTTTGGCTTGAACTTTAAAACTTTCAAACGGGCAAACACAAACACAAGAACACCCCCAATTTTAAATAAAAGCGCATGCCGAACGACATCGCTAACACGAGGGGCGATCTACGAACAAATGCAAACATCCCATAATACACTCTAACTTGAGTCCATGGGTCCTCAGTTCGGCACCAGTCCATGCCCCTTAGCGAAGTCCATCGCTTCCTCTGGGTCGTCAAAATAATGTTGCTGTCCCCGGTATGTGACCCAAAGCCACGCCGGGAAAAGTAGCCCGAACTTGACCTTCTTTTTAAACAGAATCTCTTTAATTTGTCTGTAGGCTGCCCTCCTTCTGGCCATCTCCTGGCTCAGACCCTGGTAGATGCGCAGGACACTGTTGTTCCATGAGCAGCTCTTCGTGCTCGTGGCCCACTGTAGAACCCGCTCCTTGTCCATGAATCTATGGAACCTGACCACCATCGCCCCCCCCCCCCCCCCCCCCCCCCCGCCGTGGCTGCCTCGCCTGCACTCTGTGTGCCCTGTCCAGCTCCAACGGACTCGGGAAGAAATCATCCCCCACCAGCTTCTGCAGCATGTTTGCCACATATACCATGGCATCCACTCCCTCGGCCCCCTCCGGGAGCCCAATGATTCTCAGATTCTGCTGGCGAGACCTATTTTCCAGGTCCTCCAGCTTGTCCATCAGCCTTGCTTGCTGGTCCTTCAACTTACTAATTTCCACGTCCGCTACCGTTTGGAAATCCGCCTGCTCTTCCACTGTCTTCTCCAGTGCCTGGACCTTCTTATCCTGAGCATCCAGCCTCTCGTCCAGTCGCTCCACCGCTTTCTGGAGCGGTTCCAAATTATCCCGCTTCAGTGCTGCGAAGCTCTCTTTCATGACCTTCAGCATGTTGTCCAGTGCTGCCTGGACCGTTCTTTCCGTGGTCCGTTCATCGACCATCTTTCCTCCCACTTGAGCTTCCACACTGATGTACCATCAATTCGACTCAAGACACAATTAGGATCCGAACTGTGGCTTTAATCAGCTAGTTGTTAGCCCGGTGGTCGACTCCAG
The DNA here is from genome assembly GCF_902713615.1 of Scyliorhinus canicula. Taxonomy (NCBI): domain Eukaryota; kingdom Metazoa; phylum Chordata; class Chondrichthyes; order Carcharhiniformes; family Scyliorhinidae; genus Scyliorhinus; species Scyliorhinus canicula. The sequence continues at coordinate 126,889,774 of NC_052152.1, read as the reverse complement.
AGTAATGCCGACCGCCGGGAACTCTGGGTACTTATACCCCGCCTCGGAGGCGGGGTCTACTTGCTTCTCGACCAATTGGTGAGCAGTCACATGACTAGTCCCAGCCAATCGGACGAGAGGCACATGACCAGCCAGAGCCAATGGGAAACCCATGCTCTGCACCAATGGCAGTGCTCACATCCATACCACCACATTCGCCCCTTGTGGAGAAAGAAGGCGGGGGGGGTGTAAGTGGAAGAGAGAGAGAGGGGGGGGGTCCGAGGACTGGTAGTATGAGCAGCAAAAATCGAGAAATGTGGGCTGCCCACTGGCTCGTGGCAAAAAAAACAATACTACTACTACTTAAGATGCAACGGAATAACAACAAAGTTCAAAATGTCCCATGGCCCCATCAGATGGACACGATCAGCCTGTCGGGAGCCCGTGGTGTTCTAGAGGACCGTCGCAGTGGAGCCGGTGACGTCGGGCCGATGGTCGTTCTTGCCTCCGGGTGCGTCGGTCGTAGATGTGTCTCCGTACCCCGGGCCGGTGGTGGAGACGCTGTAATCGGGGGAAAGGGGGCATGTGCGCTGGGTTGTGGGGGCGCGGGGGGCGAGGGAAGAATTGGGGTTGGGGGGGAGGTGTTGATGTAGGGGAAGAAGGCCGCACGCCGGCGGGTGCCAGGTCCCGAAGCGAGACCGTATCCTGCCGACCATCGGGATACTCCACATACGTATATTGCGGGTTGGCGTGGAGTAACTTGACTCGCTCAAACAACGGGTCGGACTTGTGCACCCGCACATGCTTCCGGAGCAAGATTGGCCCGGGGGTGGCCAGCCAGGTCGGGAGAGGGGATCCTGAGGACGACTTCCTGGGGAAAACAAGAAGACGTTCATGAGGTGTTTGATTAGTGGTAGTACAGAGGAGAGACCAGAGATTGAATGCAGGGCGTTGGGAATGACTTCTTGCCAACGGGGAATAGGGAGATCTCTGGACCCCAGGGCCAGCAGGATGGCCTTCCAAATGGTGCCATTCTCCCGCTCGACCTGACCGTTACCCCGGGAGTTATAACTGGTCGTCCTGCTAGAGGCTATGCCCCTGCTGAGCAGGAACTGACGCAGTTCGTCACTCAAAAGGAGGACCCCCGGTCGCTGTGGATGTACGCGGGGTAACCGAACAGGGAGAAGATGGATAGGAGGGCCTTTATGACGGTTGTTGTGGTCGTGTCGGGACAGGGAATGGCGAAAGGGAAGCGGGAGTATTCGTCGATGACACTCAAGAAATATGCGTGATGGTTGTTGGAGGGGAGGGAACCCTTGAAGTCTATACTGAGACGTTCAAAGGGGCGGGATGCCTTGATCAGATGCGCTCGTTCGGGGCGGTAGAAGTGCGGTTTGCACTCGGCGCAGACGTGGCAGTCCCTGGTGACTGTCCTGACTTCCTCGACGGAGTAGGGCAGGTTACGGGTCTTAATAAAATGATAGAAACGGGTGACCCCTGGATGGCAGAGGTCCGTGTGGAGGGAGCAGAGGCGGTCAATCTGCGAGCTGGTGCAGGTACCGCGGGATAGGGCATTGGAAGGCTCGTTGAGCTTCCCAGGACGATACAAGATATCGTAGTTGTACGTGGACAACTCGATCCGCCACCGCAAGATCTTGTCGTTCTTGATCTTGCCCCTCTGTGCATTGCCGAACATGAAAGCTACTGACCGTTGGTCTGTGAGGAGGGTAAACCTCCTGCTGGCCAGATAGTGCCTCCAGTATCGCACAGCTTCGACTATGGCCTGTGCCTCCTTTTCCACCGAGGAATGGCAGATTTCGGAAGCGTGGAGGGTTCGTGAAAAGAAGGCCACGGTCTGCCCGCTTGGTTCAGGGTGGCCGCCAGAGCTATCTCAGACGCGTCGCTCTCGACCTGGAATGGGAGGGACTCGTCGATAGCATGCATCGTGGCCTTTGCGATATCCGCTTTGATGCGGCTAAAGGCCTGGTGGGCCTCCATCGACAGGGGAAAGGAGGTGGACTAGATGAGGGGGCGGGCTTTGTCGGCGTAGTTGGGGACCCACTGGGCATAATATGAGAAGAAGCCCAGGCAGCGTTTGAGGGATTTGAGGGAGTTGGGGAAGGGAAGTTCCATCAGGGGGCGCATGCGTTCGGGATTGGGGCCTATCACTCCGTTACACACTACGTAGCCAAGGATGGCTAGACGGTCGGTGCTAAACACGCACTTATCCTTATTGTAAGTTAAATTAAGGAGTTTTGCGGTTCGGAGGAATTTTTGGAGGTTGATGTCGTGGTCCTGCTGGTCGCGGCCGCAGATGGTGACGTTATCGAGATACGGGAAGGTGGCCCGTAAACCGTGCTTGTCGACCATTCGGTCCATCTCCCGTTGGAAGACCGAGACTCCATTTGTGACACTCGAACCCTGAGGAAGTGGTAGAGGTTCCCATCTGCCTCAAACGCGGTGTACTTTCGGTCACTCGCACGGATGGGGAGCTGGTGGTAGGTGGACTTAAGGTCCACCGTGGAGAAGACTTTGTACTTCGCGATCCTGTTAACCAGGTCGGAAATACGGGGGAGCGGTTACGCGTCCAGCTGCGTAAACCGGTTGATGGTCTGACTGTAATCGATGACCTTCCAGTTTTTCTCCCCAGTCCGAACTACCAGCACTTGGGCTCGCCAGGGACTGTTGCTGGCCTCGATAACTCCTTCCTTAAGGAGCCTCTGGACCTCGGACCCGATGAAGGTCCGGTCCTGGGCACTGTATCGTCTGCTCCGAGTGGCGACAGGTTTACAATCTGGGGTGAGATTAGCAAACAAGGAAGGGGGGTCCACTTTGAGGGACGCGAGGCTGCAAACAGTAAGAGGAAGAATAGGGCCGCCGAATTGAAAGGTCAAGCTCTGCAGGTTGCACTGGAAATCCAGGCCCAAGAGTGCCGGAGCGCATAGACGGGGGAGAATGAGGAGTTTGAAGTATTTGAAAACCCTCCCCTGGACCGTGAGGTCCGCTATGCAGCACCCAGTGATTTGGACGGAATGCGAACCTGAGGCCAATTCAATTTTCTGTTTAACTGGATGGATGGGGAGCGCGCAGCGTCTTACCGTGTCGGGGTGGATGAAACTTTCCGTGCTCCCGGAGTCCAGCAGGCACCTCGTTTTGTGTCCGTTGAGCTGAACCGTTGTCGTAGTCTTGGTGAGCGAGCATGGTCGCGACTGGTCCAGTTTGATGGAAGCAAGTCGTGGCGAGAGTTCCAGGTCATCCTCAGTGGCAGAGTAATCGCTTCCAGGGCCTTCCGTGTTGGCCCAAGATGGCGGCGCCCAGGACCCGCACATGGCGTCCGGGGCCCAAGATGGCGGCACCCGTGGGAATCTCGTGGCGGCTGGGGGCAGTGTCAGCAGCGAATGCGGGCCGGTCGGGGCGGCTGGGAGCGAGGGTCGGGAAGACCGTGGGGCCATTGCAGGGGCTGGGAGGTGGGCCGGAGAGGTTGGTGCGCAGCGTGAGACCCTGGGGGGACCCGGGGGGGGGGGGGGGGGGGGGCCATCCGTGGTTGCTGCGTGGAACAGCAGCGGCCGACTTGGACTGGCAGACCACCACGTAGAGGCCCTTCTTCCCGCAGCTCTTACACAGAGCGGAGCGGGCTGGGCAGCGAGGGCGGGGGTGCTTTGAGAGGCCGCAAAAATAGCAACGGGGCCCCACTAGTTTGTCGGAATGACCCGCGGCGCAGGCTTGGGGGGGGTAGGGGTCCACGGAGCGCGGGGGTGGCGCGTGCCATGAAGTCCAGGGGGTTGCTGCGCGGCCGGGAGCGTATGTGCGGGCGTTCAGGTCAGCAACCTCCAGGGAGCTAAAAAGTCCGGTCTTAAAGTCTGACCGGAGCGAGAGCCACCAAATGCGCGACTTACTCTCTCATAGTCGCCACCAGAAGTCCCAGGAGTAGGATTGTTAATCAAGGATAGTTTAACGGCTGCAGAAAGGCAGCTCGAGGGGGATCTGCCTACTGAGGTAATATGGACTGAAGTTAGAAATAGGAAAGGAGCGGTCACGTTGTTAGGAGTTTCTATAGGACCCCAAATAGTAATAGAGATGTGGAGGAAGAAATTGCAAAACAGATTATGGATAGGTGTGGAGGTCTCAGGGTAGTTGTCATGAGTGACTTTAACTTTCCAAATATTGATTGAAACCTCTATAGGTCGAACAGTTCGGATGGGGCAGTTTTGTACAGTGTGTGCAGGAGGGTTTCCTGACACAATATGTGGATAGGTTGACAAGAGGTGGGGCCACATTGGATTTGGTACTGGGTAATGAACCGGGCCAAGTGTTAGATTTGTTTGTGGGAGAGCACTTTTGAGATAGTGACCACAATTCGGTGTTTTTCACTATTGCAATGGAGAGGGATAGGGCCATACGGCAGGGCAAGGTTTATAATTGGGGGAGGGGTAATTATGATGCGATTAGGCAAGAATTAGGGAGCATGAAATGGGAACAGAGATTGTTGTCAGGGAAAGACATAAATGAAAAGTGGAGCTTGTTCAAGTAACAAATACTGCTTGTCCTTGATAGGTATGTCCCTGTCAGGCAGAGAGGAAATGGCCGTGTGAGAGAACCATGGTTCACAAAAGAGGTTGAATGTCTTGTCAAGAGGAAAAAGGAAGCTTATGTAAGGATGAGAAAACAAGGTTCAGTTGGGTCGCTTGAGGGTTAAAAGGTAGCAAGGAATGAGCTAAAAAATGGGCTTAGGAGAGCTAGGAGGGGGCATGAGAAGTCCTTGGCGGGTCGGATCAAGGAAAACCCCAAGACATTTTACTCTTATGCGAGAAATAAAAGAATGACCAGGGTGAGGTTAGGGCCGGTCAAGGACAGTAGTGGGAACTTGTGCATGCAGTCAGAAGAAATAGGAGAGGCGTAGAATGAATACTTTTCTTCAGTGTTCATCAAGGAGATGGGCCATGTTTTTGTGGATGAGAGTGTGATACAGGCAGGTAGGCTGAAGGAGGTAGGTGTTTTGAGGAAGGATGTATTAGCAATTTTGGGTCCTCACTGTCCACGAGGTAGTGCCAGAGGACTGGAGAATGGCGAATGTTGTTCCTCTGTTCAAGAAAGGGAATAGGAATGACCCTGGTAATTATAGGCCGGTTAGTCTTACTTCGGTGGTCGGTAAATTAGGATAGGATTTATGACCATTTGGAAAGATGCAGCTTAATCTGGGATAGTCAACACGGATTCGTGAATTTGTCTTACCTCACAAATTTGATTGAATTCTTTGAGGAGGTAACTAAGAGTGTAGATGAAGATAGAGCAGTTGATGTCGAATACATGGATTGCTAGAAGGGTGGAGTTTAAGACTAGGAAGGTTATGCTGCAATTGTATAAGGTGTTAGTGAGGCCACACCTTTTGGTCTCCTTACCTGAGAAAGTGGATGAATCCTGGAGGGAGACTGTCCTGCCGCCCGTCATGATGTGCCACGTAGGCATATTGTGGGTTGGCATGGAGGAGCAGGACCTTCTCGACGAGGGGATCCGATTTATGACCCCTCGCATGCTTCCTGAGGAGGACGGGCCCTGGGACTGTCAGCCAGGATGGGAGCGAGACCCCTGAGGTGGAGTTCCTAGGGAAGACAAACATACGTTTGTGAGGGGTCTCATTAGTGGCAGTGCACAGGAGCGACCGGATGAAGTGGAGTGCATCGGGAAGGACCTCCTGCCAGTGGGAGACTGGGAGACTTCTCGACCTTAGGACCAGAAGGACGGCCTTCCAGACCGTCACGTTCTCCCTCTCCACCTGTCCGTTTCCCCGGGGGTTGTAGCTGGTCTTCCTGCTTGAGGCGATGCCCTTGCTAAGCAGGAACTGACTCAACTCGTCACTCATGAAGGAGGAACCCCGATCGCTATGGATGTAGGTGGAGAAACCAAACGAGGTGAAGAGACTGTGCAGGGCCTTGATGACGGTGGCATAGGTCATGTCAGGGAATGGGAGGGCAAAGGGGAATCGTGAGTACTCGTCAACAACGTTGAGGAAATACACGTTACGGTCAGTGGAGGGGAGGGACCCTTCGAAGTTGATGCTGAGGCGCTCAAAGGGGTGTGAGGCCTTTACCGGGTGTGCTCTGTCTGGCTGATAGAAGTGCGGTTTGCGCTGAGCGCAGATGTGGCAGTCCCTGGTCACGGTCCTGACCTCCTCGATGGAGTAAGGCAGGTTGCAAGCCTTGATAAAATGAAAAAAAGGGTGACTCCCGGGTGACAGAGGTCGTTGTGGAGGGCCCGGAGTCGGTCTACTTGTGCGCTGGCACATGTACCGCGGGATAGGGCATCTGGGGGCTCAATGAGCTTCCAGGGTCGATACACGATATCGTAGTTGTAGGTGGAGAACTCGATCCTCCACCTCAGAATCTTGCCGTTCTTGATCTTGCCCTGCTGTGTATAATTAAACATGAAGGCAACCGACCATTGGTCAGTGAGGAGAGTGAATCGCCTGCCGACCAGGTAATGCCGCCAGTGCCATACAGCTTCCACAATGGCTTGGGCTTCCTTTTCGACGGAGGAGTGCCGAATTTCAGAGGCATGGAAGGTACAGGAGAAGAAAGCAATGGGCCTTCCCGCCTGATTGAGGGTAGCGGCCAGGGCAAAGTCTGATGCATCGCTCTCCACCTGGGACGGAATAGACTCGTCGACAGCGTGCTTCGTGGCTTTGGCAATATCTGCCTTGATGCAGTTGAAGGCCAGGCGGGCTTCAGCCGTCAGGGGAAAAATGGTGGATTTAATGGGTGGACGGGCCTTGTCCGCATAATTGGGGACCCACTGGGCATAATAAGAGAAGAACCCCAGGGATCTCTTCAGGTCTAAAACTTTAGAGGCTACCGGCCCTAATAGGTCTTGGCGTTCCTGTAGGAGCACTGCTGAGAGGGTTCAGTCGGTGGCTGATGTTTTTGGTCCTGATGAGTAGTGGCTTTAATAAGCTAAACAGAAAGCCTCCTGGCCACTGATCCCAAACAGGGCTGGAGGTCAGCCACCTGTATCCCGAGCCCGAGGGGAGGAGCCACAGGCGGAGCCATCAGGCAGTGGTTTACTACATTACATGTAGTACAGTAACAGTTTACCACAATACATATAATACACTAACAGTGGTTTACCATAGCTCCATTTCCCCTAGATCGAGTTTGCCAGTATAAATTTGCATTCACTTTTCAAGGACAACAGTAACGTGGATGTGTCTCCCCCAAGGCTTCCATAATTCCCCCTCCATTTTCCACAGACAGCTAGCTGCGGGTCTTTCCAAATTCTCCCACCCTGAATGCCTGATTTAGCATGTAGACGACCTGCTCCTGCAAACCGATACCAAGGAAGAGCACGTGGCTCTATTGGCCGAATTACTAATCCTGCTCCATCGGATGTAAGGTAAACCCCAAAAAGGCACAGATATTGAGGGAAAAGATCCTTTATTTAGGCACCACTATTGCACACGGCAAACGTGAAATTGAACAAAAACAAATTGACTCCATTGTGAACTTACCCCTGCCCCATAATGTAATTGCACTCCGCTCATTTCTAGGTTTAGTGGGCACTGCAGAAATTATATAGCTTTTCTGAGTGATGTTTATATGTTTGATTGTCGTTTTTCTTGGTGGGAGATTTCTTGGCGCCGGAGACGAGGGCCACCGGGCTAGCGGGGTGAGTTAGTCTACGGAAGCACAGTGGGGGGTGTGTATATGTTCAATATATGGCAGGGGTTAGGTTACAAAGTGGTGTTGCTAGGGGGGGGGGAGGGGGGAGTTACTCTGCTCACGAGGGAGGGACAGAGAGGTGGTCGGGGGTGGGGGCTGCCAGGAGGCGGGCCGATGGAGGCGCACCGCATGGGCTGGCAGCGGGTCCAGGAAAGGGGATGGCTGATCGGCCGTGGGGGGGGGGGGGGGGGGGGGCACAGTGCCCCCCAACCAGGCTAATCACCTGGAATGTTGGAGGGACGGAATGGGCCGGTCAAGAGGGCATGTGTATTCGTGCATCTGAGGGCTCTGAAGACGGACGTGGTGATGTTGCAGGAGACACACCTGAAAGTAGCGTTCAAGTCAGGATAAGGAAGGGTTGGGTCAGTCAGGTCTTTCATTCGTGGCTGGACACCAAGACTAGAGGGGTGGCGATTTTAATCCATAAGCGGGTGCAATTCCAGGTTGGGGGGGGGTGCGTTATGTCATGGTAAGCAGCAAGCTGGAGGGGAGGAAGGTAGTCTTGGTTAACGTGTATGTGCCGAACTGGGACGATGTAGAATTCATAAAGAGGGTACTGGGGAAGATACCTGACTGGACTCGCACAAGTTGGTGATGGGAAAGGATTTTAATACAGTCATCGACCCCAGCCTGGACCGGTCGTGTTCGAAAACGGGGTACCAGCAATGGCAAATGAACTGATAGGGTTCATGGAGCAGATTGATTTTTTTCAATTTGAGCAGGGATTTGCTGGCGGGGGTGGTGGACACGGGGTATTCGGCCATCACTATTTTGGATCATGCCCCTCACTGGGTGGAACTGCAGGTTAGTGAGGAGAGCTTCAGGCGCCCACAATGGAGATTGGATGTGGGCTTGTTTGCGGACAAGGAGATCCTACAGATAGATAGGAGGTATATGGTGACCCCAGGGGTGGAGCTGTTAAGGGAATGTCGGAGGCTGCAGGCTGAGTTTGGGCTGTTGTCCACAGGTAAGGCAGTGGAGCAGCTTAGAAAGGCGAGGGGTGCGTTTTATGAACATGGGGAGAAGACCAGCAGAATGCTGGCACAGCAGCTTAGGAAGAGGGAGGCGGCCAGGGAAATAGAGAGGGTGGTTGTTGGGGATGGAAATCTGGTAGGGGACTCGGCTGGGTGTTCAGGGACTTTTACAGTAGACTCTATCGCTCGGTACCCCCCACGGGGCCCGAGGGGATGAGACACTTTTTGGACGGATTGACCTTCCCAAGGGTGGGTAGGGAGCTGGTGGATGGGCTGGGAGCCCCAATTAGGACCGAAGAAATAGTTGAGGGCTTGAAGGCAATGCAGTCAGGTAAGGCCCCGGGGCCAGATGGGTATCCGGTGGAATTCTCGGGGATATTAGGGCCGTTGCTGGCCAAGGTTTTCAATGAGGCAAGGGATAGAGGGGTGCTGCCCCCGACGATGCCACAGGCCAACTATTTTGTTAATATTGAAGCGGGACAAGAACCCGGAGCTATGTGGGTCTTATAGGTCAATCTCACTGCTTAATATGGACGCCAAGCTGCTGGCCAAAGTTTTGGCCTTCAGGATTGAAGATTGTGTGCCGGAGGTGATTATGGAGGATCAAACCGGGTTTGCCAAGGGCAGGCAGTTGGTGGCCAATATAAGAAGGTTGCTCAATGTGATTATGATGCCCCTGGAGAGTAGGGAGGTTGAGGTAGTTGTGGCCAAGGATACAGAGAAGGCGTTCGACCGGGTGGAGTGGGACTATCTATGGAAGGTGTTGGGACGATTTGGGTTTGGTAGGGGCTTTATCAACTGGGTTAGGCTGTTGTACCAGGCTCCGGAGGCTAGTTTAAGGATGAATAGGACAACCTCAGACTATTTTAGACTGCACTGGGGGACAAGACAGGGATGCCCCCTCTCCCCACTGCTGTTTGCGTTAGCTATAGAGCCACTGGCAATTGCTCTGAGAGCATGGGAGCAGGGTCACCCACAGGTCCCTTTGTTACCAAATCATTACAACCCACGCGTAAACGGTGAGACACAAAGTTCCCAAGACACAGGGGACACAGTAAAGTTCTACGTAGATGGCTCCTCCACTGTTGAGGATGGAGTAAGAATCACAGGATGCAGGATTTACATGGAGGACTCACAGGGACACCCTCTAGAGGTATCTTTGAAATTACCCGGCCACTTGGGTTCGCAGGCAGCCGAACTGGCAGTCATAGCTTATGTAATTGATCACCCAGACTCCTTCCCAGCGCCTGCAGACATACACTCCGACAGCTTGTATGTTTGCAAAAGTCCAACAGAATTCCTTCCCCTATGGAAATCTCGAGGTTTTGTATCAGCCGACGGAAAACCCCTACCCTCCGCCCCTTTACTGAAACACATTCTTAAAGAAGCCACCGGCCGCACATACGGCATTGTTAAAGTAAAGAGCCATCACTGCACCTCCCCCCTCGGGAATCGCACAGCCTACACCTTAGCTAAAGCTGGATCACATAGTGGTCACTTCTGGCAAACCCCCCCCCCCCCCCCCCCCCCCACCGAATGTGAACAGATACCTTCAATCCAGGTCTCCCAAATCAATATTGAGGATTTATCTCAGACACAGAAAGCAGACGACTCCTTTAAACAGGTACTGTACGGCACCTACCCAGGCCCCTATGATAAATGGAAGGACACACACACAATACAGGACGGAATAGTGTTAAAGGATGAAATTTATGTGGTCCCCACCCAAGACAGAAACCAGTTAATCTACCAATTCCATGACGGACATGGGCATCAGGGAATAGACACAACCATTGCCCATTTAAGAACTTTGTGTTGGTGGCCGGAATTGAAAAGCGATGTCCCACATTATGTTGAGAATTGCCTCATTTGCGCCCAGAACAATCCAGAACATTATGCAAAGAAGGGCAATTAAGACACACCCGACCTGTAGAAGGCCCCTGGATAAATCTGCAAATCGATTACATTGGTCCCCTCCTCCCCTGGCAGAAACGGTTTCAAGTATGTGCTGGTCGTCATAGACATATTTACTAAATGGGTCGAGGCGTTCCCCACACGTTCAAACACGGAAAAGGCCACCGCTAAAATTTTGACCCAATAGATCTTTACGCGCTGGGGTCTTCCACGCAGCATTGAGTCAGATCACGGTTCCCACTTCCCCGGCAGAGTAATGCAAAACGTTTTGACCATTTTTGGTATCAAACAGAAATTCCACATAGCCTGTCACCCCAGTCCAGCGGCATAGTACAGCGCATGAACCGCACTTTAAAAACGACCATTCGGAAGACGGTACAGCAGAGCAATTCCACTATCAGGAATACAGTTTCCAGTTCCACAGGTTTCATCCCCCACATCCTTATGACAGGGAGACCCATGAAAGGCATTGAATATTTATTAGGGCTCGATTTGGCGAATCCCACAGTAACCACACTCACCCACGAAAAAGCAGTCCAACAGGTCACAGAAAACATTAAAGTGAAAATTAAAATTGAAAATGAATGAAATGAAAATCGCTTATTGTCACGGGTAGGCTTCAATGAAGTTACTGTGAAAAGCCCCTAGTTGCCACATTCCGGCGCCTGTCCGGGGAGGCTGGTACGGGAATTAAGCCCCTCTGTGGACAAGATAGCGTACCACAATGGTAAGACTGGTTGGTTCCACATCATGGATCACAACGTAGCCACACCCACCACCTAGCCTTGGTAATGGGAGAGGATGATGCTCTGCCTACTGACGACTCAGCCCGACGCCAATCCAAAACTCTCCCCCCGTCAGGACAACACTCTCCCCTTGACTCTGCCTATAATCACACGTTTCAACCTCGAACTTGACTCTGATGAGAACCTCCCGGATTTGACTACCATCGCTAGCGACTTCCCCTCCATCAGCTACCCTAGCTCCCGGAATGACGCCTTGGATTTTCTCGACCCCTTGTACGACCGTTCCCGCCCAACGACTCTTCCTACGCCCGCTCCCAGCAACATTGCTTCTACTTCCAGCACAGCAGTTCCCGACTACACACCGCCACACGACAACCCCGAAACTCCCTTTCAGCACCGTGATAATTCCTACAGGTTGGTAAGACATGACGAATCGGACCACCCACAGGCCGACGCGCCTACCGCCCGGAACCTGCAGACACGAGTCTGGCAATCAGGATGATTTAAGCGATGAGCCCCTTCTGGGGAATGATTTAACGGAACTGACGCACGCAAATATTTGAGGGGTCCAGATCATGAGAGACGGACACTGCCTAAGAACTAAGGTGTCCAAATTTCTGATGGAGCCTGCCCATCTTCTTGTTTTAACCTCCTCTTCTCTCCAACACATGGTTTTAATCCATGTCAGCCCGACACTTGGTTATGCAGTCGTAATTACTCCTCTGATTCAACCGTCAGACACGGTCTACTGACCAATGGCAGTTGAAGGCACTACAATATGACTATAAATTCTTCCTGTTCATCCCGGTCACCTAGGTAGGGAGTCACGGCACTGATCCCCGCCCTACCTGAGGGCCCCAAAATGAACCGGTCAATCACGCTTGGGTAGTGGAGTAACAGCACTAATCCCCGCCCTACCCGGGGATCCCACCCATTCCTCTCCCGCAGCGGCCCACACACACCCCACGTTTCTCATCATGTTCTCTGGAATGGTTTACTACACCCTTTGCTGCTTTGGGCAGGTCTTGAATCTTCCTTTCCGCTCCAAATCTAAACTCTTCTTTCTTCCACTGTTCTTTTAACTTCCAAATGCTATTTACACTTAAAACACAATGGTTGCTGATCACTGCTGCTACATCTGAGCCCCTGGGACAAAACTGTATAAAACTGGCCACCCTGAAATTTGGCTGGTTAAGCAAAGCCTCAACCTCCCATATTGCTGGTAAAGTTGGAGAATGGTCGAAGAAAGCATCCGCCCACTCCTCGCATCGACCACACAAGCTGTGAGACACTTGAATACTTGAATTGAGACACTTGGATTAGTACCTCTCCACATTTATTTTTAAACAAAATGGGGGAGTCACACATGGTGACAATCATAAAGGGAAATTGGAACTAAGAGAGAGAGACTAACACACACAGATATTAACCACGATACTGACATGATACTACGCTTGATTCCCGAGGATTACGCGGAAACCAGACACCGCAGGATGAACCCAGCCCCATGATCTCCTTCTGGATAATTGCTGCACTTACCAGATTCCGAGCACAAGATACCCAAGGCTTTCCACAGCCCGGCGGTCTGTGGTACCGTCACCCAGATGCAGGGGAATGTGAGAGTGGCACCCGGATAAAGACCTTATCTCGCACAGTGCTGGTCACTTGAAGTTAAGTAAATGTCATCTTAGTCGTTAGGTGTAGTTTAGTACGGAACCGCGTGTATTATTGTATAGAGATACAAGTCTTGTGTTATTAATAAACTGTGTTTTTGAGCTAACATACTGGTTGTGTGGTCACTTGGTCAATATAAGAAACAACTTGTGGTTCACATAAAGGGTAAGAAAAGGCAACAGCGGGAGGGCTGGGACCGGGTACGACCGACAGGAGGGTGGAGATTAGTGAATTTAGCATTTAATATTTATAGTGGAAATCTAGCACCAAGGACCATATTGTTAATTGTAACTTAATTTAACAAGAATTTAATAAGTATTTATTTTCAAATTCATTAATTAGTGCTAGAAATTTCAGTCAGTGGGATAAAGTCCTTCACCTGTGAGATGTGGGAAATTTGTGACACTTCAAGTATTCGGGACAACTACATCTGCAGGAAATGTACCCAATTTCCAGACTCAAAAACAGCTTCTTCCCCACTGTCACCAGACTCCTAAATGACCCTCTTATTGACTGACCTCATTAACACTACACCCTGTATGCTTCAACCGATGCCAATGTTTATGTAGTTACATTGTATATCTTGTGTTGCCCGATTATGTATTCTCATGTATTTTCTTGAATTTTGTTTAATTCTCTTTTCTAATGATCTGTTGAGCTGCTTGCAGAAAAATACTTTTCACTGTACCTCGGTACATGTGACAATAAACAAATCCAATCCAATCCAATCCAATCCAATTGCAGCTCCTCACAGACCGCATGAATTGGTTGAAGCAGCAGTTGGAAGCACTTAGGAGCATGCAGGTGGTGGAAAGCATCGTAGACAAGAATTCTAGAGACGTGGTCACACCCAATGTGCAGGCAGATAGAGGGGTGACTGCTAGAAGGGGCAGGCAGTCAGAGGAGGAATCCCATGGAGTTGTCCCCCTCTCTGACAAATATACCGTTTTAGATATTATTGAGGAAGCTAGCCTACATGGGGAAAACAACTGCAGCAGCCAGAACGGTGGCACCTTGGCTGATTCTGTTGTTCAGGAGGAAGGGTCGAAGTGCAGAATAGCCCTAGTTAAAGGGGACACTATAGTCAGGGGCACAGGTAGGTGCTTCTGTGGTCATGAAAGAGACTCCCGGATGGTATGTTGCCTTCCAGGTGCCAGGATCGAGTATGTCTCTGAACAGGCATGGGGCATTCTGAAGGGGGACAGTGAACAGCCAGAGGTTGTGGTACACATTGGTACTAAAGACATAGGCAGGAAGAGTGACAATTCCTGCAGGGGGAGTTCAGGGAGTGAGGTAGAAAGTTAAAAAAACAGGATGTCTAGGGCTGTAATCTCGGGATTACTCCCTGTGCCACAGGCCAGTGAGGCTTGGAATAGGAAGATGGTGCAGCTAAATAAGTGGCTAAATAGCTGGTGTAGGAGGGCCGGTTTCATTTATCTATATCATTGGGATCTCATCCGGGGCAGGTGGGACCTGTACAAGGAGGACAAGTTGCACCTAAACTGGAGGTTTGCTCGCATCACTCGGGTGGGTTTAAACTAGTGTGGCAGGGGGTTGGGAACCAGAGCAGTAGGTCAACAGGTGAAATAACTGGGGAAGAGTTAGAGAATAAGGCATGTAAGACTAAGAGGAAGGGTGGGCAGGGAGAGGTTGCTGAACATAGCAGGATTGGTGGTCTGAGTGCATTTTTTTCAACGCGAGAAGTATAACAGGTAAGGCAGGTGAACTTAGAGCTTGGATTAGTACTTGGAACTATGATGTTGTTGCTATTACAAAGACTTATTTGAGGGACTGACAAGATTAGCAGCTAAACATTCCAGGATTTAGATGCTTCAGATGCGGGAAAGAGGGGGATGAAAAAGGGGTGCATTACTGGTTGGGGAGAATAACACAGCTGTACCGAGGGAGGACACCTCGGAGGGCTCATGCAGGGAGGGAATATGGATAGTTCTCAGGAATAGAGGATTAGATAGGTAGACAGATTTTGGAAAGATGTAAAAGCAATAGGGTTGTTGTGATGTGTGATTTTAACTTCCCCAATATTGACTGGGACTCACTTAGTGTCAGAGGCTTGGATGGGCAGAATTTGTAAGGAATACCCAGGAAGGTTTCTTGAAATATGTAAATAGTCCAACTAGGGAAGGGCCTGTACAGGACCTGGTATTGGGCAATGAGGCCTGCCAGGTGGTTGAAGTACCAGTATGGGAGCATTTTGGGAACAGTGACTATAATTCTGTAAATATTAAGATACTTGTAGATAAGGATAAGAGTAGTCCTCGGGAGAAGATGCAAAATTTGGGGAAGGCTAATTGCGACAATATTAGGCAGGAACTGAAGAATTTAGATTGGGGCAACTATTTGAGGGTAAATCAACATCTGACTTATGGGAGTCTTTCAAATGTTAGTTGATTAGAATTCAGGACCGGCATGTTCCTGTGAGGAAGAAGGATAAGTACAGCAAGTTTCAGGAACCTTAGATATCAAGGGATATTGTAAGTCTAGTCGAAAAGAAAAAGGAAGCATTTGTAAGGTCTGGAAGGCGGAGAACAGACGAAGCCCCTGAAGAATATAAAGAACAGTAAGAAGTCTTACAACACCAGGTTAAAGTCCAACAGGTTTGTTTCAAACACGAGCTTTCGGAGCACGGCTCCTTCTTCAGGTGAATGGAAAGGCTTGTTCCAGAAATGTTTATATAGACACAGTCAGAGATGCCCCGGAATGCGAGCACCTGCAGGCAATCAAATCATCAAAGATGCAGAGAGAGAGGTAACTCCAGGTTAAAGAGGTGTGAATTGTCCCAAGCCAGTTCAGTCGGTAGGCCTCTGCAAGTCCAGGCTTGTTGGTGGGGGCCGAATGTAATGCGACATGAATCCCAGATCCCGGTTGAGTCCGCATTCATGCGTGCAGAACTTAGCTATAAGTTTTTGCTCAGCAATTTTGCGTTGTCGCGTCTCCTGAAGGCCTCCTTGTAGAATGCTGACCCGGAGATCAGAGGCTGAATGTCCTTGACTGCTGAAGTGTTCCCCAACTGGAAGGGAACAGTCCTGCCTGTTGATAGTCGCACGATGCCCGTTTATTCGTTGTCGCAGTGTCTGCATGGTCTCGCCAATGTACCACGCTTCGGGACATCCTTTCCTGCAGCGTATGAGGTAGACTACATTGGTCGAGTCGCACGAGTATGCGCCGCGTACCTGGTGGGTGGTGTTTCCACGTGTAATGGTGGTGTCCATGTCGATGATCTGGCATGTCTTGCAGAGATTACCCTGGCAGGGTTTTGTGGTGTTGTGGTGCCACAACACCACAAAACCCTGCCAGGGTAATCTCTGCAAGACATGCCAGATCATCGACATGGACACCACCATTACACGTGGAAACACCACCCACCAGGTACGCGGCGCATACTCGTGCGACTCGACCAATGTAGTCTACCTCATACGCTGCAGGAAAGGATGTCCCGAAGCGTGGTACATTGGCGAGACCATGCAGACACTGCGACAACGAATAAACGGGCATCGTGCGACTATCAACAGGCAGGACTGTTCCCTTCCAGTTGGGGAACACTTCAGCAGTCAAGGACATTCAGCCTCTGATCTCCGGGTCAGCATTCTACAAGGAGGCCTTCAGGAGACGCGACAACGCAAAATTGCTGAGCAAAAACTTATAGCTAAGTTCTGCACGCATGAATGCGGACTCAACCGGGATCTGGGATTCATGTCGCATTACATTCGGCCCCCACCAACAAGCCTGGACTTGCAGAGGCCTACCGACTGAACTGGCTTGGGACAATTCACACCTCTTTAACCTGGAGTTACCTCTCTCTCTGCATCTTTGATGATTTGATTGCCTGCAGGTGCTCGCATTCCGGGGCATCTCTGACTGTGTCTATATAAACATTTCTGGAACAAGCCTTTCCATTCACCTGAAGAAGGAGCCGTGCTCCGAAAGCTCGTGTTTGAAACAAACCTGTTGGACTTTAACCTGGTGTTGTAAGACTTCTTACTGTGCTCACCCCAGTCCAACGCCGGCATCTCCACATCATGAATATAAAGAAAGTAGCAAGGAGTTAGGAGAGCTAAAAGGGGTCATGAAAAGTCCTTGGCAAACAGGATTAAGAGAATCCCAAGGCATTTTATATGTATATAGGGTAGACAGGGAAAGGGTTGCCCCACTCAAGGAAAAAGGAGGGAATCTATGCATGGAGCCAGAGAAAATAGGTGAGGTACTAAATGAGTTTTTTATATCATTATTCAACAAAGAGAAGGACTTGATGGATTATGAGTCTAGGGAAGGGTGTGCACATATTCCAGGTCATCTAGACATCAAGAGGGACAAGATGTTGGGCATCTTAAAAAGCATTAAGATAGATAAGTCCCCATGATGGGATCTACCCCAGAATACTGAGGAAGGCAAGAGAGAAAATTGCTGGGGCCTTGACAGAAATCTTTGTACCTTCATTGGCTACAGGTGAGGTCCCAGAGGACTGGAGAATAGCCAATGTTGTTCCTTTGTTTAAGGGTAGAAGGGATAATCCAGGAATTTATAGTGCAGTAAGCCTTACATCAGTGGTAGGGAAATTATTGAAAAGATTCTTAGGGACAGGATTTACACACATTTGGAAACAAATGGACTCGTTAGCAATGGGCAGCATGGTTTTGTGAAGGGGAGGTTGTGTCTCGCTAATTTGATTGGATTTTTTGAGGAAGTGACGGAATATGATTGACGAAGAAAGGATGTTAGATGTTGTTTACATGGACTTCAGTAAAGCCTTTGACAAGGTCCCTCATGCCAGACTGATATAAAAAATGAAGTCACACAGGATCATAGGTGAGCTGGTAAGATGGATACAGAACTGGCTCGGGAGTAGTGGTGGAAGGGTGCCTTTCTGAATGGAGGGCTGTGACTAGTGGTGTTCCGCAGAAATCAGCTCTGGGACCTTTGTGACTCGTAGTACATATATAAATGATTTGGAGGAAAATATAGCTGGTCTGCTTAGGAAGTTTGTGAACAACACAAAGGCTGGTGGAGCTGCGATATAGATCAGTTGGAGCCTTGGACAGAGAAATGGCAGATGGAGTTTAATCTGTACAAATGTGAGGTAATGTATTTTGGGAGGTCTAATCCGAGTGGGAATTATACAGTAAATGGCAGAACCCCTACGAGTATCGACAGACAAGAGAGATCTGGGCCACAGATCACTGAAAGTGGCAATGCAGGTGGATAAGGAAGTCAAGAAGGCATACGGCATGCTTGCCTTCATCAGTCGGGGCATTGAGTATAACAATTGGAAATTCACGCTGCAGCTATACAGATTAGGTCACATTTCGAATATTGTGTGCAATTCTGGTCGCCACACTACCAGGATTGTTTTCACTGGAACAATGGAGGTTGAGGGGCAACCCGATAAAAGGTTTGCACAATTATGAGTGGCATGGACATATACATAGAAGATAGGAGGAGGCCTATTGGCCCTTCAAACCTGCTCCGCCATTCATCACGATCATGGCTGATCATCCTACTCAATAGCCTAATCCTGCTTTCTCCCCATAAGCCTTTGATTCCATTCTCCCCAAGTGCTATATCTATCCGTCTCTTGAATATATTCAATGTTTTAGCATCAACTACCTCCTGTAGGAAAGAAATCTAATGGTATATTGGCCTTCATTGCGAGAAGTTAAGTATAGAAGCCGGGATGTGTTGCTGCAATTGTACAGGGCATTGGTGAGGCCACACTTGGGAGTATGGTGTGCAGTTTTGGTCTCCTTCTCCGAGGAAGGATGTTCTTGTTCTCGAGGCAGTGCAGCGAAGGTTTACCAGACTGATTCGAGGGATGGCAGGACTGTCATATGAGGAGAGATTGACTAGATTGGGATTGTTCTTGCTGGAGTTCAGAAGAATGAGGGGGGATCTCATAGAGACTTATAAAATTGTAACAGGACTAGACAGGGTAGATGCAGGGAAGATGTTGGGTGTGTCCAGAACCAGGGATCACAGTCTGAGGATTCAGGGTAAACCATTTCGGACAGAGCTAAGGAGACATTTCTTCACACTTATCCAAATAATACTGCATCTGCCATTGATTTGCCCACTTGCCCAACCTGTCCAGATCTTGCTGTAGCATCCCTGCATCTTCGTCACAGTTCACCCTCCCACCCAACTTGGTATCGTCTGCAAACTTTGAGATATTATATTTTGTTCCCTCATCCAAATCATTAATAAATATTGTGAATAGCTGGGGTCCCAGCACCGATTCATGTGGTACCCCACTTAATTATTGCCTACCAATTTGAAAAGGACCCATTAATCCCTACTGTCTGCTTCCTCTCTGCCAACCAGACTTCTATCCACCTCAATACATTTCCCCCAATCCCATGCACTTTAATTTTGCACAATAATCTCTTATGCGGGACTTTGTCAAACGCCTTCCGAAAGTCCAAATATACCACATTGACTGGCTCCCCCTTGTCGACTGTACTGGTTACATCTTCAAAGAATTTCAACAGATTTGTCAAGCATGATTTTCCCTTCATAAATCCATGCTGACTCTGACTGATCCTGCCACTGCTTTCTAAATGTTCCGCTACAAATCCTTGATAATGGATTCAAACATTTTCCCCACTACCGATGTTAGGCTTACTGGTCTATAATACCCTGCTTTCTATCTCCCTTTTTTTTTGGAAAGTGGATAGTCAGATGCTTTTTCCCAGGGTGGAAAAGTCAAATTACTAGGGAACGTAGGTTTAAGGTTGCAAGGGGAGAAGTTTAGAGGAGATGTGCGAGGCATGCTTTTTTTTCCCCCCAGAGGGTGGTGAGTGCCTGAAACACACTGCGGGGGAGGTGGTGGAAGAAGATACGATTGTGACCTTTAAGAGGCATCTTAAGAAGCACATGAATAGGATGGGAATAAAGGGATATGGACCCCAAAGTGCAGAAGGTTTTAGTTCAGACAGGCATCATGATCGGTGCAGTCTTGGAGGGCCAAAGGGCATGTTCCTGTGCTATACTGTTCTTTGTTCTAGAACACATCCCAAGATGAACTGAACGAGTGAAGCTGTAGTTCTTCTTCAATCGACACTCCAATAATACACAGGATGCCAATGCAGCACCTAGTGCTTAACATTACAAGCGCAAGTTCATTGGTTGGTGAGAAACTGCTGTTAGGAGGGTTATTAAGCAGCTGAGAATTAGAAACACATTTCTTTTAAAAAGGGACTATGTACATTTAAGAAACAGAAGCAATAGAGATATAACTGAATTTTGATTTTAGTTTAGACTGTAAGTACAGCTTAAAAACGTTAGATAATATTTTAGAAATTCAAAACCAAATGTCCTCACCTGATAGAGTTAAGGGGTTCTGGTTGCTTGTCTGATATAAACAAGAATAAGACTTTTCTAGTCTATACATTCTATTTATAGGAACTCATTCCTGTGATTTGCACATCCTGTGCTATGTGGTATTACAACCCCAGACCAGACCCCCAAAGGTTTCCAGGATACCGGACAGAAACCCCAATATCTTATTACATTTGTAAGATTGTGAGGAAAGGAGTGACTCCACACACAAATAGGTACATGTATTAAAACAAACTTTATTACTAACAGTATTAAAATATCTTTAACATTACACAAGAAAATAGCTTATAATTACCATGTAAAACAATGCTTAACAATAAAATGAAACACTATCTCCTGCCAGCTTTTCATCTCCAATCAAGCAAACACATGTCAGGTCAAAACACATTTTTGAATAGTTACCATTATTTGAGCTGAACAGAGGTGTCTTGAATATTCTACTTTGAGAGCGAGCAAGAGAGAGAGAGCAAGAGAGAAATCCTTCAGGAACCAGTTTGCATATTCTTGTCCATGTCAAACTACTGTTTAACTTCCCAGCATTTGGCAAAAAGCTCCTGTTCTGTTCACAGTAAAATCTAATCGGAAATCATAGATCATAGAATTTACAGTGCAGAAGGAGGCCATGCGCCCATCGAGTCTGCACCGGCTCCTGGAAAGAGCACCCTACCCAATGTTAACACCTCCACCCCATCCCCATAACCCAGTAGCCCCACCCAACACTCAGGGCAATTTTGGACACTAAGGGCAATTTATCATGGCCAATCAACCTAACCTGCACATCTTTGGACTGTGGGAGGAAACCGGAGCACCCGGAAGAAACCCACGCACACACGGGGAGGATGTGCAGACTCCGCACAGACAGTGACCCAAGCCGGAATCAAACCTGGAACCCTGGAGCTGTGAAGCGATTGTGCTATCCACAATGCTACCGTGCTGCCCAAATACAACAACTTACTGCTTCAGCCCCTGGCTCCTCTCAATAACCACATGATCTCTATCCCACTAACTTCTATTTAGCCTAGGGCGGCATGGTGGCACAGTGGTTAGCACTGCTTTTTAAAACAAAATATTTTATTACGAACACGTGTCAAAACAGGTTACAACACAAAAACACTCTGGGAAACATACTTCCCAGCAATCAACTATACAGTCTGTACAAAGTTTTTCCCCTTTTTCACCCCCCCCCCCTGCAATGAACAGCTCATCAAACACAGTGACAAACATCCCCCAACTTTTCTCAAACCCCTCTGCAGAGCCCCTTAACTCATACTTTATCTTCTCCAACAATAGGAAGTGGTACAGGTCACCCAACCAAGCGGCTACCCCCGGTGGCGATGCCGGCCGCCACTCCAGTAAGATTCGCTACCGTGCAATCAGAGAGGTGAAGGCCACATCGGCCTTCCTCCTCTCCATGAGCTCTGGCTTCTCTGAAACCCCAAATATCACCACCAAAGGGTCCGGATCCACCTCCTCCTCCACTATCCTGGCTAAGACCATGAACACTCCCGCCCAGAATCTTCCCAATTTTTCACAACCCAAAAACATGTGCGTTTGATTCACTGGCCCCACCCACACCTCTAACACTCATCTTGGAAGAACCTACTCATTCTCGCCCGGGTCATCACGGTAGCATGGTGGTTAGCATAAATGCTTCACAGCTCCAGGGTCCCAGGTTCGATTCCCGGCTGGGTCACTGTCTGTGCGGAGTCTGCACGTCCTCCGAGTGTGTGCGTGGGTTTCCTCCGGGTGCTCCGGTTTCCTCCCACAGTCCAAAGATGTGCGGGTTAGGTGGATTGGCCATGCTAAATTGCCCTTAGTGTCCTAAAAAGTAAGGTTAAGGGGGGGTTGTTGGGTTACGGGTATAGGGTGGATACGTTGGCTTGAGTAGGGTGATCATTGTTCGGCACAACATCGAGGGCCGAAGGGCCTATTCTGTGCTGTACTGTTCTATATGCACCACTTTAAACTGTATCAGGCTCAACCTTGCACAAGAGGAGGTCCCGTTTACCCTACACAATGCCTCATTCCATGTTCCCTAATTGATCTCCTCTACCAACTCCCCTTCCACTTTCTCCTCGATCTTCACCACCTGTTCGCCTCTCTGTTTCCCCAGCCATTTGTATATATCCCCAATTCTTCACTCCCCTTCCACATCCAGAAGTAGCAGTCACTCCAGCAGGATGTATCCCAGCAATCTAGGGAAACCCCCTACAGACGTTTTGCACAAAGTCCCTAACCTGCAGATACCTGAACTCACTACCCTTCGGCAGCTCTACCTTCTCCCTTAGCTCCTCCAGACTGGCGAACCCTTCCTACAAATACAAATCCCTTGATCAGCCCGACTTCCCTCCACCTCCTGTATGCACTATCCATTCCCCCCGACTGAAACCCATGATTCTCGCACAGTGGCGTGTAGCCACCTGGGGTGGCCACTGCCCAACACAAAATGGAAGATTGCAAGGAATGCAGGGAAAATGGACATGTTGTAAAGCAAGCAGCTTGCAAAGCAATTGTATATTGGGACGACTGCAGAAACCAGTTTTGACTGTTGCAGAAACCAGACAGCACTGTGAAAAGAAACCAGTTAACATACTAATGAGGCGATACCGGGCGATCCCCAGATACAATGGAAACAAGTTAAACACAGATCGATACATTCTATGGAAGGCCAGACCCTTTGGTGCCAGAGGAGCCCAAAACAATAAATCCCGAGAACCGCCCCAGCGACCGAGGAACTGCCCCATGATTGGGGGGTTCAAACATATCGATTGGGAAGAGACCCAATCGATTCCAAGCAGGTAAAGGAGTCCGCCCAAATGGGCACGGATCCCCTGGGACCTATAAAAGAAAGGTCCCACACATGGTTCAGTCTCCTGTCTCCTGTCTCCTGATCCAGCCTTCGGACAGCAGCCACCAACAAGTAAGTGCCTCCCAACGGCCGCTACCAGAGATAGGCACTCCTGACTCCCTTTTTAATTGATACCAACCTGAAGTCTGCAGACCAGAGCAGAGCAAGAGGCCTTGTTCCCTGACCCAGCAGTTCCTTCGAGATAAGTATTAGTTATTTAGTGGTAGGAATAAGTTTAATCCTTTTAGCGTGTGCATGGGTAGTTATTATAATTGTATTATAATAAACTCTAGTTGTTTGGACTTACTAATTGGTGTACGGTTTTATTGCTTTGAACTTCACCTTGAAGTGGTGTCTTAACGACACCTGGCAACTCCAGAGCTTAGACAAGAAACAGAGCCAAATTGAGTGTTCAGCACACTCACCCCAGAACGAGCAACAGGCGTTAGTGGTTAGCACTGCTGCCGACAGCAGGCGACCTGGGTTTGTGTCACTGTCCATGTGGAGTTTGCACATTTTCCCCGTGTCTGCATGGGTGTCACCCCCACAACCCAAAGATGTGCAGGTTAGGTGGATTGGCCACACCAAATTGGCCCCGAATTGGAAAAAAATAATTGGGTACTCTAATTTAAAAATGTAATTTAATTTAAAATTTAATTTAAAATGTAATTAAAAAAAGAAACTTGTCTTTAACCTTAGTCAGATGGTCAATGTCTCCAACTACCGTGAGCCTCACGGTAGCATGGTGGTTAGCATCAATGCTTCACAGCTCCAGTGGTCCCAGGTTCGATTCCCGGCTGGGTCACTGTCTGTGCGGAGTCTGCACGTCCTCCCCGTGTGTGCGTGGGTTTCCTCCGGGTGCTCCGGTTTCCTCCCACAGTCCAAAGATGTGCGGGTTAGGTGGATTGGCCATGCTAAATTGCCCGTAGTGTAAGGTTAATGGGGGGATTGTTGGGTTACGGGTATACGGGTTACGTGGGTTTAAGTAGGGTGATCATTGCTCGGCACAACATTGAGGGTCGAAGGGCCTGTTCTGTGCTGTACTGTTCTATGTTCTATCCACTCCCTAGGGAACATTCTTTCTATAAGCAAAATTCCATTACCAATTTTGGTAAACAATATGCCTGGCTGGGATGAATCTTAGTTTTTTGATATTTTAATTGCACCTTTGTAGCCTCAAAGTCCAGATGCCATTTAAACCAGGATTAAAAAAAAAAAACGACTGCCAAATACACACTAACCCAGGCTTTTAAAAAATATATTTTTTTTATTCTCCTTCTTTGCACCAACAAAAAACAATAATCAGTAACGAATGTAATGTCAATCCCCATATCAATAACAACGATCCCATCCTCCGACCAAACCCCAGACATTAGCCCGCATGTTAACACAAATAAATAACAAAAAGGAATCAGGAATCACCCATAGTCACCATTAACACATACAGACCCTCTCCCCACAACCCCCAAAATGTTCAATGTGATCCAATTCTCGAAAGTGCATAATGAGTAACGCCCATGAATTGTAGAACCTTTCCATCCTTCCCCTCATTTCAAATTTGATCTTCTCAAGAGTCAAAAATTCCAGCAAGTCCCCCCGCCACGCTAGGGCATAGGGTGGAGAGGTTGATCTCACCTCTAACAAGATCTGCCTTCAGGCGATCAACGAGGCGAAGGCTACAATATCTGCCTCTGCGCCCGTTTCCAACCCTGGCCTTCAATCCCGACCCCCTACCCAAACTCTCCTCCATTCTGAACTAACCCAGGCTTTTAAGTATTACTGCACTAGCTACATATAATACAATATAAATTCCTACGCTCCTGGTGGACTGGTTGATTGTGTGTGTGGGAGGTGCCCCTACTGGAGCAACTCGAGCTCTGGGTTTTGGAGCTTGAGTGGCGGCTGGGGGCACTATGGTGCTCTTCTGTGGAGGCCAACCAGAGCCAAGGTCATGGCACTGTGGGTGGTACAGCTGCTCAGTGGATGGGGGAGTGGAGGAGAGAACATAGAACAAACATAGAACAGTACAGCACAGAACAGGCCCTTCAGCCCTCGATGTTGTGCCGAGCCTTGTCCGAAACCAAGATCAAGCTATCCCACTCCCTGTCATTCTGGTGTGCTCCATGTGCCTATCCAATGACCGCTTGAAAGTTCCTAAAGTGTCCAACTATACCATCACAGCAGGCAGTCCATTCCACACCCTAACCACTCACTGAGTAAAGAACCTACCTTGGACATCCCTTCTATATCTCCCACCCTGAACCTTATAGTTATGCCCCCTTGTAACAGCTACATCCACCTGAGGAGATAGTCTCTGAACATCCACTCTATCTATCCCCCTCATCATCTTATAAACATCTATTAAGTCGTCTCTCATCCTCCTCCGCTCCAAAGAGAAAAGCCCTAGCTCCCTCAACCTTTCCTCATAAGACCTACCCTCCAAACCAGGCAGCATCCTGGTAAATCTCCTTTGCACCCTTTCCAATGCTTCCACATCCTTCCCACAGTGAGGTGACCAGAACTGCACACAATACTCCAAATGTGGTCGCACCAGGGTCATGAACAGTTGCAGCATAACCCCACGGCTCTTAAACTCAAGCCCCCTGTTAATAAACGCTAACACACTGTAGACCTTCTTCACGGCTCTCTCCACTTGAGTGGTAACCTTCAGAGATCTGGGGACATGAACTCCAAGTTCTCTCTGTTCCTCCACATTCCTCAGAACCCCACTGTTGACCCTGTAATCTGCATTCAAATTTTTCCTACCAAAATGAATCACCTCGCACTTATCAAGGTTAAACTCCATCTGCCATTTTTCGGCCCAGCTCTGCATTCCATCAATGTCTCTTTGCAGCCTACAACAGCCCTCCATCTCATCCACTACTCCACGAATCTTGGTGTCATCAGCAAATTTACTGACCCGCCCTTCAGCCCCCTCCTCAAATCATTGATAAAAATCACGAATAGCAGAGGACCCAGCACTGATCCCTGTGGTACACCGCTGGTAACTGGTCTCCAGTCTAAAAAATTTCCATCCATCACTACTCTGTCTTCTATGTGATAGCCAGTTACTTATCCAATTGGCCAAATTTTCCTCTATCCCACACCTCCTTACTTTCTTCACGAGCCGACCATGGGGAACCTTATCAAACGCCTCACTAAAATCCATGTATACGACATCAACTGCTCTACCTTAATCTACACACTTAGTTACCTCCTCAAATAATTGAATCAAATTTGTGAGGCAAGACTTACCCTTTCTGAATCCGTGTTGACTATCCCGGATTAAGCTGCATCTTTCCAAATGGTCATAAATCCTATCCTTCAGGACCTTTTCCATTAACTTACCGACCACAGAGTAAGACTAACCGGCCTATAATTACCAGGATCATTCCTATTCCCTTTCCTGAACAGAGGAACAACATTCGCCACTCTCCAGTCCTCTGGCACTATCCCCGTGGACAGTGAGGACCCAAAGATCAAAGCCAAAGGCTCTGCAATCTCATCCCTTGCCACCCAAAGAATCCTGGGATATATCCCATCTGGCCCAGAGGACTTGTCGACCCTAAGGTTTTTCAAAATTACTAATATATCGTTCCTCAGAACATCTACCTCCTCCAGCCTACCTGCCTGTATCACACTCTCATCCTCAAAAACATGACCCCCTCTCCTTGGTGAACACCAAGTCCAAAGATCAGTCCAAAGATGTGCGGGTTAGGTGGATTGGCCATGCTAAATTGCCCGTAGTGTAAGGTTAATGGGGGGATTGTTGGGTTACGGGTATACGGGTTACGTGGGTTTAAAGTAGGGTGATCATTGCTCGGCACAACATCGAGGGCCGAAGGGCCTGTTCTGTGCTGTATTGTTCTATGTTCTATGTTAACACTGAAGAAAAGTATTAATTCAACACTTCTCCTACCTCTTCTGACTCCATGCACGTTTCCACTACTGTCCTTGACCGGCCCTAACCTCATCCTGGTCATTCTTTTATTTCTCACATAAAAGAGTAAAAAACCTTGGGGGTTTTCCTTGATCCGACCCGCCAAGGACTTCTCATGCCCCCTCCTAGCTCTCCTAAGCCCTCTTTTTAGCTCATTCCTTGCTACCTTGTAACCCTCAAGCGACCCAACTGAACCTGGTTTTCTCATCCTTACATACGCTTCCTTTTTCCTCTTGACAAGACATTCAACCTCTTTTGTGAACCATGGTTCTCTCACACGGCCATTTCCTCCCTGCCTGACAAGGTCATACCTATCAAGGACATGCAGTATTTGTGCATTTCCCTGACTGTTTCTGTTCCCATCTTATGCTCCCTAATTCTTGCCTAATCGCATCATAATTACCCCTCCCCCAAATACAAACCTTGCCCTGCCGTCTGGCCCTATCCCTCTCCATTGCAAGAGTGAAAGACACCGAACTGTAGTCACTATCTCCAAAGTGCTCTCCCGCAAACAAATCTAATACTTAGCCCGGTTCATTACCCAGCACCAAATCCAATGTGGCCCCACCTCTTGTCGGCCTATCCACATATTGTGTCAGGAAACCCTCCTGCACACACTGTACAAAAACTGCCCCATCCGAACTGTTCGACCTATAGAGATTCCAATCAATATTTGTAAAGTTAAAGTCACCCATGACAACTACCACACACCTCCACACCTATCCATAATCTGTTTTGCAATTTCTTCCTCCACATCTCTATTACTATTTGGGGGCCTATAGAAAACTCCGAACAACGTGACCGCTCCTTTCCTATTTCTAACTTCAGCCCATATTACCTCAGTTGGTAGATCCCCCTCGAACTGCCTTTCTGCAGCTGTTAAACTATCCTTGATTAACAATGCTAATTCTCCACCTCTTTTGCCACCTTCCCTTCTCTTACTGAAACATCTATAAATGTTTTTTATTGAGTTTTCATGTTTTATATATGACAAGTTACAAATTGTTAGAGAGAAAAAAAGAAGACACAAAAATTTAACATGTATATTTACAGGTAAGCATCTTTATAACAACAATTGTGGCCGCCCCCTTTAGCCAGCATACATATTCTACATTCCCCAATATGGCCGAGGCACATGTTTATAGGCATTTATTTATAGTTTGGTTTTGGGCCTTAGCTTGCCATCAAACCCCCATAACGAACCCGTAACCCCCCCCCTCCGGCTACCTTCCCCCGATTCCCGTCCATTTTCCCCCGATTCTTGGCCACCCGGCTATTCTTCCTTTTGTACGTTGGCCACAAACAGGTCCCGGAACAGTTGCATGAATGGCTCCCACGTTCTATGGAAGCCGTCGTCTGACCCTCGGATGGCGAATTTGATTTTCTCCATTTGGAGAGATTCCGAGAGGTCGGACAGCCAGTCTGCAGCTCTGGGCGGTACTGCTGACCGCCAGCCAAACAGAATTCTACGGCGGGTGATCAGGGAGGCAAAGGCAAGGGCGTCCGCCCTCCTCCCCAGGAATAGATCTGGCTGGTCTGAAACCCCGAAGACCGCCACTATCGGGCATGGCTCCACCCTCACTCCCACCACTTTGGACATAACCGCGAAGAAGGCTGTCCAGTAATCCACAAGTCTGGGGCAAGACCAGAACATGTGGGCGTGGTTGGCCGGGCCTCTTTGGCACCGTTCACATCTGTCCTCCACCTCTGGGAAGAACCTGCTCATACGGTTTCTCATTAAGTGGGCTCTATGTACCACTTTTAGTTGCGTCAGGCTGAGCCTTGCGCACGTGGAGGTGGAGTTGACCCTATGCAGTGCTTCGCTCCAGAGTCCCCACCCTATCTCCATCCCCAGGTCGTCCTCCCATTTTCTTCTTGTTGCGTCCAGTACGGTGTCGTCCTTTCTACCAGTCGGTCATGCATGTCGCTACAGTTCCCTTTCTCTAGGATACTTGCGTCCAGTAGGTCTTCCAGTAGAGTCTGTCGTGGCGGTTGTGGGTACGTCCTTGTCTCCTTTCTTAGGAAGTTTTTGAGCTGCAGGTACCGTAGCTCGTTCCCCCTAGCTAGCTGAAATTTCTCTGTCAGTTCGTCCAGTGTTGCGATCCTGTCGTCCGTGTATAAGTCCCTGACTGTCAGTGTCCCCCCGTCCTGCCTCCACCTTTTGAACGTGGCGTCAGTCAGTGCTGGTGTGAACCTATGGTTGTTGCAGATGGGAGCCTTGTCTGACATTTTGGTCAGGCCAAATTGCTGCCGCAGTTGGTTCCAGGATTGGAGGGTGGCTGTCACCACTGGGCTGCTGGAGTGTTTTTTGGGTGGGGATGGGAGTGCTGCCGTGGCGAGGGCCCGGAGGGAGGTCCCCATGCAGGAGGCCTCCTCCGCACGCACCCACTCAGCTTCTGGCTCCTGGATCCATCCCCTTACTCGCTCGGCTGTTGCCGCCCAGTGGTAGAATTGTAGATTCGGGAGGGCTAGCCCCCCCCTGGATTTTGTTTTTTGTAGGACCTTCTTTGGGATCCTAGCATTTTTACCCCCCCCATACGAACGCCATGATAAGTTTGTCCAGCGCTTTGAAAAGGCCTTGGGGATGTAGATCGGAATGGATCTAAACAGGAAGAGGAACCTGGGCAGTACGTTCATTTTGATCGTCTGGACTCTCCCCGCGAGGGAGAGCGGGAGTGTGTTCCATCTTTGCAGGTCCTTTTTAACTTCCTCCGTCAGGCTGGTGAGGTTCCATTTGTGGATCCCTTTCCAGTCATGGGCTATTTGGATCCCCAGGTAGCGGAATTTGTGTCGGGCTTGTTTGAACGGCAGCCCCTTTAGTGCTGCTCCCCCCCCTTGCGGGTGTACTGGGAAGATCTCACTTTTGCTCATGTTGAGTTTGTAGCCCGAGAAGGCTCCAAACTCTTTCAGGAGCGCAATGATTCCGTCCATGCTGCTTTGTGGGTCCGAGATATAGAGGAGCAGATTGTCCGCATAGAGTGAGACTCTGTGCTCTCTACCTCCCCTTCGGATCCCCCTCCAATTTTTTGCTGCCCTGAGCGCGATTGCTAGCGGTTCGATTGCTAGTGCGAACAGCAGCGGGGACAGTGGGCATCCTTGTCTGGTGCCCCTGTGGAGCTGGAAGTATTGGGAGTTGGTATTGTTGGTCCGTACACTCGCCATGGGAGCATTGTATAGGAGCTTTACCCAAGCGGTGAACCCTGCTCCAAGCCCGAACCGCTCCAGTACCTCTATGAGGTATTTCCATTCGACTCTGTCGAAGGCCTTTTCTGCGTCCAGGGAGACGATCACCTCGTGTTCTCTCCCCAGAGGGGGTCATTATCACGTTCAGCAGGCGCCTGATGTTCGCGGTAAGCTGTCTACCTTTGACGAAGCCCGTCTGGTCCTCTGTGACCACCTCAGGTACACAGTCTTCTAGCCTTTTGGCTAGGATTTTGGCCAGTATTTTGGCATCTGCGTTCAGCAGAGATATGGGTCTGTATGACCCACATTCCATTGGGTCTTTGTCCTTCTTAGGTATCAGCGAGATTGAGGCCTGTGCTAACGTGGGTGGCAGTGTGCCACTAGCTAGCGACTCTGGTAACATCTCCCGCAGGTGCGGGGCCAGCGCTGTCGCAAATTTTTTGCAGAAGTCCGCCGGGAATCCATCCGGTCCCGGCACCTTCCCCGTCTGCATGGAGCTAATGCTGTCCATGATCTCTCCCAGTGCTAGTGGTGCTTCCAGATCCCGCTTTCTGCCGTCTCCCACGACTGGTATGTCCAGTCCATCAAGAAACCTGCTCATCCCAGCTTTCCCCGTTGGGGGCTCTGAGGTGTACAGCTCTTGGTAGAAGGCCTTGAAGGTTTCGTTAATCCTCTCTGGTTCCGTTTCCAACGTGCCTCTGGTACCTCTGATTTGCGCAATTTCTCTGCTGGCTGCCTGCTTTCTCAGCTGGTGTGCCAACAGGCGGCTGGCTTTGTCTCCGTGTTCGTACAGGGCCCCGCATGCCTGGCGGAGTTGGTGTACTGCTTTCCTGGTGGAGAGCAGGTCAAAGTTCCTTTGTAATTCTTTTCTCTCCGCCAGGAGCTCTACGGTCGGGGCCTCGGAGTATTTATGGTCTACCTCCAGTATGGAGTCGACCAGCTTCTGCCTAGCCACCATTTCCTCCCTATCTCTTTGCGCTTTGAAGGCAATGATTTCCCCTCTTAGTACGGCCTTTAGCGCTTCCCAGAACGTGGAGGGTGAGACCTCCCCGTTCTGGTTGTTCTCCGTGTACTCCGCTATGGCCCGCGCTATCCTTTCGCTGAAGGCCTTGTCAGCTAGTAAGGCACCGTCCAACCTCCATGTGGGGCGCTGGGCCCTTCCCGTCTCCAGCCGCACGTCCATGTAGTGTGGGGCGTGATCTGATATCACAATTGCGGAGTATTCCACCTTGTCTATCCCTGGAAGCACCGTTTTACCCACCACAAAGAAGTCAATTCTGGTGTACACGTTGTGTACTGGGGAGAAGAAGGAGAATTCTTTCTCCCCCGGGTGGGCGAATCTCCAGGGGTCCACTGCTCCCATCTGCTCCATATAGTGACTGAGTTCCCTTGCCATGCTTGAGGTTTTCCCTGTTTTGGGGTTTGATCTGTCCGTCTTTGGATCCTGTACACAGTTGAAGTCCCCCCCCATGATTAGTCGGTGCGTCGCTATGTCCGGGATTTCTGCCATGGTCTTTTGGATGAAGCTCGTGTCGTCCCAGTTGGGCGCGTACACGTTGACTAGAACTACCGGCGCCCGATCTAGGGTCCCGCTGACCATGACATACCGCCCCCCCTGGGTCTGTAACCGTCTTTGTCGCCCTAACCTTGTCCTCTTGCCGATCAGGATCGCCACCCCCCTGGCCCTTGTCCCATAACAGGAATGGTAGGTTTGTCCCACCCAGCCCTTTCTTACCCGCAGTTGGTCCTGCTCCCTCAGGTGCGTCTCTTGGAGGAAGACTATGTCGGCCCTCATGTTTCTGAGGTGGGTGAGGACTCTAGATCTCTTCACTGGGCCGTTAAGTCCCCTTACGTTCCAGGTGATTATCCTGGTGGGGGGCTTCTGCCCCCTCGCTCCTGTGGGATTAACCACATTTGTCCGGTGGACGCGCCCCTGCCCTCCGGGGTTTCACTTTGTTAGGGGGCCGTCCAGGATGTCCACTATCACTGCTCTCCCCATGCGGTCGGGTCTCTGCGCTCCGGGGTTTCCCCTTGTCCCAGGGGCACCCGCCAAGGCCGTCCACTGTGTGTCCGCCACGCGGGTAGTCCCCTGCACTCCAGGGGCCCCCTTCGCCCACAGACCGTACTGGGTGGGTGCTTGCAGCGGTTCCCTGTTTCGAGCCCTTGGTTGTGGCACTTTGTGGCCCTGTTCCTTTTCTGGCCTCTTTTGTCCCTTTGTCCCTGCATTTCCCCTCCCTGGTCTCTCGCACCCTGAGTGACCCCCCCCCCCCCCCTCTCCCCTTTCCCCCCTCCCCTGTATACCTCTCCTTTGCCCCTCTATCCCCTATTCCTGTCCCCGTTTGCTCTCCCGACTTTGATGGGCGATCCCCCCCCTCCCCTGCCGGGCGCCTTCCCTCCTGTTGGGGGTGCGCCGCGGCCCTGCTTTGTTGCGTGCCCCCGTCGCTAGCTTTCCTGCTAGTACAGTGGCTCCCCTCTCGGAGGTTGCTGTCCCGCTTCTCCTCTGCCTGGCCTCTACAGTTTTCTGCCCGCTCCTCCTCCACCTTACCCTGCGCCCCTCTCGCCTGCTCTCCCTTCTCCAATACTCCCGTTCCCTCGAGCTGGGGCCTGGCCTCCCACCTGGAGCGGTCCCTTGGGCAGTGGGTTGTTTTTTGTTCTGGGTGTTCCTGCCGGGGGGGGAGGTGGCTGGCTTTGCCTCGCCCCTCCCCACCCCCCCCCCCCCGTCGGCGTGCCGTTTCTCCTTGCCATAGGCCCCTCGTCCCTACCCCCCCTGGCGTTTTTCCAGCCCGTGCTCCTCGACGAACCTGTTCGCCTCAGCAGGGGCTGTAAAGAAATATTCCTTGTTTTGGTATGTGACCCAGAGTTTTGCTGGGTACAGCATACCAAAACGCACTTTGCTCTTGTAGAGAGCTGCTTTCGCTCTGTTGAACTCAGCCCGTCTCTTAGTTATGTCCGCTCCAAGATCCTCGTAGACTCGGATGGCGTGCCCTCCCCATTTGCAGGATCTATTTTCCTTGGCCCAGTGCAGGATTGTCTCCCTATCCCGGTACCGGTGCAGTTTGGCTATGACTGCTCTCGGTTGTTCCCCTGCCTTGGGCTTCGGGCGCAGTGCTCGATGAGCTCTGTCCATTTCCGGTGGGGTGGGGAAAGTCTCCCTCCCCACTAAGGAGCCCAGCATCGCAGCCACGAATGCTGTGGGGTTTCTGCCCTCGATCCCCTCTGGCAGGCCCACTATCCTAACATTTTGCCTTCTCGAGCTGTTTTCCTGGTCATCTACCCTGCCCTTCAGGCTCCCCTGTGTTGCACCCAGTCTCGCCACTTCCCTCTCCAGGGCCGTGACCCGGTCGCTCATGTCGGTCGCTGCTTTCTCCAGCTCTTTAATGATTGCCTCATGGGCTTCCAGTTTCTCCCCTTGGGCATCCACTTTCTCCTCCAATCTGGTCAGAGCCTGCTGCACCCCTGACATGGTCCTGGCCACTGCTGCTTGTACTGCGGCCTCTGCGTCCGCTTTCAACTCTGCCTTGATTGCCTGCAGCTGCTCCCTCACCACCTCGGCAAAGGCTGCCTTCCAATTCACGCCCTCCTCTAACCCCAGGGGAGAGGGTACCTGTCTGTCTAGCGCTTTTTGATGCGGCGATACATCCGTCCCGCCGCTTCGTGTGCTGACTCGTTCGCCTGAGCTGGCTTCCCCTTTGTCCCGTCCACTTCTGTTGCCCCCTTTCCCTTGGCTCCCTTCTGGCATTTTTTTCTCCCCCTTCCCTTTCATCTTTTCTTCTCCCCTTGTTTCCCCCCCTATTTTTTATTTTATTTATTATTATATATTTATTTATTTAAAAAATTTTTTTTTATTATTTCCCCCTCCCCTCTCCTCCCTTCTTTCCTTTACCCCTTTATTTTATTTATTTCTTAATTATTTTCTCTCCTCCTCCCCACTTTATGCAACTCCTCTCAGATGGACTTACTTTTGCTGGGAGCGAGTGTAAAAAGAGAGAAAATAGTATACCCCTCCCTCTCTCTTTAACAGTTTTCTTTTGGGATTAAAAAAAAAAAAGAAATAAAAGTCCTTTTTCGTTTTCTCTCCCCCTTCCTCTCTCCTCACTCACCCAGGAGAGAGAGAGAGAGAGGCTTTTGCCCAGTCCCTTTGTTCTTGCCACGTGGTGGTCGCTGCCGTTTGGGGGGTGGGGGGTTGGGCCGGTTCCTGCTGCCGCACTTCGCACCCCACGTCCTCCTGGTCACTGCCGCCGGCTGGGCCCCCCTTCGGTCCCTGCCGCACCTCTCCTGGCCTGCGTTTGGGTGGGGGGGGGGGGTTGGACCTGTCGCTGCCGCACCGATCCTGCCGCCGCCGAGCCCCTCTGCTGCCGCCGTTGCCGCCAAGCCCCTCAGTTGCCGCCGCCGCTGAGCCCCTTTGTCGCTGCCGCCGCCGAGGATCCGCCGCCGACAGGCCTGCCGGGGGGGGGGGGGGGGGGGTCCCTTCCCTGTTCTCTGCCGCTTGCGGGAGCCCCTCTCCCTGCGACCGCTCCGCTCGCCGACCGGAAGAGGTCAGCCTGAAACATCTATGCCCCGGAACTTCCAACAACCATTCCTGTCCCTGTTCTAACCATATCTCCGTAATGCCCACAACATCGTAGTCCCAGGTACTAATCCACGCTCTAAGTTCACCTACCTTATTCCGGATGCTCCTTGCATTGAAGTAACAATGCACACCTTCCTGTCTACCGGTACACACCTGCGACCTTGGTACCCTCCTCAGTACCTCACTACTCTCAACACTGACTTCTGAACTACAGCTCGTTTTCCCATCCCCCTGGCAAATTATTTCAAACCCCCCCCGAAGTGCCGTAGCAAATTTTCCTCCCAGGATATTGGTGCCGCTCTGGTTCAGGTGCAAATCATCCTGTCTGTACAGATCCCACCTTCCCCAGAATGTGCTCCAGTTATCCACGTAACTGAAACCCTCCCTCCTACACCATCCCTGCAGCCACGTGTTTATCTGCACTCTCTCCCTGTTCCTCAACTCGCTAGCACGTGGCACCGGCAACGAACCAGAGATGACAACATGGTTTGTCCTGGCTCTCAGCTTCCACCCTAGCTCCCTAAATTGCTGTATTAAATCTCCGTCCCTTCTCTTACCTATGTCGTTGGTACCGATGTGTCTCACGACTTGTGACTGTTCCCCCTCGCCCTTAAGGATTCTGAAAACACAGTCCGAAACGTCACGGACCCTGGCACCTGGAGGCAACATACCATCCGGGAGTCTCTTTTGTTGCCACAGAACTGTCTATCTGTCCCTCTAACTATCGAGTCCCCAATAACTATTGCTCTCCTGCTCTCCCTCCTTCCCTTCTGAGCCACAGGGATGGACTCAGTGCTGGAGATCCGTTCACCGTGGCTTACCCCTGGTAGGTCATCCCCCTCAACAGTATCCGAAACGGTATACTTTTTACTGAGGGGAACGACCACAGAGGACCCCTGCACTGACTGCTCCCTCCCAGCCCCTCTCACTGTCACCTATCTATCTTTATTCTTCGGAGTAATTGCATCCCTGAAGCTACTATCTATGACCATCTCTGCCTCCCGAATGATCCGAACTTCATCCAGCTCCAGTTCCCTAATGCGATTTGAGGAGCTGCACTTCCCACAGGTGAAATCAGCAGGGACACTGACGGCGTCCCTCCCCTCAAACATTCTGCAGGAGGAACATTGCACTGCCTTCCCTGCCATCCCCCCTCGATAACTTGCGGATAAAAACAAGAAAAAGAAAGAAAGAAAGAAAGAAAGAAAGAGCTTACCTGCTATTTACTCAACCCCTTAGGTTAGAGGAGGCGGAAGGGTGGGGGACACTACAAGTGTCGTGTCTCGGGTTTAGGAGCCACCCAACTTAATTACAGGGAAAAATAAAACACTTAACCAGAAACGACTGTGCCCTGCATTATAACAGCAATCAGCTGTTATGGGCCCGCGCAAACAATTTAAATCTTACTACTTACCCAGCAGTCACTCTGTCCTCACTCCGACCGGATTCAGCTGGAAACCGCCAACAGTAAGGTTTTTAAAAATGCACTCCCCTTAGCAAGCAATCACTCAGCAACCAGAGGAGGAAGTGTGGAAGGGCAATACTGGTGGGGTATTGGTTATTAAAGGGAGCAAATCAGCACTTCTATGGCCGTCGACTCGGCTCCAGGATGGTGTGTTGCCTTCTGGGTGTCAGGGTCAAGGGTGTCACAGAACTGCTGCAGGGCATTCTGAAAGGGGAGGGTGAACAGCCAGAGGTGGTGGTCCATGTTGGGACCAATGACAATGAAAAAGAAATGAGGTCCTGCAAGCAGACGTTAGGGAGTTAGGTATGAAATTGACAAGCAGGACTTCAAGGATAGTAATCTCTGGATTACTCCGCAATAGTGAGTAGAGCAGATGAATGCATAGTTGGAGAGATGGTGCAGGAGGGGAGCCATGGGTGGTGGGACCTGTACAAGTTGGAAGAGCTACATCTGGACAGGAATGGGGCCAATATCTACACGGAGAGGTTTGCTGTTTGGGCAGGTTTAAACTAAATTGGCAGGAGGATGGGATCCTGACAAGTAGTTCAGAGGTGAGAGAAGCTGAGATGGAATTAGAAGTTCAAATGCCAGTGAGTCTGAAAGGCCGAGGAAATATCGGCTAGATAAGAAAGAAGCGAGTCTAACAAAGCTAAATGGAATCTATTTTAATACAAGGGGCCGGAGGAATAAGATAGACAAGCTGAGGGCACAAATAGACATGTGGGAGTCTGATATCAGCTATGACCGAGACTTGGCTGAGAGATGGGTAGGATTGGCAGCCCAACATTTCTGCTTATAGGGTATTCAGATGAGATGGAGAGAGGGGATAGAAGGAGGTGGTGGTGTGTGTGTGTGGGGGGGGGGGGGGGGGGGGGGGGGGTCACAATATCGATCAAGGAATCAATTATAACAGTGAGCAGAGATAACATCCTGAAAAGGATAATCAAATGGGTAGAAGTAAGAAACACAAAAGGAACAAACACCCTGTTGGGTGTGTACCAAAGGCCTCCAAACAGTTAGGGAGAGATAGAGGATCAAATATGCAATCCATTTTCAGAAATGTGTACAAATAATAAGGCATTAATAGTCGGGAGTTTTAACCACCCAAATATGAATGGGATAATTTTAGTGTGAAAGGTAGAGATGGAGCTAAATTCTTAAATGGCATCCAGAAGTTTTTTAGCCAGTTAGAAAGCCCAACAAAGACCTAATGAGCCCAGGCGCATCAGTAGGTGAGCATTTTGAAGGTAGAGACCATAATTTAGTTAGATTTAGGATAGTTATGGAAAAGAATAAGGATGGGAGAGGAATAAAAGCTCTTAACTGGGAAAGATTAACCAGGTGAGACTTATAAAGGGCTGGGTTAGTCAGGTGTTTCACTCTGGATTTGACAGACGGGTTCGAGGGGTAGTGGTAACGGTCAGCAAAAGAGTACGTTTTCAGATGGGGAAGATGGTGGCAGATCAGGGGGGGGTAGATGCGTGATTGTGACAAGGGCGCTGGAGAGGTTAGTGATGCCGTTAAGTGTATACAGTCCCAATTGGGACGATGCGGTATTTGCATGGGGCCATCCCCGACTTGGACACACACGAACTGATGGTTGGGGGGGGGGGGGGACTGGAACTTGGTGCAAGCGCCATGGTTGGACAGGTCACGGCAGCACTCGCAGGTCCCATCCGGGGGGGGGGGGGGGGGGGGGGGGGGGGGGGGGGGGGGGAAGCGTTGGCTGGGATAATGGTGGAAATGGGAGGGGTGGAGCCTTCAAGGTTTCTGCACCCGAGGAAACGCGAGTACTCGTTTTTCTCAGCAGTCCACAAGGTATACTCGCGGATCAACGTTTTTGTGGTGGGGAAGGCTTTGCTGGCTGGGGTTAAGGGGTCGGAATACTCAGCAATTGCAGTATCAGATCATGCTCCGCATTGGGTGGATATGGTACTGGAGGAGGGGGTAGCGCAGAGGCCGGGGTGGAAATTAGATGTGGGACTTTTGGGGGACCAAGGGTTCTGTGACAAAATTGAAACGGTAATTGAGGAATATGTAGGTTCAACTGTATGGGTGAGGTGTTGAAAGCCGTTATCTGGTGGTGAGGGGTGAGGTGATTTTGTTTAATGCCAGGGTGGACAAAGAGGAGAGGTTGGAGCAGCAGAGGGTAATAGATGAGAGGTTGGAGGTCGATAGGAGTTATGCAGAAGATGGGGATCCAGGGAAATTGGAAAAGAGGAAGGAACTACAGGCGAGCTTTGACCGACTATCCACCAGGAAGGCAGTGCACCAACTGAGCAGAGCAAGGGGTGCAGTTTACGAACATGGAGATAAGGTGGGGGTGGATGTTAGCAGGTCAGCTCTGGAGGGAGGCAGCGGTAAGGGAAATTGTTCAGGTGAGGGATGGGGCTGGGAAGTTGGTGGTGGCTCCGGATCTTATTAACAAGGTCTTTGAGAAATTTTATGAGGTTGTACAGGTCAGAGCCACCTGGGAGAGACCGGGCGATGCAGGAATTTCTATATGGGTTGGAGTACCCTAGGTTAGGGGAGGGGGACAGGGCTACATTAGAGGGGGAGATAGTGGAGCAGGAGATAAAAGATGCAATTGGGAGGATGCAGTCGGGGAAGGTGGCAGGGCCGGATGGGTTTCCGGTGGAATATTATAAAAAAATTCAAGGATAAGGTGGCACCCCTGATGGTGGGGATGTTTGAAGAGGCGATAGGAAAGGGGGTGTTGCCACAAACCTTGGGGCAGGCATCGATTTCCTTGTTGCTAAAAAAAGATAAGGATCCGACGGAGTGTGAGTCGTATAGGCCCATATCACTTCTGAATCTGCACGCAAAAGTATTGGCGAAGGTACTGGCAGGTAGGCTGGTGGAGTGTCTCCCGAAGGTGATAGGTGAAGATCAGACGGGGTTCGAGAGAGGGAGGCAGCTCTTTTCAAACGTTAGAAGGGTATTGAATGTTGTTATGGTACCAGCAGAGGGCAAGGAAACAGAGGTGGTTGTGGCATTGGACGCTGAGAAGGCGTTTGGGATTGGACCAATATTTGTGAACTGGGTAAAGCTACTATAGAAGGAGCCGAGGGCGAGTGTCCACACAAACAACATCAGCTCGGGATACTTTTCTCTCCACCGTGGGACCAGACAGGGATGTACTATGTCCCCTCTGCTGTTTGCACTCGCGATTGAGCCATTGGCCATCGCATTAAGAGGTTCGGGGGTATGGAAAGGAATAGTGCGGTTGGGGATAGAGCATAGGGTGTCCTTGTATGCCGATGACTTGCTGTTATACGTGTCGGAACCGAGTGTGTCGATAGGGGGAATATTGTAGCTGCTTTGAGTGTTTGGGTCTTTCTCGGGGTACAAACAAAATCTAGACAAGAGTATTTTGTGGTGTCTCGGCCAGGTGTGGGGGCAGGGGTGGGTGGGCTGCCATTCCGTAGGGCAGGGACTCACTTTAGGTACCTGGGGGTGCAGGTTACCCTGGAGTGGAGTGGAGGGGGCACCACAGGCATTTCAGTTTGGTGGGGAGAGTGAAAGCTGATCTGGCAAGGTGGGAAGGTCTCCCTCTGTCACTGGCGGGTCGGGTACAGGCGGTTAAAATGAACGTGTTGCCGCGATTCCTGTTTATTTTTCAATGCCTGCCGATTTTCCTGCCAAAGGCTTTTTTCAGAGATTGAGGGAAGGATTATTTTGTTTAAATGGGGAGGGAAGGTGGCCAGAGTTAGAAGGTGCTGCTACAGTGGGGAAGGCAGGCAGGGGATTTGGGTCTTCCGAACCTGATGTATTTCTACTGGGCGGCGATTGTGGAGAAGGTTCGGGGCTGAGTCAGAGGGGTTGATTCCCAGTAGGTCAGAATGGAGGAGAGTTTGTGTAAAGGGTTGGGACTGAAAGCACTAGCAACAGTGCCGCACACGATGGCCCCAGGGAAATACTCAGGGAGTACAGTAATAATAGCTTCATTGAGAATTTGGAGGCAGTTTCTTTTTTTTTCAACAATTTTATTGAGGTATTTTTTGGCATTGTAAACAGTTACAGATTACAGAAATATGCAAACATCAATGGAAAACCAACACTTCAACCAAACCATAATGCACATACCAGCTCCTCTCCCATAGACACTACTCTACTCTAATCTGCCCCCTCTGCCTGCTGATGTTCACTCTCCCGCGAAGAAGTCGATGAATGGTTGCCACCTTTGGGCGAACCCCAATACAGATCCCCTCAAGACGAACTTGATTTTTTCCATACCCAGAAAACTTGACATGTCCGAAAGCCATAGTTCGGTCTTCGGGTCCCTCCATGCCAGCAGTATTCGTCGTCGGGTTATCAGGGAAGCAAAGGCCAAAACAAAGAACAAAGAACAAAGAAAATTACAGCACAGGAACAGGCCCTTCGGCCCTCCCAGCCTGCACCGATCCAGATCCTTTATCTAAACCTGTTGCCTATTTTCCAAGGTCTACTTCCCTCTGTTCCCGCCCATTCATATACCTGTCTAGATGCTTCATAAATGATGCTATCGTGCCCGCCTCTACCACCTCCGCTGGTAAAGCGTTCCAGGCACCCACCACCCTCTGCGTAAAAAACTTTCCACGCACATCTCCCTTAAACTTTCCCCCTCTCACCTTGAAATCGTGACCCCTTGTAACTGACACCCCCACTCTTGGGAAAAGCTTGTTGCTGTCCACACCTCTCATAATTTTGTAGACCTCAATCAGGTCCCCCCTCAACCTCCGTCTTTCCAACGAAAACAATCCTAATCTACTCAACCTTTCTTCATAGCTAGCCCCCTCCATACCAGGCAACATCCTGGTGAACTTCCTCTG
This sequence comes from Scyliorhinus canicula, assembly GCF_902713615.1. Lineage (NCBI taxonomy): Eukaryota > Metazoa > Chordata > Chondrichthyes > Carcharhiniformes > Scyliorhinidae > Scyliorhinus > Scyliorhinus canicula. The sequence continues at coordinate 126,848,608 of NC_052152.1, read as the reverse complement.
CACCCTCTCCAAGGCATCCACATCCTTCTGGTAATGTGGCGACCAGAACTGCACGCAGTATTCCAAATGTGGCCTTTCTCCTCCTGGACTCCGGAAACCCCGAAAATTGCCACCTCTGGACTCATCACCACCCTAGTTTTCAGCACCCGGGACATGACCCCCGCAAATCCCTCCCAGTACCCCCTGAGCTTATGGTATGCCCAAAACATGCGAACGTGGTCCTCCTGCGCATCTAGCGCACTTGTCCTCTACCTCAAAGAATTTGCTCATCCGAGCCACCGTCATGTGGGCCCAGAGAACGACCTTAAACTGAATCAGGCTGAGCCTGGCACATGTTGCGGTTGAGTTTACCCTACTCTGGGCTTCCGCCCATACCCCGTCCTCCAACTCCCCAGAGTTCCTCCTCCCATTTGAGTTTCAGCTCCTCCGTCTGGGATTCTTCCCCCTTCATGAGCACCTTGTAGATATCCGAGACTCTACCCTCTCCTCCTTCTCCTCTTGAGACTATTCTGTCCTGAATGCCTATTGGTGGGAGGCGTGGGAAGGATGGGACCTGTCTGCGTACAAAGTCTCGCACCTGTAAGTACCTAAGGTGATTTCCTCTTTCCAGCACAGCTTTCTCCCCCAAACCCCTCAGACTCGCAAAGCTCCCCTCCAGGAACATATCGCCCACCCTCCTCACCCCCACCCGCCGCCATGTTCGAAACCCTCCATCCATGTTCCCAGGGGCGAGTCAATGGTTATCACAAATTGGAGCCCAGACTGACGCACCCATGTCCCCTACATGCCTCCTCCACTGGCCCCAAATTCGCAGGGCCGCCCCCACTACCGGGCTGGTGGAGTACCTGGCCGGTGCAAGCGGTAGGGGAGCCGAGGGCTGCCAAACTGGAGGGCTGCCAAACTGGTGCCCCTACACGAAGCCGCCTCCACCCGCTCCCAGATAGACCCCGTCCCCACCATCCATTTCCTTATCATGGCTATGTTAGCCACCCAGTAGTAGTTGATCAGATTCGGCAATGAGAGTCCTCCCTCGCTGCGGCTCCTTTCAAGCATTGCCTTCCTCACCCGCGGGAATGGCAGCTCCTTCAGTCTATTATCCTGGCCCCTTGCCTGCACTACAAACATCTCACACTTGGCCATATTTAATTTGTACCCTGAGAACCGGCCAAACTTCCTCAATATTTCCAGTATATTTTCCATCCCGGCCAGTGGGTCTGACACATATAGGTGCAGGTCATCCGCATAGTGAGAGACCCGGTGCTCCACACCCCCTCGTCATTCCCTTCCACCCCTTTGCAGTTCTCAGCGCAATCGCCAACGGTTCTATGGCCAGCGTGTACAGCAACGGGGAGAGTGGGCATCCATGTTTAGTCCCGCGATGTAGTCTGACATATCCTGTTCGTCCTAACGCTAGCTTTTGGGCCCTGGTACAATAGTCTGACCCAGTTAACAAGTCCCTCCCCGAACCCAAACCGTCTGAGTACCTCCCACAGATAGTCCCACTCCACCCGGTTGAAGGCCTTCTCAGCGTCCATTGCTACCACTGCTTCCACCTCCTTGCCCGTAGGGGGCATAATAATCACATTAAGCAATCTTCTCACGTTGGCTGTCAGCTGCCTGCTTTTAACAAACCCTGTTTGGTCATCCCCAATCACCCCCGGTACGCAGTCCTCAATTCTAATTGCCAGGACCGTGGCGAGCCTCCCTCTTCCAGAGTTGCTGTGCTAGCAATCTGCTGGCCTTCTCTCCATGCTCACACACCACTCCCCTTGCCATCCCAATAGCACTCCCAGTTCCGCCTGCAGTTTCCGTCTTTCCCCGAGTAGGTCCCCCGGGTACCCCGCATGCTCCTCGTCTATCCGGTGGATCTCCTTAACCAATCTATCCATTTCTGCTCTGTCCGCCCTATCCCTGTGAGCCCGAATTGAAATCAGCTCTCCCCGCACTACTGCCTTCATCGCTTCCCACAGGGTCGCTGCTGAAACCTGCCCCGTATCGTTCACCTGCAAGTAATTTTGCACACACTTCCGCAGTCTCTCACATATCCCCTCCTCCGACAACAATCCTACATCTAACCTCCATTGCGGGCATTGGTAATTCGCCCCACTGACCTGCAGGTCCACCCAATGTGGGGCATGGTCCGAAATAGCGATTGCCGAGTATTCCGTATTCTTTACCTCCCCTACACAGTCCCTGCTCAAGATAAAGAAATCAATTCTAGAGTATACTTTATGAACAAGAGAGTAAAACGAGTAGCCCCTTCCCGTCGGCTGTCTGGCTCTCCATGGGTCCACTGCCCCCCATTGCTCCATGAAGCCTTTCAGCTCCCTTGCCATTACTGGGAGCCCACCCGTTCTGGGACATGACCGGTCTAGCCCCGGGTCGAGGACCGTATTAAAGTCCCCCACCCGCCCCCCCCCATCAACAACTTGCGTGAGTCTAGGTCTGGGATTTTCCCCAGCACTCTTTTAATAAAGTTAACGTCGTCCCAGTTCGGAGAATATATGTTCACCAGCACCACTCTTCTCCCCTCCAGTTTGCCCCTTACCATAAGGAATCTGCCCCACCCCTCATCTGCAATTACACCGTCCGCCTCAAATTGAACCCGCTTATTGATCATAATTGCTACCCCCTGGACTTAGAGCCCAAGCCCGAGTGGAAGACCTGGCTGATCCAGCCCTTCCTTGGCCCAGTCTGGTCAGATATTTTCAAATGTGTCTCCTGCAACATAATTACTTCCGCCTTTAGAGCCCGCAAGTGCGCGAACACACGTGCCCTTTTGACTGGCCCATTTAATCCTCTGACATTCCAGATGATCAGCTTGGTTGGGGGGGGGGGGGGGGGGGGCACACTCCTCCCCCCCCCCCACCCCCCCAACCCACGCCGTCAGCCATAACCTTTCTTGGGCCCGCCCCCGGCCCATGTGCTGCGCCGCTCTTGGCCGCCTCCACAATCGACCTGCTCTCCATTATCTACTTCAGACCCCTCCCACGTCAGCAGAATAACTTAACCCCCCCTCCCCCCCCCCAAGCAACATCTCCCGATAACCCCACCCCTGCCATCTACTGGCTGTATTCACACCCCCCACATGACTAGCCAATCTGCTAGCCCGGTGACTCATCCCTCCGGCGCCCACTTGTCTCACTCCTATTGTTTCCCCGACCTCGGCTCCCCACTCATTAACACCCCATCCCCCACTCCAACCCACTGGAGCAATCTCACTAAAATGGGAAAGATCAAACAAGATGGAGACATCAAACAGCACCGTGAGGCTGCTCCGGGTACAATACAGTTCCAGCTGTGTGCACAGATAAGTGTTAACCCACGTCCCTTTCTGAGCATTAATAAAATATCAGCACAGTAGCACAGTACCTGTACATCACCCACCCAAAACAAACGTAAAAACCAGAGACATAAAAACCCCAACCAACATCTTTAATTCCCATTGCTTACCGGCCACCTTTATGTTACAATGAAGGCTCCAACACAGCCAAAGAACACGACAAAAGGCATCAACAAAAGCAAAAAAAAGGAGAGAAAAAAAGAGCATACGAGAGGGGGATTCCCTCCCCCGCCCCCGTAGGCAAAAGCTGCCAAAAATACAACACATGGCACCTTTAAAGCAGTAAACAGTTGACCGTCAGTCCAGGCACAGTAGGCATCCCCCCAAACAATACCTCTCGGACCCTAGCTTGCGTCCGTGGGTCCTTTTTTCGGGACCAGACCCTGATCCCTCGCGAAGTCCATCGCTTCTACGGGCTCAGAAAAGTAATGGTGTCGGCCCTGATGCGTGACCCAAAGACGGGCCGGGAAGAGCAGACCAAACTTCACGTGCTTTTTACATAAAACCTCCTTAACTTGTTTAAAGGCTGCTCGACGCCTGGCCACCTCCTGGCTTAGGTCCTGATCAATGTGAAGAACATCGTTATTACACATGCTGCTCTGAGCACACTTTGCCCACTGCAGCATCCGCTCCTTCTCCACAAACCTGTGGAACCTGATCACCATCAGACCGGGGGGGGGGGGGGGGGGTGTGTGTACCCCCCAGACGCATCTGTCTCACCTGTATTCTGTGTGCCCCCTCCAGCTCCAGCGGTCCTGGAAAGGTTTCAGCCCCCATCAGCTGCATCAACAGATCAGCCACAAACGCTGTGGCATCTGCTCCCTCAGCCCCTCCGGGAGGCCCATGATCCTGAGATTTTGTCTGCGGGCTCTATTTTCCAGCTCCTCTACTCTGTCTCTCCTTCAACCCATCAACTTCTAGCACAGCAATCGTCTGCGCGTCCGCCTGCTCCTCCACCGCCTCCCCCAGCTCCTTAACTTTTTCATCCTGGGCATCCAATCTCTGGTTGAATTGATCCACTGCCTTCTGAAGTGGGTCCAAGTTATCCCGCTTCAACGATTCAAAACTGCTTTTTATCACCTGCAGCATGTTTTCCAGCGCTTGCTGGATCGCCGGGTCTGAGGTCCGTAGGTCTGCCACCTTGGCTCCCGGGTCAGTTTCCCCTGCACCTTGCCTTTGTCCTTTCCTCTCCCGTTTTTCGCTGCTTTCTGCTCTCCCGCGGTTCCATGCAGCTCTGCCCGTTCCTCAGCACCTCAGTGTCCGTCTTTCCAGCGCTCCGCAGTCCCGCAAAACCGGGGAACCAGGTCCTCAAATCCCGCTGGAGTGAGAGCCACCGAATGTGCGGCTTACTCAATCATCGCCACCACCGGAAGTCCATTTGGAGGCAGTTTCGCCAACACTTCGGGTTGGGGGCAGGGTCAAGGGAAATGCCGATTTGGGGGAACCACAGATTTGAGCCACGGGAGTGGGATGGAAGTTTTCGGAAATGGGCAGAGAAGGGGATTAAGACACTAAAAGATTTGTTTCTTCTGGGTGGGTTTGCAGGATTGATGGAGCTGGAAGCGAAGTATGGGCTGGAGCAGGGGGAAATATTTAGATACATGCAGGTTCGAGATTTTGCCAGAAAGGAGGTACAGAGCTTCCCAGTGGAGCCGGCCTCCACATTGCCGGAGGAGGTGCTGACGACAGGGGGACTGGAGAAGAGGGTTAGTGTTAGCAGTTTACGGAGCTGTGGGAGGAAGAGTTGGGAGAGGATATGGAGGAGGGGTTCGAGGAATAAGGAGAGAGCAGTTGAACACGTGGCTGCAGGGATGGTGCAGGAGGGAGGGTTTCAGATAGCTGGGTAATTGGGGCTCATTCTGGGGTAGGTGGGACCTCTACAAATGGGATAGTGTACACCTGGACCAGAGGGGTACCAATATCCTTTGGGGGGGGGGGGGGGGGGAGAATTTGCTAATGCTCTGCGGGAGGGTTCAAACTAATTCAGCAGGGGGTTGGGAACCTGAATTGTAGCTCCAGTATACAGGTGGTTGAGGGTAGTGAGGTGGGTGAACTTGCAGCATGGGTTGGTACCTGGGACTTCGATGTTGTAGCCATTTCGGAGACATGGCTAGAGCAGGGACAGGAATGGTTGTTGCAAGTTCCAGGGTTTAGATATTTCAGTAAGCTCAGGGAAGGTGGTAAAAGAGGTGGAGGGGTGGCATTGTTAGTCAAGGACAGTATTACGGTGGTAGAAAGGACGTTTGATGAGGACTCGACGACTGAGGTAGTACAGGCTGAGGTTAGAAACAGGAGAGGTCACCCTGTTGGGAGTTTTCTATAGGCCTCTGAAAAGTTCCAGAGATGTAGAGGAAAGGATTGCAAAGATGATCCTGGATAGGAGCGAAAGTAACAGGGTAGTTGTTATGGGGGACTTTAACCTTCCAAATATTGACTGGAAACGCTATAGATAGAGTACTTTAGATGGGTCCGTTTTTGTCCAATGTGTGCAGGAGGGTTTCCTGACACAGTATGTAGATAGGCCAACAAGAGGCGAGGCCAGGTTGGATTTGGTACTGGGTAATGAACCAGGACAGGTGCTAGATTTGGAGGTAGGTGAGCACTTTGGTGATAATGACCACAATTCAGTTATGTTTACATTAGCGATGGAACGGGATAGGTATATACCGCAGGGCAAGAGTTATAGCTGGGGAAAAGGCAATTATGATGCGATGAGGCAAGACTTAGGATGGGGAAGGAAACTGCAGGGGATGGGCACAATTTAAATGTGCAGCTCGTTCAAGGAACGGCTACTGCGTGTCCTTGATAAGTATGTACCTGTCAGGCAGGGAGGAAGTGGTCGAGCGAGGGAACCGTGGTTTACTAAAGTAGTTGTCACTTGTCAAGAGGAAGAAGGATGTAAACATGAGACGTGAAGGTTCAGTTAGGGCGCTCGAGAATTACAAGTTAGCTAGGAAGGACCTAAAGAGAGAGCTAAGAAGAGCCAGGAGGGGACATGAGAAGTCTTTGGTAGGTAGGGTCAAGGATAACCCTAAAGCTTTCTATAGGTATGTCAGGAATAATAGAATGACTAGGGTAAGAGTAGGGCCAGTCAAGGACAGTAGTGGGAAGTTGTGTGTGGAGTCCGAGGAGATAGGAGGTGCTAAATGAATATTTTTCGTCATTATTCACGCAGGAAAAAGACAATGTTGTCGAGGAGAATACTGAGATACAGGCTACTAGACTAGAAGGGCTAGAGGTTCATAAGGAGGAGGTGTTAGCAATTCTGGAAAGTGTGAAAATAGATAAATCACCTGGGCCGGATGGGATTCATCCTAGGATTCTCTGGGAAGCGAGGGAGGAGATTGCTGAGCCTTTGGCTTTGATCTTTATGTCGTCATTGTCGGCAGGAATAGTGCCAGAAGACTGGAGGATAGCAAATGTTGTCCCCTTGTTCAAGAAGGGGAGTAGTGATAACCCCGGTAACTATAGACCAGTGAGCCTTACTTCTGTTGTGGGCAAAGTCTTGGAAAGGTTTATAAGAGATAGGATTTATAACCATCTAGAAAGGAATAATTTGATTAGGGATAGTCAATACGGTTTTGTGAAGGGTATGTCATGCCTCACAAACCTTATTGAGTTCTTTGAGAAGGTGACCAAACAGGTGGATGAGGGTAAAGCAGTTGATGTGGTGTATATGGATATCAGTAAAGCGTTTGATAAGGTTCCCCACGGTAGGCTATTGCAGAAAATACAGAGGCATGGGATTCAGGGTGATTTAGCAGTTTGGATCAGAAATTGGCTAGCTGGAAGAAGATGGTGGTTGATGGGAAATGTTCAGACTGGAGTCCAGTTACTAGTGGTGTGCCACAAGGATCTGTTTTGAGGCCACTGCTGTTTGTCATTTTTATAAATGACCTGGAGGGCGTAGAAGGATGGGTGAGTAAATTTGCAGGTGACACTAAAGTCGGTGGAGTTGTGGATAGTGCTGAAGGATGTTATAGGTTACAGAGGGACATAGATGAGCTGCAGAGCGGGCTGAGAGTTTAATGCAGAAAAGTGTGAGGTGATATGGATGATAAGGGAATAGTGTGGATGGGCTTTAGAGTGGCTTCACAGGTCGGCGCAACATCGAGGGCTGAAGGGCCTGTACTGTTCTGTGTTCTAACACCACCAACACCCCCCCTCCCTCCCCTAACCACCAACACCCCGCTCCCTCCCCTAACCACCAACACCCCCCCCTCCCTCCCCTAACCACCCCCTCCCTCCCGTAACCACCAACACCCCCCTCCCTCCCCTAACCACCAACACCCCCCTCCCTCCCCTAACCACCAACACCCCCCTCCCTCCCCTAACCACCAACACCCCCCCTCCCTCCCCTAACCACCAACACCCCCCTCCCCTAACCACCCCCTCCCTCTCCTAACCACCCCCTCCCTCCCCTAACCACCCCCTCCCTCCCCTAACCACCCCCCTCCCTCCCCTAACCACCCCCTCCCTCCCCTAACCACCAACACCCCCCTCCCTCCCCTAACCACCAACAGCCCCCTCCCTCCCCTAACCACCAACACCGCCCTCCCTCCCCTAACCACCAACACCCCCCTCCCTCCCCTAACCACCAACACCCCCCTCCCTCCCCTAACCACCAACACCCCCCTCCCTCCCCTAACCACCAACACCCCCCTCCCTCTCCTAACCACCAACACCCCCCTCCCTCCCCTAACCACCAACACCCCCCTCCCTCCCCTAACCACCAACACCCCCCCTCCCTCCCCTACCCACCCCCTCCCTCCCCAAACCACCCCCTCCCTCCCCTAACCACCAACACCCCTCCCTCCCCTAACCACCCCCTCCCTCCCCTAACCACCCCCTCCCGCCCCACCAACACCCCCCTCCCTCCCCTAACCACCCCCGCCCTCCCCTAACCACCCCCTCCCTCCCCACCCACCAACACACCCCCCCCCTCCCCACCCACCAACACACTGGCTTATCTTTTGTGGACTCAGCTCCACTTTCCAGCCCGAACACCATAACCCTTAATCCCTTTATTCTTCAAAAAACTATCTATCTTTACCTTAAAAACATGTAATGAAGGAGCCTTAACTGCTTCACTGGGCAAGGAATTCCATAGATTCACAACCCTTTGGGTGAAGAAGTTCATCCTAAACTTAGTCCTAAATCTACTTTTTTGGGCCTCACGGTAGCATGGTGGTTAGCATCAATGCTTCACAGCTCCAGGGTCCCAGGTTCAATTCCCGGCTGGGTCACTGTCTGTGTGGAGTCTGCACGTCCTCCCCGTGTGTGCGTGGGTTTCCTCCGGGTGCTCCGGTTTCCTCCCACAGTCCAAAGATGTGCGGGTTAGGTGGATTGGCCATGCTAAATTGCCCGTAGTGTAAGGTTAATGGGGGGATTGTTGGGTTACGGGTATACGGGTTACGTGGGTTTAAGTAGGGTGATCATTGCTCGGCACAACACCGAGGGCCGAAGGGCCTGTTCTGTGCTGTACTGTTCTATGTTCTATGTACTTCCCCTTATTTTGAGGCTATGTCCCCTAGTTCTGCTTTCACCCGCCAGTGGAAACAATCTGCCCGCATCTATCCTATCTATTCCCTTCATAATTTTAAATGTTTCTATAAGATCCCCCCTCATCCTTCTAAATTCCAACGAGTACAGTCCCAGTCTACTCAACCTCTCCTCATAATCCAACCCCTTCAGCTCTGGGATTAACCTAGTGAATCTCCTCTGCACACCCTCCAGTGCCAGTACGTCCTTTCTCAAGTAAGGAGACCAAAACTGAACACAATACTCCAGGTGTGTCCTCACTAACACCTTATACAATTGCAACATAACCTCCTTGTCTTAAACTCCATCCCTCTAGCAATGAAGGACAAAATTCCACTTGCCTTCTTAATCACCTGTTGCACCTGTAAACCAACCTTCTGTGACTCATGCACTAGCACACCCAAGTCTCTCTGAACAGCGGCATGCTTTAATATTTTATCGTTTAAATAATAATCCCGTTTGCTGTTATTCCTACCAAAATGGATAACCTCACATTTGTCAACATTGTATTCCATCTGCCAGACCCTAGCCTATTCACTTAACCTATCCAAATCCCTCTGCAGACGTCCAGTATCCTCTGCACTTTTCACTTTACCACTCATCTTAGTGTCATCTGCAAACTTGGACACATTGCCCTTGGTCCCCAACTCCAAATCATCTATGCAAATTGTGAACAATTGTGGGCCCAACACGGATACCTGAGGGACACCACTAGCTACTGATTGCCAACCAGAGAAACACCCATTAATCCCCACTCTTTGCTTTCTATTAATTAACCAATCCTCTATCCATGCTACTACTTTACCCTTAATGCCATGCATCTTTATCTTATGCAGCAACCTTTTGTGTGGCACCTTGTCAAAGGCTTTCTGGAAATCCAGATATACCACATCCATCGGCTCCCCGTTATCTACTGCACTGGTAATGTCCTCAAAAAATTCCACTAAATTGGTTAGGCATGACCTGCCCTTTATGAACCCATGCTGCGTCTGCCCAATGGGACAATTTCTAACCAGATGCCTCGCTATTTCTTCCTTGATGATAGATTCCAGCATCTTCCCTACTACCGAAGTTAAGCTCACTGGCCTATAATTTCCTGCTTTCTGCCTACCTCCTTTTTTAAACAGTGGTGTCACGTTTGCTAATTTCCAATCCACCAGGACCACCCCAGAGTCTAGTGAATTTCGGTAAATTATCACGAGTGCATCTGCAATTTCCCTAGCCATCTCCTTTAGCACTCTGGGATGCATTCCATCAGGGCCAGGAGACTTGTCTACCTTTAGCCCCATTAGCTTGCCCATCACTCCCTCCTTAGTGATAACAATCCTCTCAAGGTCCTCACCTGTCATAGCCTCATTTCTATCAGTCGCTGGCATGTTATTTGTGTCTTCTACTGTGAAAACCGACCCAAAAAACCTGTTCAGTTCCTCAGCCATTTCCTCATTTCCCATTATTAAAACTCCCTTCTCATTCTCTAAAGGACCAATAGTGACCTTAGCCACTCTTTTTTGTTTTATATATTTGTAAAAACTTTTACTGTCTGTTTTTATATTCTGAGCAAGTTTACTCTCATACTCTATCTTACTCTTCTTTATAGCTTTTTAGTAGCTTTCTGTTGCCCCCTTAAGATTTCCCAGTCCTCTAATCTCCCAGCAATCTTTACCACTTTATAAGCTTTTTCCTTCAATTTGATACACTCCCTTATTTCCTTAGATATCAACGGTCGATTTTCCCTCTTTCTACCGTCCTTCCTTTTTGTTGGTATAAACCTTTGCTGAGCACTGTGAAAAATCACTTGGAAGGTTCTCCACTGTTCCTCAACTGTTCCACCATGAAGTCATAGCTCCCAGTCTACCTTAGCTAGTTCTTCTCTCGTCCCCTTGTAATCTCCTTTGTTTAAACACAAAACACTAGTATTTGATTTTACTTTCTCACCCTCCATCTGTATTTTAAATTCCACCATATTGTGATCGCTCCTTCCGAGAGGATCCCTAACTATGAGATCATGAATCAATCCTGTCTCATTACACAGGACAAGATCTAGGACCGCTTGTTCCCTCGTAGGTTCCATTACATACTGTTCTAGGAAACTATCGCGGATACATTCTATAAACTCCTCCTCAAGGTTGCCTTGACCGACCTGGTTAAACCATTCGACATGTAGATTAAAATCCCCCATGATAACTGCTGTACCATTTCTACATGCATCAGTTATTTCTTTGTTTATTGCCTGCCCCACCATAACGTTACTATTTGGTGGCCGATAGACTACTCCTATCAGTGACTTTTTCGCCTTACTATTCCTGATTTCCACCCAAATGGATTCAACCTTATCCTCCATAGCACCGATGTCATCCCTTACTATTGCCCGGATGTCATCCTGAAATAACTGAGCAACACCACCTCCCTTACCATCCACTCTGTCCTTCCGAATAGTTTGATACCCTCGGATATTTAACTTCCAGTCGTGACCATCCTTTAACCATGTTTCAGTAATGGCCACTAAATCATAGTCATTTACGATGATTTGTGCCATCAACTCATTTACTTTATTCCGAATACTACGAGCATTCAGGTAAAGTACACTTATATTGGTTTTTTAACCTCTGTTTTGAATCTTTGCATCTCCAGTTTTATTCCTTTTGTTATTACTGGGCCTATTCACTGAGCTCCCCTCAGTCACTGTACCTTGTACTGTCGCCCTTTTGGATTTTTGACTGTCTTCTCTGCCTTGCACTTTTCCCCTTACTTCCTTTTGCTTCTGTCCCTGTTTTACTACCTTCCAACATCGGTTCCCATCCCCCTGCCACATTAGTTTAAACCCTCCCCAACAGCTCTAGAAAACACCCCCCCTAAGACATCGGTTCCAGTCCTGCCCAGGTGCAGACCGTCCGGTTTGTACTGGTCCCACCTCCCCCAGAACCGGTCCCAATGCCCCAGGAATTTGAATCCCTCCCTCTTGCACCATCTCTCGAGCCACGCATTCATCCTATCTATCCTGACATTCCTACTCTGACTAGCTCGTGGCACTGGTAGCAATCCTGAGATTACTACCTTTGAGGTCCTACTTTTTAGTTTAACTCCTAACTCCCTGAATTCCGCTTGTAGGACCTCATCCCATTTTTTACCTATATCGTTGGTGCCTATGTGCACCACGACAGCTGGCTGTTCACCCCCCCCCCCCCCGAATGTCCTGTAGCCGCTCCGAGACATCCTTGACCCTTGCACCAGGGAGGCAACATACCATCCTGGAGTCTCGATTGCGTCCACAGAACCGCCTATCTATTCCCCTTACGATCGAGTCCCCTATCACTATAGCCCTGCCATTTTTCTTCCTGCCCTGCTGTGCAGCAGAGCCAGCCACGGTGCCATGAACCTGGCCTCTGCTGCCTTCCCCTGGTGAGCCATCTCCCTCAACAGTATCCAAAGCGGTATATCTGTTTTGCAGGGAGATGACCGCAGGGGACACCTGCACTGCCTTCCTACTCTTGCTCTTTCTTTTGGTCACCCATTTTCTATCTCCCTCATTAATTTTCACCTGCGGTGTGGCCAACTCGCTAAACGTGCTATCCACGACGTCCTCAGCATCGCGGATGCTCCAAAGTGAGTCCATCTGCAGCTCCAGAGCCATCAAGCGGTCTAACAAGAGCTGCAACTGAACACACTTCTTGCACGTGAAAGAGCCAGGGGCAGTGAACGTATCCCTGAGCTCCCACATCGCACACGAGGAGCATGACACGGGTCTGGGATCTCCTGCCATGTCTTAAACCTTAGGTAAACTTATACAACAACAATTTCAAAATAAAAATAAATAAATTAGACAATGAAAAGAATGAAAAGAAAATCTACTTACCAGTCATTTACCAGGGTTAAAAAGCACCTCTGAAAAAGCACCTTCTCACGCTGCACCGAATTACCTCACTGCACCAAATTACCAAGTTGCAATCCGCACTCCGGATGTGTCTCCTGGAAAAGCGCTAGCTTACTGAGTGCGCTCTCTGTCTGTCTTTTATACAGACCTCAGCTAATCGATGACTCAAAAAATACCTTAACTTCAAAGAGAAGAATACAATGTGTCCCTAAACAGGCCTCAGGTGATTGACAGATAACTGCCTCTCAGCAATTAGGGTGGGGGCAGCTTCAACCAATCAGACACTAAGCTACACACTGCACTTTTAACTGAAAAACAGCAGAATTAGATTTTCCACTTACCTTCCCTGATTTACCTCACTGCACCAAATTACCAAGTTGCAATCCCCACTCTGGATGAGTCTCACTCCGGATGTGTATCCTGGAAAAACACCCCACACCTCAACCACCCACACCCCATCCCTCCTCCGATCTGTTGTTTGTTTTGATGACGTTTTCACTCAATCCAGCTCCTGCCCATTCCAGCCACTCAGTGAGTGTCTGACACACTGGCCGATCCTTATCCAATCGGAAACCCGCGTCTTCTACTTCAATTTTACCAATCACCATGATCTTTATTGCCGGCACCGGACGAACCAATCAGTGCGCGCAGGCCAATCCCCTGGTAGCCAATCAGCGGCTTGGCGCGACGCAGGTGCGCATGCGCAGAGCGGCGGGGTGCTCCGGAATACAAGATGGAGGTGGCGGCCGAGCGGTGAAGTGGAGGCGGGAGCGGAGGGAAGACGGATCGCTGCCGCTCCTCACTCACTAAATGGCAGGTACAGCGAGCGTGCACAACACCGGTACGCGTGGCGCGACGAGCGCGGTATTGCACTTCTCACCAGCGGCCCGTCACATTCTGCTGAGCCCTGTGGAAGCGGAGGAAACGGTGGCGGCGGCGGCGGCGCAGTGTTTGTTTGAAGCTGGCAGTCGCCGCCATCTTGGGGCTTGTTGTTGTGAGCCAGCCCGATCGAGCGAGCAGCCTCGACACTCCCTTTGCTGCTTCAATTCCTGCTCTGGCTGCTGAAACACGCTCCTACTGCTGTTAAGGCTCTGATGAGAAGTGGTTCGGAGGTCGCGGCTCACATTCCGGCTGCTGTTCTCCTCCCGCCCCCGTCAGAGCTCCGGCTGAGGATCTGGGCGGGCGGCATGACAGGAGCATGCGCAGTAAAGCGCCAGCAACACAGCGGCTCCATTGACAACGGCGGTGGAAGGGAGGGACAGAGGAGGAGAGATTGAGGGGAGGAGACGTGTAGTGGGGGAGAACAGAGGGTGTGGGGGATCGGAGGGGTGGGCAGATTCCATACATTGTTCTTCTGATCTGAGATCCTCCCTTATTCTCAGTACCACTCCGCCTCCTTTCCTTCCTTGTCTGTTCTTTCTAAACATCGAATTTCCTGGAATATTCTGATCCCAGGCTTGGTCACCATGAACCCATGTTTCCATAATGGCAATTATGTTATACCCAGTGACTTCCATTTTTGCCTTTAGATCATCTACCTTGTTACTAATAATATGTACATTCAGGTAGAGTGCCCTTAATGTTTTGGCACCATTCCATATTTGATCCACACTCTATGCTTTGTTTCTCCTGTCTTCAGGTCCCACTACTTCCTGTTACCAACTTTGCTTCCTTCCAATTTGGGCCACCTTCAGCCCTGCCCCCCCCCCCCCCCCCCCAAATGTAAGTAGGAAATAAGTTTCTTGAAAATGTTCCCATAAAATGCACAGTAAGAAGTCTTACAACACCAGGTTAAAGTCCAACAGGTTTGTTTCAAACACTAACTTTTGGAGTGCTCCGAAAGCTAGTGTTTGAAACAAACCTGTTGGACTTTAACCTGGTGTTGTAAGACTTCTTACTGTGCTCACCCCAGTCCAATGCCGGCATCTCCACATCATGCCCATAAAATGCAACAGGGTATTTTTGAGAAATGTGTAAAATGTTGATGGAAAAAAAAATTAAGAATAGAATCGGGGACAGTAGAGGGGAAAAAAGAGCAGTGAAAAGAGGGGATTTGGAAGTTTTGGGTTAATTGTGAAACCGCATTTGCTGAACAAAATGGGGAATTTTTGTGTTCCACTCAAAATTTGAAATTGAGAACAAAGTTTGGATGAGGAACCACAATGCTCTCTTTGAGGGAACATTGTATAAGAAAGCTTGAAAATGGATCACCACATGCTATGACTATTAACTTAAAGTTTCATACCGGATGAGTGGTGACCATCATTGATAGAAATGATGCACCTGTGACTCAGCAGCTGTTGTTACTAGCTTGTCATCTAGTTCTAAAAAGGGTTCTACATTATTAAAAATAGCTGGTTTCCTTTGATAGTTAATTTGACAGCAAAATAAACCTGCAAAAGTACCAGAGTGAAGATTTGTCGGTGAGCATCAAATGCAAGGATGTAGCATGGGACACGCGAGAGATTAAATGGTTTAGAGGTTAAAGACGAAAAGTGGCATACCATTATTATTTACCACAGTCTGTGCCCTTTTACAGGATTTAAAGGCAAAATATTCTAATTCTGCACTGTGGGGATCCTATGATTCTATAACCTTGCTATATTTGACATCTAGAAATCTGTCCATCTCTGTCTTGAACATACGCAATAGTTGAACTTCCATGTCTCTGGGATGGAGAATTCCTAAGATTCACTAACCTCTTAGTGAAGAAATTCCTCCATAACTCAGTTTTAAATTACCTTCCCCTTATTCTGAGACTGACTATAGAATAGAATAGAACAGTACAGCACAGAACAGGCCCTTCGGCCCTCAATGTTGTGCCGAGCCATCATCACCCTACTCAAACCCACGTATCCACCCTATACCCGTAACCCAACAACCCCCCCTTAACCTTACTTTTATTAGGAGACTACGGGCAATTTAGCATGGCCAATCCACCTAACCCGCACATCTTTGGACTGTGGTAGGAAACCGGAGCACCCGGAGGAAACCCACGCACACGGGGAGGGCGTGCAGACTCCACACAGACAGTGACCCAGCCGGGAATCGAACCTGGGACCCTGGAGCTGTGAAGCATTTATGCTAACCACCATGCTACCCTGCTGCCCCCAATAACTATGTACCCTAGTTCTTGACCCCACAGCACAGTGAGGGAAACATACTTTCTGCATCAATCCTATCACGGCTTTTAAGAATTTTGTAAGTTTCAATGAGGTCACCACTTCTTCAAAACGCTCGAGGATACAGACCCTGTCTTCTCAATCTCTCCTCGTTGGATAATCCTGCATGCCCAAGATTATCTGGTGAACCTCATGTGTATATAATACCTGTATACCCCATGACAACTCATGAAGCCATTTTTTTCTCAGCCAAATGAAGTAAAAAATTGAGTTTGATTGTTCTTGTGAGCATCAGTTGAGAAAACCTCCAATATCTCAGCATTATTGCTCTACCAATTTATATTGACATATCTGTTTACGGTTTTGATGGCAGCATGGTGGCGCAGTGGATAGCACAGCTGCCTCATTGCGCAGTGGCTAGCACTGCTACTTAACGAAGCTGTGGACCTGGATTCGACCCTGTTTGTGTGGAGTTTACACATTCTCCCCGTATCTGTGTGGTTATCACCCCCACAACCCAAAAAGACGTGTAGTGTAGGTGAATTGGCCATGTTAAATTATCCCTTAATTAGGATAAAAGATTTAATCGTCCGAAGGTGGATCCTGTTAGGGTGGAGATCAACCTCTCCACCCTGTGCCCTGGCGTGGCAGGGGGACCTGCTGGAATTCTTGATGCTTGAAAAGGTCAAATTTGAACTGAGGGGAAGGATGAAGGGGTTCTACAATTCATGGGCTTTATTCATTATGTACTTTCGAGAATTGGATCACGTTGGATATTGGTTGGGGGGGAGAGAGGGACTGTATGTGTTAATGGTGACTATGAGTGAATCCTGATTCTTTTTTGTAATTTGTTTATGTTAACATGTGGGCTAATGTCTGGGGTTTGATGGGAGGATGGGATCGTTGTTATTGATATGGAGATTGACATTACATTCGTTATTGTTTATTGTTGGGTGTAAATTTGGGAGAAAATGTGATAAAGGAGAATAAAAAATATTTTAAAAAAAAGAATTAGGATAATAGATTGGGTACTCTAAATTTAAAAAAAAAATACTTGTTTACTATTTGGTGTTCATTGCTTTTGTTTTATTTCAAGGATTCATGGATAACATTTTCAAAAAATGTTACCTGGATGACTAGTTTGTGGCAAGGCAGGATGAGTTGGAATTTGAAGACTTGTTGTGACATAAAGCGTTACAAATAAAAATGTGTTCTCTGATAGCTTCGGTAATGCTAAAGACCCCGATCCATCTCCGAAGTTGGTCAAAGCTGTTAAATGAATCTGTTTCCGGTTGGCAGACTGACTAGTGGAGTGCCACAGGGGTCAGTGCTGTGGCCTCAACTATTTACAATCTATATTAATGACCTGGAAGAAAGGATTGTCTTGAAGCCAAGTTTGCTGATTATAAAAAGATGTGGAAAACAAGTTGAGAAGGGTTATAGATGGTGTGATGAATGTGGGAATTTCAGATATATATTGGATTATAGGCACCTGGTGCAGTATTGGTTAAAAGTCTCGGTTAGTGTGGGTACCTATCTACTGCAGTAAGTGTTTTTTTTAACAAGTCCTGGTTTAAGAGACTGGTAGACACTCTGACTGCACGAGGGGTAATTAAGACATCGTAAAATGAGATCATCTGTATTTCAAACCATGCTTCAGCCTAATGGATTTTTGTAATAATTTCTGGGGAGTAGATAGTTCGAGACATTGTGTTTAAATGGGATTTGAGTGGGATAAGGATGATGTAATTAGTGGGAAGAGCCAGCGGCTGAAGCAGTCGGGTTTTGCAGCGAACAGAAAAGCAGCTTCTGGAAAGTTTTTTTAAAAATCATTTTTATTCAAAATTTTTGTCAAAAATGTAATTTTTGCATAACCGTGCGCAACAATTAACATAAAATAAATGTTAACCATATATACAGAGAAAAGAAAAATACAATGTAACGATCACGATTCCCCCCCCCCCCCCCGGATGCTGCTGCTGAACATTACTGCTCTCCTAGAAAGTCGAGGAACGCTGCCACCTCCGAGAGAGAACCCTCTCAAGGCAAACTTTATTTTCTCGAGACTGAGGAAACCAGGTCTCTACACACAGGAGGGGGGGAGGGGGGAGGGGGGGGCCTTCGAGTCCCGCAACATTAAAAGGATCCGTCTCTGGGCTACCAGGGAGGCAAAGACCAACACGTGGGCCTTTCTCGCTTCCTGAACTTCTGGATCGTCTGACACACCAAAGATCGCTATCTCTGTACTCGGCACCACCCGGCCGTCCAAGATCTTGGACAATGCCTCGGCAAAACCCTGCCAGAGTCCCTTAAGAGCCGGGCATGCCAGAACATATGGACATGGTCTGCAGGGCTTCCCACACACCTCGCACATAAAGAGTTTGCTCATCCTGGTTGCCGTCATGTGTGCCCGGTGGACCACCTTAAACTGGATTAAGCTAAGCCTGGCACATGATGAGGAGGAATTGACCCTGTTTAGGGCATCTGCCCGCATCCAGCTCTCCACCTAGCTCCTCCTCCCATTTGCCCTTAAGTTCCTCGACTGAGGCTTCCTCCGCCTCCTGAAGTTCCTGGTAGATGTCCAACACCTTCCCCTCCCCTACCCAGGTGCCGGAGATCACCCTATCCTGTATCCTACGTGGGGGTAGCAGCGGAAATGATACCACCTGTTTTTTCAGAAAGGCGCGCACCTGAAGGTATCTGAAAGCATTTCCAGGGGGCAAACTGAATTTCTCCTCCAGCGCCTTCAGGCTGGGAAAGGTCCCGTCTATGAACAGGTCCCCCATCCTTTTAATGCCTGCTCTATGCCAGCTTTGAAACCCTCCGTCTATCTTGCCCGGGACAAATCTGTGATTGTTGCGTATCGAGGTCCAAACTGAGGCTCCTTCCACCCCCCCGGTGGAGCCTAAAGTATTCCGACCTCGTCCTGTTCTTGCACACACTTGCCACGGGGACCTAGTAGAGTAGCTGGACCTAACCTATGAACCCCTCACCGAATCCGAACCACCTTGGCACCTCCCACAGGTACTCCCATTCCACCCAGTCAAAGGCTTTCTCTCCGTCCATCGCTGTCACTACTTCTGCCTCCCCTCCCTCTGAGGGCATCATGGTGATGTTTAGGAGCCTCCCTACATTGGAGTTCAATTGCCTGCTCTTGGCGAAGCCTGTCTGATCCTCCCCTATCACCCCAGGGACACAGTCCTCAATTCTAGCAGCCAAGATCTTGGCCAGCAGTTTGGCGTCTACGTTCAGGAGCGATATTGGTCTATAAGATCCACGCTGTAGCGGGTCTTTCTCTCGATTGAGGGTGAGTAAATTCGAAGCATGTGACATTGTTGGGGGGAGGGTCCCTCTCTCTTTGGCCTCATTAAAGGCCCTCGGTGGGAGTGGGCACAGCAGTTCTGAAAATTTCTTGTAGAATTCTACATGGTAGCCATACGGCC
This sequence comes from Scyliorhinus canicula, assembly GCF_902713615.1. Classification (NCBI taxonomy): domain Eukaryota; kingdom Metazoa; phylum Chordata; class Chondrichthyes; order Carcharhiniformes; family Scyliorhinidae; genus Scyliorhinus; species Scyliorhinus canicula. Next base: position 126,829,288 of record NC_052152.1, on the reverse strand, counting down.
CCAGGGCCTTGCCCGACTGCATGTTCCCTAGCCCCTTTAACATCTCCTCCAGCTCTATCGGGGCCCCCAGTCCCTCCACCAGATCCTCTTCCATCTTTGGAAACCTCAGTTGGTCCATGAATTGCGTCATCCCCCCCCCCCCCCCCCCCCCCCCCCCCCCCCCCACCCCACCCCGGCAGGGGCTCTGACTCATACAATTTGCCGTAGAACGCCCAAAAAACTTTGTTCACCCCCTCTGGGTCTATGACCGTGTTGCCCTCCTTATCCTGTATTACCCCAATTTCCTTGGCCGCCTCCCTCTTGCGAAGTTGGTGCACCAGCATTCTACTTGCTTTCTCCCCCTACCTCGTAGACAGCCCCTTTGGCCTTCCTCAGCTCTGTTACCGCCTTCCCTGTGGTCAGCAGGTCAAATTCCGCCTGCAGCCTCCGGCGCTCTGTCAGTAGCCCCGTCATGGGTGTCTCCGCGTAACTCCTGTCTACTCTGAGTATCTCCTCAACTAGCCTTTCTCTCTCCGCTCTTTCTTTCTTCTCTCTATGGGATCTGATAGAGATCAACTCCCCTCTGATAACTGCCTTCAGGGCCTCCCACACCGTGGACGCCGCTACCTCCCCCGTATCATTAGTTTCCAGGTAGTTTTTAATGTTCCTCCTTATCCGCCCACAAATCACGTCGTCTGCCAGCAGCCCCACATCTAACCTCATAGTGGGGGTTGACCTCCCTCCACCCCAAGACGCAAATCCACCCAGTGTGGAGCATGATGGGAGACTGCAATAGCCGAATACTCTGTCCCCTCCACCCTAGGGATTAGCGCCCTGCTCATCACAAAGAAATCTATATGGGAGTAAACCTTGTGGACATGGGAAAAGAAAGAGAACTCCTTCGCCCTCGGTTGGGCGAATCTCCATGGGTCTACGCCCCCCCACCTGCTCCCTGAATCCCCTCAGTTCTTTAGCCGCCGCTGGTCGGTTCCCCGGCCTGGGGTTTGACCAGTCCAATACGGGGTCTATAACTGTGTCGAAGTCACCCCCCATAATCAGATTGTGTGAGTCTAAGTCCAGAATTTTACCCAGCGTGCGTCTCATAAATTCCACGTCGTCCCAGTTCGGGGCGTAAACGTTCACTAGCACCACCTGAGTCCCCTGCAGCTTCCAGCTAACCATTATGGTATCTGCCCCCCCTGTCAGCCACAATAGTCCCTGCCTCAAAAGCCACCCATTTGCTATCCAGGATTGCTACTCCTCTGGTCTTTGATTCCAGCCCCGAATGGAACACATGGCCCACCCACCCTTTTCTCAATCTTGTTTGGTCCGCACGTTTTAGGTGCGTCTCCTGTAGCATGGCTACGTCTGCCTTTAGGTGCGAGAACACGCGAGGGCCCCCCCCCTTGCCGGTTAGCCATCTCCCTTTCTCGGCCAGCCACGAGCCCGCGTCTCCTGCTTTCTCAAGCCTTCCCATTGGCCCCCCACCCCGACTCTCTCTGTTCCCCCATGTTGGTTCCTTTTCTGTCAGCGAAGCAGCTTCCCATCTCTTCTCCCCCCCAGCAGCCCCGGGGGTCCCAAACCACCATGTCAAGCACTTGCTTGACACTGGCTCTCCACCATTACGCTTCCGTGAGTCAGCTGACCCCGGCCGCTCCCGCTTCTGCCTCCGATTATTCAGATGCCTCGTTTTTTCGGGCCCCTCCCCCCCCCCCCCCCCTGTCGAAAGCCCAGCTTATCTGCTTCAATGGCCCCCCAAGAACATTTCCCGCCCCCCTCTCCCCACGAAACAAACGACAAACCCAACCTCACAAAAGAAACTGCTCCGGCTGCCAGAAGAGCAGCCCTATGTGTAGGCCCCTCTCCTCCCTCTGCGGCCAGGCTCTACAAAAGCCGAAAACATGGCCGAAGACACAGGGAGCAAACAAAAATAAGAGGGAACAACATAATGTCACTCCCTCCGGCTACTTGGCAATTGCCATCCCCACCAGAGTAACATCCCAGTGTTACTGTCCTTTTGGTTGAGTCCAACTTTTCTTGCTTTATAAAATTCCACGCCTCATCCAGTGTATCAAAGTAATGGTGGCGATCTTGATACATGACCCACAGCCTCGCCGGATGCAACAGCCCGAACTTCACCCCTTTGCTGTGGAGGGCCGCCTTAGCCCGGTTGAATCCAGCGCGCCTCTTGGCCAGTTCTGCTCCCAGGTCCTGATAGATGCGGATTACGCTGTTCTCCCACCTGCTGCTCCCCTCCTTTTTAGCCCATCACAGGACTCGTTCCTTATCCGAGAAGCGGTACCACCATGGCCCTCGGCGATTCATTTGTTTTGGGCTTCCTTGCAAGGACTCTGTGCGCCCCATCCAGTTCCAGAAGCCGAGGGAATGCTCCTGACCCCATCAGGATCCCCAGTAACATGGTCACGAATGTGCTCGCGTCCGACACCTCCGCACCCTCGGGTAGACCCAGAATGCGCAGGTTTTGCCTCCTGGACCTGTTTTCAAGGTCTTCCAGTCTCTCCTGCCACCTCTTGTGTAGGGCGTTGTGCGCCTCCACCCTGACGGCCAGGCCCAGTATCTCGTCCTCATTATCCAAGACCTTTTTGTCAATCTCCTTGATCGCCATAGAACAGTACAGCACAGAACAGGCCCTTCGGCCGTCAATGTTGTGCCGAGCCATGATCACCCTACTCAAACCCACGTATCCACCCTATACCCGTAACCCAACAACCTCCCCCTTAACCCTACTTTTATTAGGACACTACGGGCAATTTAGCATGGCCAATCCACCTAACCCGCACATCTTTGGACTGTGGGAGGAAACCGGAGCACCCGGAGGAAACCCACGCACACAGGGGGAGGACATGCAGACTCCACACAGACAGTGACCCAGCCGGGAATCGAACCTGGGACCCTGGAGCTGTGAAGCATTTATGCTAACCACCATGCTACCCTGCTGCCCCTAATTCTCCTGCTTCTCCTGCATTTTCTGGGTCTCAACCATTTTCTCCATAGAGGCCTTCATTGGGGCCAGCATCTCTGTTTTCAGGTCAGCAAAGCAGCTTCTAAGGAACTCCTGCTATTCCCGTGACCACTGGGCCTACGCTGCCTGATACATGCCGGCCGCCATTTTCTGTTCCCACGCCCATTCTTGCCGCTTCTCGTTGCTCGTTTGTTTGGCCATCCTGCTCCTGGTCCCCTCCATAAACTGGTGTGGGGAGTCTTCTAGCGCCGTTTGCCTGCCGATTTGTGCCGAAAAGGGGCCATCAAAGCTCCTTGAAAGGGCCTGTTGGTCCGTTAGTGGCGGTGCTGCCAAAAACGCGACCTACCCGCGCATGGCAGCTACCGGAAATCAGCTTCTGGAAAGTTGACCAGTGGTTTGACACAGCCAAGATTCCACAGGCTGTTTCCGAAGGATCTTTCTCCAAGACATTTCTGTACAGCAAGTATTCCTGTGGTTGCTAACTGTATTTAAAAGTGGGCTATGCGCTGAGGTGGGTTTTGTTTAATTGGAGTCAAAATATTGGAGGGAGGTATGCAGTGCTTTTCTTGATCAGTGACATAGGCTTCAGTGTACAGAGCACAATTTCAAAATTTGCAGGTGACGCAAAATTTGGAAGTGTTGTGAATGAAGAGGAGGATAGTGATAGACTTTGAGGACTTAGGCTGCTGGGATGGGCAGACAAGTGGGAGATAAAACTTCATAAAGCTTAAGGGGGTGGGGTGATGTAATCTGGTAGGAAGGGTGGTGAAATAAAATATAGTATGTAATTTTAACGGAGGTGCACGAGTAAAGGGCCTGGAGGTCATCGGCTGTCCCTCGATTTTGGAGATGATGTCTCTCTGGGTCATAGAACATAGAATATACAGTGCAGAAGGAAGCCATTCGGCCCATCAAGTCTGCACCGACACACATTAAGCCCTCACTTCCACCCTATCCCTGTAACCCAATAACCCCTCCTAACCTTTTTGGACACAGGGCAATTTAGCATGGCCAATCCACCTAACCTGTACCTCTTTGGACTGTGGGAGGAAACATGAGCACCTGGAGGAAACCCACGCAGACACTGGGAGAACGTGCAGACTCCGCACAGACAGTGACCCAGCGGGGAATCGAACCTGGGACCCTGCGCTGTGAAGCCGCAGTGCTATTCACATGTGCTACCGTGCTGCCCACACGTGTGCTTTTACCATGCTCTTCGTGTGATGAAGAAGCTGATTCTCAAAAACCCACAGAGTTTGGGGCACATGAAGGGACAGAACATTGCACAAGATACTGGGATCGGGAGTGCAGATTTTTCTGCTTTTTCTTTCCTTCCCGACCGATGCTCAACCTTAATGCTCCACTATGCTTCCACATTAAGGTATGACTCAAAAGTGTGAGGCAGCGTTATTGAGAATTCACCAATTGATAGCAAGCTCTTTCTGGTAATGTCAATGCTGCAGCACGATAAGGACAACACAGTGGCGCAGTGAGTAGCACTGCTGCCTCATAGAACATAGAACGATACAGCGCAGTACAGGCCCTTCGGCCCACGATGTTGCACCGACATGGGAAGTCAAAAACTAAAGGCCATCTAACCTACACGATGCCATTATCATCCATATGCTTATCCAATAAACTTTTAAATGCGCTCAATGTTGGCGAGTTCACTACTGTTGCAGGTAGGGCATTCCACGGCCTCACCACTCTTTGCGTAAAAAACCCACCTCTGACCTCTGTCCTATATCTATTACCCCTCAATTTAAGGCTATGTCCCCTCGTGCTAGCCACCTCCATCCACGGGAGAAGGCTCTCGCTGTCCACCCTATCTAACCCTCTGATCATTTTGTATGCCTCCATTAAGTCACCTCTTAACCTTCTTCTCTCTAACGAAAACAACCTCAAGTCCATCAGCCTTTCCTCATAAGATTTTCCCTCCATACCAGGCAACATCCTGGTAAATCTCCTCTGCATCCGTTCCAAAGCTTTCATGTCCTTCCTATAATGAGGCGACCAGAACTGTACGCAATACTCCAAATGCGGCCGTACCAGAGTTTTGTACAGCTGCAACATGACCTCATGGCTCCGGAACTCAATCCCTCTACCAATAAAGGCCAACACACCATAGGCCTTCTTCACAACCCTATCAACCTGGGTGGCAACTTTCAGGGATCTATGTACATGGACACCGAGATCCCTCTGCTCATCCACACTGCTAAGAATTTTCCCATTAGCCAAATATTCTGCATTCCTGTTATTCTTTCCAAAGTGAATCACCTCACACTTCTCCACATTAAACTCCATTTGCCACCTCTCAGCCCAGCTCTGCAGCTTATCTATGTCCCTCTGTAACCTGCAACATCCTTCCACACTGTCTACAACTCCACCGACTTTAGTGTCGTCTGCAAATTTACTCACCCAACCTTCTGTGCCCTCCTCTAGGTCATTTATAAAAATGACAAACAGCGACGGCCCCAGAACAGATCCTTGTGGTACGCCACTCGTAACTGAACTCCATTCTGAACATTTGCCATCAACCACCACCCTCTGTCTTCTTTCAACTAGCCAATTTCTGATCCACATCTCTAAGTCACCCTCAATCCCCAGCCTCTGTATTTTCTGCAATAGACGACCGTGGGGAACCTTATCAAACGCTTTACTGAAATCCATATACACCACATCAACTGCTCTACCCTCGTCTACCTGTTCAGTCACCTTCTCAAAGAACTCAATAAGGTTTGTGAGGCATGACCTACCCTTCACAAAACCATGCTGACTATCCCTAATCATATTATTCCTATCTAGATGATTATAAATCGTATCTCTTATAATCCTCTCCAAGAATTTACCCACAACAGACGTGAGGCTCACCGGCCTATAGTTACCGGGGTTATCTCTACTCCCCTTCTTGAACAAAGGGACCACATTTGCTATCCTCCAGTCCTCTGGCACTATTCCTGTAGCCAATGATGACATAAAAATCAAAGCCAAAGGCTCAGCAATCTCTTCCCTGGCTTCCCAGAGAATCCTAGGATAAATCCCATCAGGCCCCGGGGACGTATCTATTTTCACCTTGCCCAGAATTGCCAACACTTCTTCCCTACGCACCTCAATGCCATCTATTCTAATAGCCTGGGTCTCAGCATTCTCCTCCACAACATTATCTTTTTCCTGAGTGAATACTGATGAAAAGTATTCATTTAGTATCTCGCTTATCTCCTCAGCCTCCACACACAACTTCCCACCACTGTCCTTGACTGGCCCTACTCTTACCCTAGTCATTCTTTAATTCCTGACATACCTATAGAAAGCTTTTGGTTTTCCTTGATCCTACCTGCCAAAGACTTCTCATGTCCCCTCCTTGCTCGTCTTAGCTCTCTCTTTAGATCCTTCCTCACTTCCTTGTAACTATCAAGCACCCCAACTGAAACTTCACGCCTCATCTTCACATAGGCCTCCTTCTTCCTCTTAACAAGAGATTCCACTTCTTTGGTAAACCACGGTTCCCTCGCTCGACCCCTTCCTCCCTGCCTGACTGGTACGTACTTATCAAGAACATGCAATAGCTGTTCCTTGAACAAGCTCCACATATCCAGTGTGCCCAACCCTTGCAGCCTACTTCTCCAACCTACACATCCTAAGTCATGTCTAATGGCATCATAATTGCCCTTCCCCCAGCTATAACTCTTGCCCTGCGGGGTATACTTATCCCTTTCCACCACTAACGTAAAGGTCACCGAATTGTGGTCACTGTTTCCAAAGTGCTCACCTACCTCCAGGTCTAACACCTGGCCTGGTTCATTACCCAAAACCAAATCCAATGTGGCCTCGCCTCTTGTTGGCCTGTCAACATATTGTGTCAGGAAACCCTCCTGCACACATTGTACAAAGAACGACCCGTCTAATGTACTCAAACTATATCTTTTCCAGTCAATATTTGGAAAGTTAAAGTCTCCCATAACAACTACCCTGTTACTTTCGCTCTTTTCCAGAATCATCTTCGCCATCCTTTCCTCTACATCCCTAGAACTATTAGGTGGCCTATAGAAAACTCCCAACAGGGTGACCTCTCCTTTCCTGTTTCTAACCTCAGCCCATACTACCTCGGAAGAAGAGTCCCCATCTAGCATCCTTTCCGCCACCGTAATACTGTCCTTGACTAGCAGCGCCACACCTCCCCCTCTTTTGCCCCCTTCTCTGAGCTTACTAAAACACCTAAACCCCGGAACCTGCAACAACCATTCCTGTCCCTGCTCTATCCATGTTTCTGAAATGGCCACAACATCGAAGTCCCAGGTACCAACCCATGCTGCTAGTTCCCCTACCTTATTTCGTATACTCCTGGCATTGAAGTAGACACACTTCAAACCACCTACCTGAACACTGGCACCCTCCTGCGAAGTCAAATCTGTGCTCCTGACCTCTATACTTTCAATCTCCCGTACCCCAAAACTACAATCCAGGTTTCCATGCCCCTGCTTAATTAGTTTAAACCCCCCCAAAGAGCACTAACAAATCTCCCCCACAGGATATTGGTGCCCCTCAGGTTCAGATGTAGACCATCCTGTCTATAGAGGTCCCACCTTACCCAGAAAGGGGCGCCGAGGTCCCAGGTTCAATACCGGCTTTGGGTGACTGTCCATGTAGAGTTTGCACATTCTACCCGTGTTTGCGTGAGTTTCGGCCCCACAACCAAAAGATGTGCAGGCTAGGTGGATTGGCCACGCTAAATTGGAAAAAAATGAATTGGGTACTCTAAATATTTTTTTTAAATGCTGCGGCCCTTCAAGGAGACTTGTGAAATACTTTTTCATTCTTCTCCCTGGTACATTGGCCAGTTGAGAAAACAGGACCTGTGGAGGAGACAGGTCTCTCTCTCGCCCGCTGCAGTCCAGGCCTCTCGCCCGCTGCAGTCCAGGCCTCTCGCCCGCTACAGTCCAGGCCTCTCGCCCGCTACAGTCCAGGCCTCTCGCCCGCTGCAGTCCAGGCCTCTCGCCCGCTACAGTCCAGGCCTCTCGCCCGCTACAGTCCAGGCCTCTCGCCCGCTGCAGTCCAGGCCTCTCGCCCGCTGCAGTCCAGGCCTCTCGCCCGCTGCAGTCCAGGCCCCCCTCCCGCTGCAGTCCAGGCCCCCCTCCCGCTGCAGTCCAGGCCCCTCTCCCGCTGCAGTCCAGGCCCCTCTCCCGCTGCAGTCCAGGCCCCTCTCCCGCTGCAGTCCAGGCCCCTCTCCCGCTGCAGTCCAGGCCCCTCTCCCGCTGCAGTCCAGGCCCCTCTCCCGCTGCAGTCCAGGCCCCTCTCCCGCTGCAGTCCAGGCCCCTCTCCCGCTGCAGTCCAGGCCCCTCTCCCGCTGCAGTCCAGGCCCCTCTCCCGCTGCAGTCCAGGCCCCTCTCCCGCTGCAGTCCAGGCCCCCCTCCCGCTGCAGTCCAGGCCCCCCTCCCGCTGCAGTCCAGGTCCCCCTCCCGCTGCAGTCCAGGCCCCTCTCCCGCTGCAGTCCAGGCCCCTTTCCCGCTGCAGTCCAGGCCCCCCTCCCGCTGCAGTCCAGGCCCCCCTCCCGCTGCAGTCCAGGCCCCCCTCCCGCTGCAGTCCAGGCCCCCCTCCCGCTGCAGTCCAGGCCCCCCTCCCGCTGCAGTCCAGGCCCCCCTCCCGTTGCAGTCCAGGCCCCCCTCCCGCTGCAGTCCAGGCCCCCCTCCCGCTGCAGTCCAGGCCCCCCTCCCGCTGCAGTCCAGGCCCCTCTCCCGCTGCAGTCCAGGTCCCTCTCCCGCTGCAGTCCAGGTCCCTCTCCCGCTGCAGTCCAGGTCCCTCTCCCGCTGCAGTCCAGGTCCCTCTCCCGCTGCAGTCCAGGCCCCCCTCCCGCTGCAGTCCAGGCCCCCCTCCCGCTGCAGTCCAGGCCCCCCTCCCGCTGCAGTCCAGGCCCCCCTCCCGCTGCAGTCCAGGCCCCTCGCCCGCTGCAGTCCAGGCCCCTCGCCCGCTGCAGTCCAAGCCCCTGGTGATGACAGCTGATTTCCGCATGATTTCTGCACTATCAGTTGACTTGTGGAAGTCTATGTTGTCCTATGATCACTGGAGTAGCTTGTGGAAGGCTGAGCTGGTGCAGCTGATCCGGTGTTGAATCTCCTCCATGTCGGTCTTTTGAGAGAGGCGACTGCCAAGATATGGGAAATGTTCAACGTATTCCAGAGTGTCGTCTTCAGCAGAGATTTGGTGAAATATTTGGCTGTCCAGGAGTGAGATGACATGAGCTTTATTTTTGGTAACATCCGAGTTTCATCTGTGCAGAATTGATACGAATGCATAGTTAGACGATAAGGTGTCGGAGCAGAAGTAGGCCATTCGGCCCATCAAGTCTGCGACACCATTCCCCGATCTTGACTGATCTGAAGTGATAATTCTGAACTCCAGTCTCCCACCTTATCCCCTTGATTCCCATTCTGATTAATCTCCCAATCACAGCCTTGCACATAACTGAATGACCCAGCCTCTATAGCCCTCTGCAGTAAAGAATTCCACAGATTCAGTACCCTCTGAGGGAACCCTCAGTGGCACAGTGGTTAGCACTGTTGCCTCACAGCAGCAGGTATAGGGGTTTAATTCCGACCTTGGGTGGCTGTCTATGTGGAGTTTGCACTTTCTCCCAGTGTCTGCGTGGGTTTCCTCCTGATGCTCTGGCTTCCTAGCACAGTTCAGGTTAGGTAGATTGACCATGCTAAATTGCCCTTTGGTATCCAAAAGGTTAGGTGGGGTTATTTGGATAGGGTGAGGGCGTGGACAAAGGTAGGGTGCTCTTTCGGTGCAGACGCGATGGACTGAATGGTCTTGTTCTACATTATAGGAATTCTATGATTCTAAGTCAAAATTCCTCCTCATCTCAGTCTTGCATGGCTGAACCTTTATTTTGAGATTATATCCTCTGGTCCGAGACTCTTCCACAAGGGGAGCAGTCTTTCAGCAACTACTATGTTAAGCCTCCTGAGAGTCATTTTTTTCCCCTTTAATTTTGGAGTACCCAATTATTTCTTCGCAAATTAGCCTGGCCAATCCACGTACTCTGCACATCTTTTTTGTGGGGGAGGGGGGGGGGGGGGGGGGGGGGGGGTGGATACCCACAAGAGAACGTCTGGGAGAACGTGCAAACTCCACACAGACAGTGACCCGGGGCCGGGATCGAACCTGAGTTCTCGGCGCAGTGAAGCAGCAATGCTCGCCACTGCACCACCTTGCCGCTCCTATGTCTCAATAAGGTCACCTCTCATTCTTCTAAACTCCAAGTGCAGGCCAAACCTACACAACCTCTCCTTTTAGCATCAACCTAGTGACCTTCTCTAGATTGCCTCGAATGCCAGCACATCTTCCTTTAGATAAGGGGACCGCAATGTTCGCCGTGTTCCAGATATAGTTTAACTAGTGCACTGTATAATTTCAGTAAGACTTTCCTAATTTTATACTTCATTCAGTAAAGGGCAACATTCTATTTGCCTTCCCAATTTCCTGCTGAACTTGCATGCTAGCTTTTTGTGATTTATGCATAACAACTCCCAAATCCCTTTGTGCTGCAGCTTTCTGCAGTCTTTCTCCTTTTAAATATTGTGCATAACTTTACTATTCTTAAACCTGCCTCGTTACACATTACCAAATCCAGAATAGCTCGATCCCTGGTTGGATCTGCAACATATTGTTCTGGGAAACTGTCCCAAATAAACTTCAATTCCTCCTCCATGGCTTATTCTCCATCCTACAGTGTGGCTACTGTTTGGGGGGCCTGTAGACCGGGCCTACGAGTGTTGTCTTCCCATTGTTATTTTTTACCTTACCCATTTGGATTCTACATATTCTGAATGAAGATAATTTGAATGCCATACTTCTGCTCTCTCCCCATACGCCTTGTTGGCTGGGTTAGAACATAGAACAGTACAGCACAGAACAGGCCCTTCGGCCCTCGATGTTCTGCCGAGCAATGATCACCCTACTCAAACCCACGTATCCACCCTATACCCGTAACCCAACAACCCCCCCCCCTTTTTATGTTCCTTACGAGTTTACTCTTGTACTCTATTTTCCTTTTCCCCTAAATCTCTTGGTTTTCCTTTGCTGAATGCTAAACTGCTCCTAATCCTCATGCTTGCTACATTTTCTAACAACTTTATATGGCCTCTCTTTTGCCTTCATTGCTTTTGTTAACCACTTTGTTGTTTTTTTTGCACCAAAGGAATGTATGACGATTGCAATGCATGCAATTTTTGCTTGCATATTAGCCATTAGTCACGCATTTCAATTAAGTTACTCAATATATCTTGGCCAACTCGTACCTCATATCTTGGTACTTTCCTTTTTTAAATTTAAGACCCTAGTTTAGGATTGGGCCTTTATACTCATTTATATCCCAATGAGGAATTCCGCCATGTTCTGGCCGCTCTTCCCTAAGTGACTTGGCACACAAGGATATTAAGTAATCCCATTTTAATGCACAACACCAAACCTAGGATAACCTTTCCCTAGTTGGTTCCTTAACATATTGGTCAAAGAAATCCTATACACGCACCAGGAATTCATTCACCACAGTATTACTGATCATGTGGTTTGCTCAGTCTACATGTAGATTACTGGGGTACCAGTTTAGCTCAGTTGGCTGGACAGCTGGTTTATGATGCAGAGCAACGGCAACAGTGTGGGTTCAGTACCGGCTGATGTTATTCACGAAGGCCCCGCCTTCTCAGCCTTTCCCCTTGCCTGAGGTGTGGTGATCCTCTGGTTAAATCACCACCAGTCAGCTATCCCTCTCAAAAGGGGAAAGCAGCCTATGGTTATCAGGGCCTATGGCAACTTTACTTTTATGTAGATTAAAGCTGTGCATGATTCTTGTTGCATTGGATTGGATTGGATTTGTTTATTGTCACGTGTACCGAGCTACAGTGAAAAGTATTTTTCTGCAAGCAGCTCAACAGATCATTCAGTACATGGAAGAAAAGGGAATTAAACAAAATTCAAGAAAATACTAGAAAATACATGAGAATACATAATAGGGCAACACAAGATATACAATGTAACTACATAAGCATTGGCATAGGATGAAGCATACAGGGTGTAGTGTTAATGAGGTCAGTCCATAAGAGGGTCATTTAGGAGTCTGGTGACAGTGGGGAAGAAGCTGTTTTTGAGTCTGTTCGTGCGTGTTCTCAGACTTCTGTATCTCCTGCCCGATGGAAGAAGTTGGAAAAGTGAGTAAGCCGGGTGGGAGGGATCCTTGATTGTGCTGCCCGCTTTCCCCCGGCAGCGGAAGGTAAAGATGGAGTCCATGGATGGGAGGCAGGTTCGTGTGATGGACTGGGCGGTATTCACGACTCTCTGAAGTTCCTTGCGGTCCTGGGCCGAGCAGTTGCCATACCAGGCTATGATGCAGCCCGATAGGATGCTTTCTATAGTGTATCTACATTTATCTATAATTTCCTGTTTAGTGCTTTCCCTTAACCTCGTCACTGTTTGGAAGCCTATAGACAACTCCCACTGATGTTTTCTGCCCTTTGTTGCTTCTTAGTTCCACCCAGACTGGTTATACATCTAAATTTTCTAAACCAATATCCTCCCACTATTACACTGATTTCATCCGTAACTACAATGCCATGCCATCTCCATTTCTTTCTTGTCCATAATTACAATCTAATTTGTCTACCTTATTGTGAATGCTCTGAGCATTCAGATATTGTGTCTTTAGATTTGTCTTTTTAACATTTTTACACATTATTTTGTACCATGGCCATATTTGCTACTAGCCCTGGTTTCCTCTGCTTTCCACTTTTGCTCTTTACATTTCTATCTTTCATTTCTATCTTTGTTTCCCACTTTTTTGTTTTTCCCTGCTCGGGTTCCATTCCCCCTGCTACTCTAGTTTAAACCCTCTTCCACAGTACTAGTGAATGCCCCAGTGAGGATATTGGCCCTTGTCCTGCCGCGGTACAACCCGTCTAATTTGTACGGGTCCCGATGCCTCGGGAATCAAAATCCCTCCCTCCCATACCACCTCCAGCTACGCATTCATCTGGCCTATTCTCCTATTCCTTATCTCATTAGCACGTGACACTGGGAGTAATCCTGAGATTACTACCTTTGACATCCTGCTTTTTAATTTCATAGATTTCATAGAATTTACAGTGCAGAAGGAGGCCATTCGGCCCATCGAGTCTGCACCGGCTCCTGGAAAGAGCACCCCACCCAAGGTTAACACCTCCACCCTATCCCCATAACCCAGTAACCCCACCCAACACTAAGGGCAATTTTGGACACTAAGGGCAATTTATCATGGCCAATCCACCTAACCTGCACATCTTTGGACTGTGGGAGGAAACCGGAGCACCCGGAGGAAACCCACGCACACACGGGGAGGATGTGCAGACTCCGCACAGACAGTGACCCAAGCCGGAATCGAACCTGGGACCCTGGAGCTGTGAAGCGATTGTGCTATCCACAATGCTACTGTGCTGCCTTTATGCCTAGCTCCCAATATTCTGCTTGCAGAACCTCATCCCTCTTTTATCTATGTCTTTGGTATGACATGGACGACAATCTCTGGCTGTTCATCCTCCCACTTCAGAATATCCAGCTGTTCAGCGACATTCATGACGACGCATGTGGCTGCTGAAACGTCTGTTTGTTCCCCTTATGATAGAATCCCCTATCGCTATTATCCTGCCACTTTTTTGTCTCCTCCCTCCTCCTACCACCTGTGCAGCTGAGCCATATATGATGCCATGGGCCTGGTTATCGCTGCATTCCCTGGAGAAACCATCTCTCCTAGCAGTATCCAAAATGGAGAATCTGTTAAAGAGAGATGGACCCAAGGGCCTCCGTCATGACCTGCCTCATGCTTTTACTCTATCTGGTGGTCACCCATTCCCTTTATGTCTGTGCACACCTCACCTGTGGTGTTCCCACTTCGCTGTACACTCTATTCATGAAGATCTCAGTCTTGCGGATGCCCCACAGTGACTCCAGAAGCCTCTCCAGATCCGAAACTCAGAGTTTTGAATAGCTGCAGCTGGAGACACTTCTTGCACACCTGGAGTATTGAGAGCACAACTGGAGTTTTGGTGCCCCTACCTGAGAGAGGGATATAGGTGCCATAGAGGGAGTGCAGTACAGGTTCACAAGACTTGGTGGGATTGTCCCACGAGGAGAGATTGGTTTGACTAGTTTGGAAGGATGAGAGGAAATCTGATTGAAACATATAAAATTCTAACAGAGCTAGACAGACTAGATGCAGGGAGTTTGCCATGGTTAGGAAGTCTAGAACTCGGGGACGTAATCTCAGGATATGCGGTAGATCAGTGTTTTTCAAACTTTTTTGCCCAAGGCACATTTTTACCAGCCGGCCATCCTTTGGGACCCACACTGGCCAGCCAACCTTCATGACCCATGCCGACCAACCTTTGTGACCCTCGCTGCCTGATCTTCGTGACTGACCTTTTTGCTTACCTTTTAATGTGATAGGTGAGCCTGCTTGGTCCTCGCAATCTCACTTGCTTTGTCATTCAATGTTCCATTTCTGCTAAGGGCTTCAGCTGATGATTTAAGTTCTTGCTGCATCCTTTGAAAAAAAGAAAGCAGTTTGTCCTCAAACTTGCTATGCTTAGTCTTCAATGCTTTTGAAGTTTTGAGGCTTTAATCTTCTCTCTCCAGCAGATTCAGTTGTGAGGTCCTGGCCTGTTTGTGTCTCTGTCCCTCTCTCCAGACATTCAAGAACCACAAGTCACGGACATCTGTGCAAGTATAAAGTATGACTGCTTGCTTAAATTAAACTCCACATTTAAAAAAATGATAACAGTAATATCCCTTCAGTCAGATGATAGTTACAGTTATCAGGACTAATCACCGCTAGTGGTAGAGGCCTTGAGTCTCCAACCTGGATACAAGTCTTTGAAAATCAGGGTGCGACAGAGGATACAGTTCAGGGGGTCAGCAGTGAGCAAGCAGGTGGTTTAGGGAGCCTGGAATTCAACTCCAAAATGAAGCTGATAGAGTAAGTCAAACCAGCGGAGACCAATAGGTAATTATGTTACTAAACTGACCAATGTCAGTGTCTTTGCCTTTTCTAACCTGCCAGATTGCTGACACAGCATGTGACCAGTACGCCATTGGCTAAAGGGCAATTCAAATGTGAAAAGGCTCTTTGAATGCTATTTTGACAGCTTCAGTGGCTATACCCATCTCAGCCACAGGGGTCCTGACTTCACTCAATCCACACCTGAAAAGGTGACGTATATCAGGAAGACTTCAAAACAGTTGACACAACAGTAATTTCTGCTATTTTTCTGGACCCTGACCCTGCCTCCAGCTGGGAAAATTCTACCCGAAGTGTAATGAAAATCGCTTATTGTCACGAGTAGGCTTCAATTAAGTTACTGTGAAAAGCCCCTAGTCGCCACATTCCGGCGCCTGTCCGGGGAGGCTGGTAAGTTAACTGTATGACTTGCAAACCAAGAAATCGTTGAATTTGTAGAACTTTGAATGCTCAGAAAGATTCTGAAACCATCAGGTTTTCCTTAGGTGATTAGAACAATACACCTCGGCTCTGATACTTAAAGATAATGCTGCAATTTGTCTTTCAGCAATTTCAGGCAGAGAAATCTTTTGCTTCTGTCACAGAGTCCAACTATCAGGAGCTGCACCTTATGTGCATGCGTCTCTCAAGCCATAGTATGGCCACCGCTATTATATAGCTTGACGGTCACCACTCTGGATCAAGCATGGGTCAAAGTGAGGAGGCAGGGCTCCATGAACCAGATGGTCATGAACCACGGGCTGGCATCATTCGGCACGATACTTATAGCCATCTGGCCACTCCACAGATACTGAAGCAGTTGCATCCGCATGTAACAAGACCTGCACGATATTCCAGCTTGGACTGATAAGTGGCATGTTACTTTTGCAGAGTGCCAGGTAATGGCCATCTCTAATCCAACCATTTCCCCATGATATTAAATTACCATCACGGAATTCCCCCCCCCCAGAATCAATATCCTGTTCTGAAGCTAAACTGGATTAGCCATATAAACACTGGCTACAGGATCAGCTCAGACGCTGGGACTCCTGGTTAGTAACTCACCACCTGATTCCCAAAGCCTGCCAACTATCTGTGGCATAAGGCAAAGCCTGATGGAGTATACGAACATTTGAATTAGGAGCAGGAAGTGGCCCCTCGAGCCTGCTCCACCATTCAATAGGATCATGACTGATATGATTGTAACTGCCTGCCAACCCCCGATAGCCTTTCACCCCCTTGCTTATCAAGAACCTATCTAGCTCTGCCTTCAAAGACTCTACTTCCACTGCCTTTTGAGGAAGGAAGTTCCAAAGTTCTCCTTATCTCTGTCTTAAATGGGTGTCCCTAATTTTTTTAATGCCCCCCTAGTTCTAGATTCTCTGACAAGAGGACACATTGTCTCCACATTCACCCTGTCAAGACCGCTCAGGACCTTATAATTACTTCCTGTATTGATTCATGCACCAGGACTGAAGCAAGACCTGGACAATATGCAGGTTGGGCTGACCTTTTCCAACAAGAAAGAATGTAACCGTTGCCCCTTAACATTCAATGGCATTAGCATCGCTGAATCTCCCATTGCCAATATCCTGGGGGAGGGGAGTTGCCATTGACCAGAAACTGAGCTGGACTAGCCATATAGATATGTGGCTAAAAGAGCATGTCAAGAGGCTAGGAATTCTGTGGCAAGTAACTTGCCTCTTGACTCCCCAAAGTCTGTCCGTCATCTACAAGGCACAAGTTAGGAATGTGATGGAACACCTCCACGTACCTGGATGAGTACAGCTCCAAAAACACAAGAAACTCAACATCATCCAAAGCAAAGCAGCCCACTTGATTGGAACCCCTTTCAGAAATATTCACTCCCTGCACCACCAATGCATGATGGAAGCTGTGTGTACCATCTACAAGATGCACTGCAGCTCTTCGACAGCACCTTCCAAAACCACAACCTCTAACATGGAAGAATGAGGGCAACAGTTACATGGGAACACCACCACCTGGAAGTTCCTCTCCAAGCCACTCGCCATCCGGATTTGGAAATATTGCTGTTTCTTCACTGTTGCTTGGTCAAAATCCTGGAATTCCCTCCCAAACACCGACACCACATGGACTGCAACAGTTCCAGAAGGTGGTTCACCACCGCCTCGAGGGCTATTGGGGATGGACTATAAATGCTGACCCAGTCAGTGATGCCCATATCTCATGAAAGAATAGAAAAAAAAAAGTTTGAGCTAACCCTCATACAAAGGAAACCATTCCCAGATTAATGGTCTAATGACCGTTAGTTGCAGGAAACTGCCTAATAGGCTTTCTGTTTATGTCTCTCAAATATAGAATCAGAGTTGCCATCAGGGTTAAGATAACTATAGTGTTTATTTAACAATGATTTTACAACCTGCATTAGGATTATCTGAGCAATAATACCAGAGGTATAGAAAGCAGACCAAGCAATTTTCTCATACAGCATGTAAGTCCATTAAAGTGTCAATCTGACACCTCTCTCCAGGAGAAACTTAGTTGGAGCATTTTGATATCAGGCTCTCTCTCCTTTTTATTGCTCCTAAGAAACTACCTCCTTCCAATTTTGATTGCTGACTTGTGAAGTGCAGTGGGAAGTTCGCTGCATTAAAAGGGCTATATAAATGCAAGTTGTTCTTGTTGATCAGTGACTCAAAATTGATCTCTTCCCAGCATCAAAAGTCTCTTTCTTTAAACGCAGCCTCTCTGGAAGAATTCCATTTGCAACACAGTCCCTTCACATTTAATACAAATTATTCTTGAAGCCATCACTGAACACTTATGAGGAATTTTGACACCTGCACAAAATTAAAGGACAGGTATATTTAATGAAAGCATCTACCTCTAAATGTTCACATTTGCAACAATCATTCTTTCGCACTTTATCCCAACAACCAGATTGTTACTAGTTTAAAGAATGGATTAGCAGCCGTGAGGCCTATTTTACATTCCTTAGTCATGGAAGGATCAGTGCACTTTTAAAAAGAAAAAAAATTTATTGAAAAATTTTAATTAGAAACAAAATAATTCAAGTTACAGTGACAAAGAACATTGCGGGGCAGCACGGTAGCATAGTGGTTAGCACAATTGCTTCACAGCTCCAGAGTCCCAGGTTCGATTCCCGGCTTGGGTCACTGCCTGTGTGGAGTCTGCACGTTCTCCCCGTTTGTGCGTGGGTTTTCTCTGGGTGGTTCAGTTTCCGCTCACAGTCCAAAGATGTGTAGGTTAGGTGGATTGGCCATGCTAAATTGCCCTTAGTGTCCAAAATTGCCCTTTGTGTTGGGTGGGGTTACTGGGTTGTGGGGATCGGGTGGAGGTGTGGGCTTGGGTAGGGTGCTCTTTCAAAGAGCATCTTGAGTAAAACCCTTCTACCGAGCCCCTAATGATGTACTTTACGTTCTCCAAATGTAAGAACGACATGGGGTCACCCAACCAAGCCGAGGCACTGAGCAAAGTAGGAGACCTCCACCCAAGCAGAATTAACGAGGGAAAGGTGAGGACATCTGTCTTATCCCCTGTCTGCAGCACCGGTAAGTCTGATACCTTGAAATTGGCAACCAGTGGATATGGCTTCAGTTCGACATTAAGTATCTCTGACATGGTGCTGAAGAAAGAGACCAAAAAGCTTCCTAACTTGGGACAAGAGCAGGACATATCAGTGTGGTTAGCCGGCCCCTGAGCACAGCACACCTACCCTCTCCTGTGCACCACTTGAATTGGATCAGAGCATGTAAGGACGTTGACCCCATGAAGGGCCTTGCTCAATACCTCATCGTCCAGAATAGGCACTTTCCCATTTTGCCTTTACCTCATTCAACGGAGCCAACTCCACTGATAGGATCTGGCTGTATATGCACAAACTAATCCCTCACCAGACCTGGCCAAAGACCAAATCCTCCTCCGGGAGGAGGGTGGTGCCAAGGGGAAAGTCGGAAAAGCCTTGGGCGGAAAATCATGAATCTGAAAGTATCTGACAGATTGAAACCAGAAAGTTGAAACTTCTTTGACAGCTCCTCAAAACTGACAAACTGTCTCTCCACGAATCTGTCTCCAACCTCTTCCTCGCCCATGACCAAAACGTAGAGTCCAAACCTGCTGGCAAAAGAAAGGTGATTATTGCAGATTAGAGGCCAACAAATACATGGAACAGATTCTCAGGGTGGACACCATTACCGGATTCTAGGAAAATCTTGCTGTAGGGAATGGCAGCAATGCTGTTACTAATGCACCAAGGCTAAAACCCTTACAGGAACTCTCCATTTGCCCTCGTATGAAACCCGGATCACTAAACCACCCCAGTACCTTCTGAATATTGGCTGCCCAATAGTAAAATAATAAATTTGGTTAAACTCTCCTGATGTCTATCTCTCTCTGGAGAAAAGCCCTATGTACCCTTGGGACCTTACCTGCCCAAATAAATTAGGATACTAATTTATTAATTTTGATAAAGAAGGACTTGGGGAGAAAGTGGGGAGACATTGAAAAAGACATAAAAGTCTCAGGAGCACATTTATCTTAATAGTCTGAAACCTGCCGATCAAGGACAGGGGGAGGTTATCTCACTTTTGTAAGTCGGATTTGACCCCATTAACCAGACTAGTCATAGAGGTTTACAGCATGAAAACAGGCCCTTCGGCCCAACTTGTTCATGCCGCCCAGTTTTTGCCACTAATCCCATTTGCACGCATTTGGCCCATATCCCTCTATACCCATCTTTCCCATATAACTGTCTAAATGATTTTTAAAAGACAAAATTATACCCGCCCCTATTGCTGCCTCTGGCTACTTGTTCCAGATACACCACCCTCTGTGGAAAAAATTGCCCCTCTGGACCCTTTTGTATTTCTCCCCTCTCCCCTCAAACCTATGCCTCTAGTTTTAGACTCCCCTACCTTTGGGGAAAGATGTTGACTGTCTGTTTTATCAATGCCATTCATTATTTTATAAACCACTAGAAGATCAACCCTAAGCCTCCCACGCTCTAGGGAAAAAAGTCAAATTCTATTCAGCCTCTCTTTATAACTCAAACCATCAAGTCTCGGTAGCAGCCTAGTAAATATTTTCTGCACTTTTTCTAGTTTAATTCAAGTTATCCTTTCAATAATAGGGTGACCAGAACCGTATACAGTATTCCAAGTGTGGCCTTACTAATAATGGCGTATACAACTTTAACAAGATATCCCAATTCCTGAATGTTCTGACCAATGAAGCCAAGCATTCCAAATGCCTTCTTCACCACCCTGTCCACCTGTGACTCAACTTTCAAGGAGCTATGAACCTGTAATCCTAGAACTTTGTTTTATTACTCTCCCCAGCACCCTACCATTAACTGAGTAGGTCCTGCCCCGAAACGACCTACCAAAATGCATCACCTCACGTTTATCTAAATTAAACTCCATCTGCCATTCATCGGCCCACTGGCCAATTGATCAAGATCCCGTTGCAATCCTAGATAACCATCTTCACTGTCCACTTACTAACCATGCCTGCTAAATTCTCATCCAAATCATTAATATAAATAATAAATAACAGTGGGCCCAGTGCTGATATAATTACTGTTATAGTATAATTTAATTTGTTATAACGAGGCCCAATTTTGGACCACCTGCATTCCCAGATAATGAAAGCTTGATCTGACGAGGCAAAAAGGTAACATCCCAGATAGGCTCCCCTCCTTGGGGGGGGGGGGGGGGGGGGGGGGGGGGGTTAACTGGGAAGTATTTGCTCTTATTGAAATTCGACTTATACCCAGAGAAGGAATCAAAGCTCCCAAGCAGCTTCATTATCTCATCCATAATGGATACTGGGTCAGTAATATAAAGAAGCAGATCATCCAGGTACAAGGACACCCTGGGCTCCACGCCTCCCCAATTTATCCCCCTCCGATTATTGGATAATCTCAGCGTTATGGCAAGCAGTTCTATTGCCCGAGCAAACAGGAGCGGAGACAATGGACATCCCTGCCCCTATTCAGCGGAAAGTAGCCAGAATTCAAAGCATTAACATCAACAATTCCATACATCAACATGCCCATCCCCAATATCGAGAAAGTTCAATCACACCATGCCCAGCCATGCTTGTTTACAAAGGAATCCATCTTCCTTGGTGCAAATAAAAATAATCTCTTCCTTCCCAAGTCACTCTTTGCCGCGCCAGGTACACCACCCCAAACGGGACTCTGCTTTTATACAGGGCCATGATGTGGCTTTATACAGGGCAGCTTTGGCCTTGTTGAACACCGTCCACTTCTTTGCCAGCTCCACTCCCCCTTCATGTCGTGGCTTCCCATTTGTAGTCGTGATATTCCCTTGCCCACCTCAGGACCTGTTCTTTTTTGTGGAAGATGTGAATCTTCACATACTGCTCAAGGTGGTGCGTCGGTTTGAGGCTTGTGGCAAAGCGTCCAGTGGGTTTGGTCCAGCTCGGGAAGGGACGTGAGTCTACCCTCCCCCACCATCTTCCCAAACATCTTGGCAAAATACTCTGTGGGAGTTGGACCTCCCATCCCCTCTGGCAGCCCCGCAATTTGGATATTTTGCCTCCTGGAACAATCTTCGCTTTATTCAGATTGGCCATCAGAAACATCTCTGCTTCCAGAGAGGCAATCTGGTCGCTAATAATAATCTTTATTGTCACAGGTAGGCTTACATTAATACTGCAATGAAGTTACTGTAAAAAGCCCCTAGTCGGCACATTTCAGCGCCTGTTCTGGTACACATAGGGACAATTCAGAATGTCCAATTCACCTAACAGCACGTCTTTAGGGACTTCTGGGAGGAAACCGGAGCACCCGGAGGAAACCCACACAGACACGAGGAGAACTTGCAGACTCCGCACAGACAGTGATCCAAGTCGGGAATCAAACCTGGGACCCTGGTGCTGTGAAGCAACAGTGCTAACCACTATGCTGACGTGCCGCCCACTATGACTTGACAGGGCCACCTCCATGCCTTGTCTCGTCTGTGCTTTTACGGTCTCATTGGCCCTCTCCCAATTCCAAACAAATGGGAGCCAAGACCTCTTCCACAACCTGCCTGTGTTTGGCATATTCTGTCGCTAGTAATCATCTCAAGCCATTGGTAATTTGGCTGAAGTTGCATTTTATTGCACCGATGAACCCCAAAAAGGCCTCTGACTCGGTATCTTTTTCTTTTTTAAATTTAGTGTACCCAATTATTTTTTCCAATTAAGAGGCAATTTAGCATGGCCAATCCACCTGACCTGCACATCTTTGGGTTGTGGGAGTGAAACCCACATAGAAATGAGGAGAATGAGCAAACTCCACATGGACAGTGACCCAGGGCCTGGATTCGAACCCGGGTCCCCAGCGCCGTAGGCAGCACTGCTAACCACTGCCACGTGCCGCCCCAGCCTCTGACTCAGTTCCCCCTGGGTCTTCTAACCGTTCCACCTTTGTAGGTACCTTATCCCATTAAACATGTGGGTTTTTAAATAGAAATGCCCCCCTTAAACTAAGCAAAAAGGAAAACGGTACCCTAGCTGGCGTCACCTCGTGCACGCCTTCCACCTACATCATGCCACTGGATGTCCGTTGGTAGGATGCATGCACAACCATTAGGAGATCCTTTCAATTTTCTTCACAGCTACCAAGCTGTGTACAATCTTAATAGTATTGTCAGTCGGTTGTAGGATGTAAAGCCTGTGTCATCAAGTGTTGGACATTTGCATCTTTTAGATTACACAGAATGAATGTTTGATCAGCTTGATTGTCTTCGGATTTAATAGATTTTACAAACATAAAAATGGTTCAATCAAATTCCAAGTCAAATAGGATGATAATTGGCTGCTTTGAGCAATGTATGATGTGGATTGACTTTTATTTTTGCCCTTTTTTAGTTTGCAGGACAGATGCAAAAGAAATGGCAAGTGAAAACCACAGCGGTCTGCAAGCGGACCCAACAGTTATTGTCCAGTCAGCAGAGACAGCTAACAAGGGCCCGCCGTCATCACCAAAGCCTATAAAACCAGTGGCACAGGATCTGCCAGGTGAGAACTGGGCCCCTCATTAATTCTTGATTCTGCTATTTTTCTGTTGTAGCTCTGATCCATCCATATGTTCACTGGTTGATACACCTCCTTACAATTGTTCTGTGGATACGCATCCATTTGTAGATTTGTAACAAATTTGGATGCAACATAGGATAGAGATTCTGATGAAATGATCATTGACCTGAAACATTAACTCTCTTTCACTCTCCACAGATGCTTGACTGTTGAGTATTTACAGCATTTTCTGTTTTTATTTCAGACCATCCACCCTATTTTTCTCTAGTATGAGGGTGGAGCTAGCTAACCAATTATATATTTGGGCATAGTTACTACGTAAACTGTAACTTCTCTATTCACATGTAGGAAGCACAGGAACTGGCAGGTTTAGTAATTTTTGGCATTTGTCTACAGTTATTTAATACTTTTATATCTGTCCCCAACTTATGTGATAGCAGTTTGCTGGTTGTAATTAACTAATAATTTGTATGAAAAACGAGGGTGGCATGTGCCTGTAGCCATCTGGGATGACCACTTACAACTAGGTACGGAGAAACTCGCAAAGCCTAGCAGGTAAAATGGTCAAGCCAAGACCCGGGCAGGCTCAGAGCCTGAAATGCATATTTGCAAGCAAGAAGTCCAGACAGTATCGAAACTCTGACCAATTAGCATTTTAATGGGGCCCGATTAACATTTGATGGCACATCTTCACCAAAACAAAGGACTGGTACAGTCCCAGACATTTCGGCACCACTTCTTGCTCAAGGGAAAAGCAAACAACAGGGTCAGTGACCGCTTGGGACACGCCCAGCCGTCCAGATCCCTGCCCACTTATTGGTTAGGAATCGAACGGAGTGGTCAGGGATCACCCAATTAGTAGGGCCCAAACCGAAGGACCACCCAAAAGAGCACGGAAACCCCCAAGTATAAGAAGAAGAGTTCGCCATATGTTTGTCCTCTCTTGGACCTGGTACCCCGGTCATGGCCATCTCCAAGTGCAGCAACACCAGAAGCAAGTACAAGTTCAACGCTCGCTACCAGACGGATGAGCCTAGCTGAGCAGCAGTTACTCCTTCAGACTCGATAGATCCAGAATCGAACAGCGCCCACTGTTTCTCTGGCCTAAGCCGGGTGCCCGAAGTTAAGTACAGGTTGTCTTAGTCGATAGGTGTAGTTAACTAGTAGTGTTTATGTTGCATGACTAATTGTGTGTAAATAAAGTACCATTGACCTTGAACTAACTAACTGGTGTTCGGCTCTTTGATTGATAGCCGGTTGAAACTTGTGGTGGTATCATTTGATACCTGGCGACTCTAAGCATTAGGACATAGGTAACATAGAAAAAAGGGCAAATTCACTGATTGCCATAATTGAAACAGAGCCACAGAAAGGACAGAGTAAAAGGAAAAAAGGCAACAGTTATTGGCGACATCTGACTGGACTCGACCCAGAAGTGACTGTGTCACTCGAGAGAACGCAGAAAAGCATTTAAATTAGAATCCAAATTGGCAAAGTAAAAGAAACCACAAGCGAAACCAGTATCGATCAAACCTCCAGAATTCGGAAGTGTGTAATTTGCCTGCGTACTAACAAAGGGATATAAGGTAAACTGGACAGATTTTGTTGCGTGAAACTTTTGGGAGTTACGTAAACCAGAAAATAGTTTGAGCCACCGCTTTTCCCCCCTTGTTCCAAATTTCCGGTAGACAGAAGTAATTGTAGGGATGAACATGAAGGCAATGGAACGCCTTATGCATCCACAAGAGCCCGAGGTCGCAGCGACCAATAGATCAGAACAGCATCCCGTATGGGAAGAAGAGATTAGGAGATACCTGAAGGGGAAAGGATGGCCCCTATTGTCGGAATTTTGCGCAAATGAGACCGGTCCTGGCAGCATAGGACAGACTTGGTGTGACAGCCTGACCGAGATCCATACAAAGAGTTTGACTAAGGTTTGTAAGCCAATGGCAATCGTGTCCTGTCTGGCACAATTGCGAGGCACAGAGGAGGTAGTGAAGACGCTCTAGACAGCTTGAGGAGATGGAGAGAAGAGAGGGAGATATTGGTGAAAGCGAGAGATTAAATGTGCAGCTCCGGAGCAATTAGCGGCAAAGTACAAGGAAATGGATGATGACAAGAGGGCACATCAATCCTGTCTCGCCCACCTTAGCAGCTTCCAAATTCAGTACGATAAAGCCTATCAGGACACACAACGTACTGCAATGGTAAGAGAAGAGACTGAGAACCAGATACAACAGTTAAGGAAACGGTGCGATGATTTGAAGGCAGCCCTCCGAGCACTCCACAGTTCTACCACGGAACAGAGGCAGAGTTCGGTGGATCATGCCGAATGCAGGCAGCAAATTGCAACGTTGCAATCCCTGCTATCTGTTCAAAATGGGTTTAGAGACACCTTTGGCCCACAGATAGTTCAGGAAGACGGCCCCAATTGGCAGGAACCCAGTGAAATGGCCCAACGGTACGTAAGTGAGACGGAGAATCAGAATAGAGCCCCCCAGGCCCCGAAAAGAAAAGCATCCGCACCAACGACTGCACAGGCAGCACCCAACCCAATGAACCCCATTATCACGCAGCGCAGGGTCACCACGGAAAGCCAACCCGATTTCGTGAATACTACCCCTTAACTATCACCCAGTTAAGAGATGCCCGCAAGAAGATAGAGACTTACCACCCCACATCAGACCCACACTACTTTTTTGAGCTAGTGAAGCAACAGACCCTCGTGTACGGTTCAGACGAGCCGGAAGAGGTAAAGCTCATAGTGATGAGACTAGACCCGTCAGTTAGTTCAGCCCTTCCCAACCCACAAAATGTAGGAGGAGTTAGCCTCCAAGAAATGAAAACAGCCATTTTAAATGCCATAGGATATAACAGAGGAGATCCGTTAGAAGGACTCAACCGGTGCTGGCAGAAAAAGGGGGCGCATCCAACAGCGTTTGCTGGATGCCTCTGGATCCATTTTACTGCTGTATTTGGTGAGTTAGCCCACGCCCATTTATCAGTAGACAATACGTCCAAATGGACCTGTACGTTAGTATCCCATGCCACAGGCAGGACAGAAGGCATGTGCCAGTTACAACCCCTCAGACCCAGCACACAATGTAGTGTGGGTTCTGAAATGATTGTCCAGAGCTTGGGAACAGTCTGTACAGAAAAAGACAGAGCAAAAGAGAGTAGACGGCACAATGAATCCAGTAAGGGCACACCAAGACCCCGCATGGATAAATGAAGGCAGAGGTACAGCGCCACACCCCAAGTGTTATAACACGCAAATGTTATAATTGTGGACACGAGGGACATTTTGCCCGAGAATGCAATGCCCCCCCCCCCCCCCCCGCCAGACATCCGCAGTGTTAGCAGTCGAGCAGATAATTCGGCCATGATTGCCGGTGTTCGGGCCCCCCAACTTGGGACTGCTTATCCTTTAACATAAGTCTGGAAGACCGGTAGTTGCAGGCACAGTCTGGGGACACCCCGTAGAGTTCCTTTGGGACACGGGAGGGTCCCGAACCACATTAAACTCCTCCACAATATACCAGAGAGAGATATGGCCAACTACGGACACTATTACCCTTGGTGGCTTTACAGATCACCTCCAGCAGGGACACATCACAGCCCCTGTGGACGTACAGCTCAGTAATATTAAAACAAAACACTCGGTCGTTTTAGTAGATTTAACTGAGGCAGCAGAACACATCCGAGGCATAGATTTCATGAGTGCACACAACCTTTTATTCGACCCGGTCGACCGATGTATATGGAAAATGGCTAGAGCAGCGTGAGCCTCCGCCACACTCACAGTAGGAGATTATACCCATAGAATCATCTCAATAGGAGAGTACTGGTTTGATCTACAAACGATTACCACAGACAAAGCGGTTAGAGAAGTCTTGAAAAGACATAAAGTGCAAGCACGACTGCGGCAAAATCCCAGGAGTAGTAAACATTACAGGTCCCGATCCCAAGCCCCAGAAACAGTACGGCTTCTCCCAGCAAGCCGAGGGAGAGATAGCCAAGGTAATGCAAAGTTTATTGAATCAAGCAGTGATTCGACCCATAGCATCGACGAATGATGCCCCGATTTGGCAAGGAAGAAAACCTGATGGATCAAGGCAACTGACCATCGACTACAGAGAATTGAACAAAGTGACCCCATTAGCAGCCTCCACTGTTGCCACGAGTCCCGAGACCATGTTGAGACAGGGACTCCAGTCAAAAGTTTTCACAGTATTGGATATCAGCAATGGCTTTTGGTCCATACCACTGGACAAAGCATGCCAGTATAAATTTGCGTTCACTTTCCAGGGACAGCAGCACACGTGGACTTGCCTTCCACAAGGCCTCCGCAACTCCCCCTCCATCTTTCACAGACAATTGGCAAACGGCTTATCTAAATTTTCCTGCCAGAATGCCTTGTTCAGTATGTGGATGACTAGCTCCGACAGACAGACACCAAGGAAGAGCACATTTCGCTTCTTTCAGAATTATTAGAACTACTTGGATGCAAAATTAACCCTAAGAAAGCCCAAATCCTTCAGGAAAAAGTCACATACTTGGGTACGGTCATCACGCATGGGAAGCGTGAAATAGAACACACACGCATAGATTCCATTGTCAAATTGCCCTTGCCCCAAAACATTACAGCACTCCGGCCATTTTTAGGACTGTTTTGATATTGTAGAAACCACATAGACGGTTTTGCCACAAAAGCAGTCCCACTTTCTGAGCTCCTAAAGAAACAGGCCCCATGGAAATGGCTTCCACAGCATACGGATGCTGTGGATGCGTTGAAACGCACCCTGAGCACAGCCCCCACTCTGCAAGCCCCAGATCCACACTCCCCGTACGCGATAGAGGTAGCTACCACCGACTGAATCCTTTCGGCCGTACTCCTGCGAGAAAGGCACAATCGTCTAGGATCCGTAGCCTATGCCTCACGAGTCTTCGATCCAGTGGAACAGGGATTTTCAGCCTGCGAAAGGCACCTGTTAGTAGTTTTCTGGGCGGTACAGTACTTCTCGTACATAACCGGCCTCAACCCAGTAACCATTTTGACCGAGCACACCTCGACCCAGCTTTTATTGGGCGGCAGACTAAAGGACGGCACAGTAAGCCAAATTCGAGCAGCGCGATGGACCCAACTCCTACAAGGATGCAACATTAGTGTAAAACGGACAAAAACGCACACGTTTCTGGCTGATAATTTCCACTATGCAGGAACCCCACATGAATGCGAGATCATAGCCCCCAAGCACAGCACAGGCCCCTTTGTTCCCAAGTCGGTACCAAAGAAGACAGGCATTCAACAACAGACGACCCAGCACACAGACAAAGCACTGAGAATTTACGTAGATGGCTCCTCCACAGTTAATGATGGAAAAAGGATAACAGGGTGTGGGATTTATGTAGAGGACACGCCTTAGAAGTGATAGCTTTAAAGTTGCCTGGACACTTAGGTTTGCAGGCAGCCGAGTTAGCAGCCCCTATTCGTTCCCGACCCCTGCAGACATATATTCATACAGTTTGTACATCTGCAACAGCCTAACAGAATCCCTACCGCTGTGGATTTATTTCCCCCGATGGAAAACCTCTACCCTCAGCCCCACTGCTCAAACATATCCTTCAGAAAGCTAAAGGCAGGATATATGGCATAGTCAAATTAAGAAGTCACCATCGTTCCTCCCCACCTGGTAACGTGAAAGCTGACGCCCTAGCGAAGGCAGGCTCACGACATGGCCACTTTTGGAAAACCCCCCCATCGAGAGTGCCCCAGTACACGCAGTTCAGGTCTCACAGACCAACATCCAAGACTTAGCCCAAGCACAGAAGGAAGACGAGACATTGAGGGAAATTTTAAAAGGTAACTTCCCAGCTCCCTACGAAAAGTTTAGGACTTCTTTAACGATCAATGGGGGAATTGTTTTATAAGATAGAATTTATGTAGTCCCCACCCAGGACAGGAATGAGATAATTTGTAAGTTCCATGACGGACATGGACACCAAGGGATTGAATCCACCCGTGCCAATCTCAGACCCCTCGGCTGGTCGCCTGATTTGAAAACCGATGCATCTCATTATGTCGAAAACTGCTTGATTTGTGCACAAAACAACCCCGATAGGGACGTGAAAAAAGCCCAGCTACGACACACCCGTCCTGTAAATGGCCCATGGACAAACCTTCAATTAGATTATATTGGTCCCCCTGCAGAAATGGATACAAATATGTGTTAGTGGTAATCGACACATTTACGAAATGGGTCAAAGCTTTCCCCTCGAGAACAAATACAGGCACGGCAAAGATCTTAACCGAGCAAAGTTTTACGAGATGGGGACTACCCCGTGGTATTGAGTCGGACCAAGGTTCCCACTTTACAGGCAGGGCCATGCAAAATGTGATGACGATATTTCGGATTAAACAAAAGTTCCACATTGCCTATCACCTGCAGTCCAGCAGCATTGTGAAGCGCATGAATCAGACACTAAAGGCCACACTTAGAAAAGTGATGCAACAGCACAACACGACATGGGACACAGTGCTCCCATTCGCACTGATGTTTATTAGGAACACAGTGTTGAGCTCAACAGGATATACCCCCCATACCCTCATGACCGGATGACCCATGAAATGAAATGAAAATTGCTTATTGTCACAAGTAGGCTTCAATGAAGTTACTGTGAAAAGCCCCTAGTCGCCACATTCTCGCGCCTGTTCGGGGAGGCTGGGAATTGAACCGTGCTGCTGGCGTGCTTTGGTCTGCTTTCAAAGCCTGCGATTTAGCCCTGTGCTAAACCAGCCGAGTACTTATTTGGACTTGATTTGGCCAGCCCCGCAATCACTGCCCTGACCCATGAGAAAGCAGTTCAGCACATAGTAGAAAATATTAAAGCAGGACAGCTCGCTGCAGCTGTTCGACTAGGCGCTAAACGAAAGCAGAGCAAGGCCTGCTTTGATAAGACAGTACACCCGACAGTATACAGTCGGACAGCAAGTAATGATGACCTTGTACAACTCCAGCTCATTCCTCTCCTTTAATTTGCAGGACCCTATTCAATCTCGGACAAAGTAAGCCTCTCAGTTTAACAGAAAATCAGGATGGTTCCATATAAATCAGCTGAAGGTTTACGGAACGCAGTGTAGCCACTCACACCACCATTGGCGATGGCAGACAATGAGGACCTGCCCATTGACAATCCAATTTCCCCCTCGCCCAGCAGCACGTCCACAGGCACGACCTTGACCACGCCCCCAGAATCAAATTTCACCCTGACGCTTGATTCGGCTGCTAGCGACAGCAGCAGCACAACTGAAGCCCCTGAGAGACAGGAACAAAGGTCCCACAACCCAGGCCCCAGTCACTACAGGCCCAGAGAACACGACCACGATACGATCAGCCTCTTTGAAACGATTCATTTTCCCACACCGGAACCTGATCCGCCACCCGACGATAACGACAGCCCCCTGGCAACCTCCCTACTGAATATGAAACACTGACACCATGATAATTCCTGTCGTCTGACCAGGAATGATGAAATGGACCCCACATCGGCACACGCCACGTTGGCCCGCAAACTCCATGAACGGGTTTGGCACCCGGGCTATGGTGCCAACTCCGAGGCTGACTCTCACCATGGTAACCCCTTTGAACATCTTTTTGGAATGGAACCTTGAGGTGTCCAGATGATAGAGTCAGGAACCGATTGAGATTTACAATGTCCTATACTCTGATGGAACCTGCCCGCTTTTATGTTTAGTTTGTGTTTAAATGTTGTTCGTGTTCTCTTGTACGATTTTGTGTGTCGTCCTCACGGACGCTTTCTTGATACAGTCATAACTACTCTTCTGACGCCACACGGCAGTTAAAGAAACAAGTTTGTCTGGAGCCCATATATTTACAAATTCTTACCGCTCTTGGAAGGTCACTCGGGTAGTGGAGTAACGGCACTTATCCCCGCCCTGCCTGAGGACACCCTATACATTTGGTCAGCCAAGCTCGGGTAGTGGAACAACGGCACTCATCACTGCCCTACCCGGGGATTCCACCCATTCTTGCCCTGCCGCGGATCATACGCACCACCCCATTCGGATATTTGTTTTCGAAACTCTTTTGCTGTTCTTTTTCAGTCCTGTGGTTTAAAGAATGCATTTTGCCACAACTTTTGCCCCTTTCCGGCAACCCTTCGGTTGCTTTCCCCCACATACTATTTACGTGTCAGAATCACTTGGTTGGAAAACAAGTTTGCAGAGGACTGAGAAGTTGTCCGCTCACTCAGCCCAAAGAACACAGGCTGCGAGAGTGCTTGCACTGTGACAGAATTTTTTTTACGGATGTCTTGCCTCCGCAAATGGTTGGCTTAAAAAAAAAAGAGGGAATTACATATGGTGACGATTCTAATGGGAAATTGATGTTAAGGAGAAACAGACAAACGAGATATTAAACAACAAGATTATAACAGACCCTGTGCTTGTTCCCCTAGAAAGATACAAAGATACTCAACGACGGAGAAAAGCCTGAACAAGATGAAGACACCCTGATGATCGGCATTATGATCGTCACTGGAATAGTACAGTTGCACGCGTTACCTACCTCCACCTCCCTCACCACACAGGGCCCGAACACCACTACCCAACACAACACCCCCAGCCCGGACACTACACCACACATAGACAATTAGATTGCAGAAATGGAGGAGGAGAGCCTCCTGCCCTCCAGTATACACCTTTAGAGCCCCCTTTCTGAACCTTCCTCTTCAATAAATTCCGCGGTTGTTGTTTTTGTTAATAAACTTATTTGTCTGTGTATGTGAATGTTAGTGATAGGAAGAAATGTGATGCTGCAATCGGATTTTTGTCTTGTAAGATAAGTTCTTTGATTGTTAAATAGCAGCAGGAGTGTAGTCTAGTTAGAGACAGTTAGAGGTTCCCTTTTTTTATTGAATGTTAAATGGCCCCTTAGGAATTTTTAGATATGTGTTGTATTAGGGAAATTTAGGTAAATGTTTTTGACCCATAGGACAGAGTACGGTGGAACCTGTCCTTGACTGAGGGTACCCGGCATTTCAGAGAAGACCCAGTATTGTGATCCTTTTACGCTTCGCGTTGAGAATCAAGAGGACGGAGTGTCGCCATCTGGAATGGCCACTTCCAACTAGGTACAGAGAAACTCGCAAAGCCTAGCGGGTAAAATGGACAAGTCAAGACTCAGACAGGCGCAGCCTGAAATGCATATTTGTCAGCAAGAAGTCCAGATGGTATCGAAACTCCGACCAATTAGCATTTTAATGGGGCTGATTAGCATTTGATAGCCCATCTTCACCAAAACAAAGGACTGGTATTCGAGCAACCTGTACAGTCCCAGACATTTCAGCGCCACTCCCTGTTCAAGGGAAACGCAAACAACGAGGTCAGTGACCACTTGGGACACGCACAGCCATCCAAATCCCCCCCACTTATTGGTTAGGGAATTGAACGGCGTGATCAGGGATCACCCAATTAGTAAGGCCCAAACCGAAGGACCACCCAAAAAAGCACAAAAACTCTCAAGTATAAGAAGAAGAATTCGCCACATGTTTGTCCTCTCTTTGACCTGGTACCCCGGTCACGGCCACTCGATGAGCCGAATGGCCTCCTTCTGCACTGTAAATTCTATGATCTATGATCTCCAAGTGCAGCAACACCAGAAGCAAGTACAAGTTCAATGCTCGCTACCAGACGGATGAGCCTAGCTGAGCAGCAGTTACTCCTTCGGACTCGATAGATCCAGAATCGGACAGCGGCCACTGTTTCTCTGGCCTAAGCCGGGTGTCCGAAGTTAAGTACAGGTTGTCTTAGTCGATAGGTGTAGTTAACTAGTAGTGTTTATGTTGCATGCCTAATTGTGTGTAAATAAAGTACCCTTGAACTAACTAACTGGTGTTTGGCTCTTTGATCGATAGCTGGTTGAAACTTGTGGTGGTATCATTTGATACCTGGCGACTCTAAGCATTAGGACATAGATCACATAGAAAGAAGGGCAAATTCACTGATTGCCGTAATTGGAACAGAGCCACAGAAAGGACAGAGTAAAAGGAAAAAAAGGCAACATGGCGCAGTGGTTATCATTGGGGCTACAGCGCTGAGGACCCGGGTGCGAATCCTGGCCCTGGGTCACTGTCCGTGTGGAGTTTACACGTTCTCCCCATGTCTGCATGGGTTTCACCCCCACCACCCAAAGATGTGCAGATTAGGTGGATTGGCGATACTAAATTGCCCATAGTGTTCAAAAAAAAGTTAGGTGGGGTTACTGGGTTATGGGGGATAGGGTGAAGGTGTGGGCGTAGGTGGGTTGATCTTTCTGGTGCAGACTGAATGGGCCAAATGGCCTCCTGCACTGTAAATTCTATGTGTGTACTGTTTAAAACCAAATTATCAAAGGCTGTTGGAAGATCTGAGGAAATGTTTGGAAATGGTGTCAGTGTGTTTTAAGACCAATTGCAAAAAGTATGTTGGGGAGTTGGAATTGGTTTTGATGAATTGCTGGCTGCCGAGACATAATCAGCAAGGTGTCAGTGCTGGTAGGTTCTTAAGTGCAGGTTTAAGAGGGATATTTGAGTTGCTGTATATCTGCTAAGGATGGGTTAATGGGAAGCAGCCAGTTCCCTCTGTATGCTCTATCACAAGCTGTTCGAAAAAACAATCTCTTACAAACTTCCACAAATTCCTTTTCTTGGGCTCCGCAACCAACCTGATTTTCCCAGTCTCCCTGCATATTGAAGTCCTCCATGATTATTGTGATATTGCCTTTTTTGCATGCCTTTTCTATCTCCCAATTTATTTTTTGCCCCACATCCTGACTACTGCTAGGGGACCTGTACATAACTCCCATCAGGGTCTTTTTACCTTTGCGATTCCTCAACTCTACCCACAGTGATTCTATGCCTTCTGATCCTATATCGCTCCTTGCTATCGATTTAACTTCATTCCTTACCAACAATGCAACCCCGTCCCCATTGCCATTCTGCCTGTCCTTTCAGTAGGACACATATCCTTGTATATTTAGATCCCAGGCCTGATCCCCTTGCAACCATGTCTCTGTGATGCCGACAACATCATACTGGCCAATTTAAATGTGCGCAACAAGCTCATTTAACTTGTTCCATATACTGTGTGCATTTAGGTACAACACCCTCAATCCTGCATTGACCACCTCCCTTTTCACACACTCCTCAGTCACTGTACCCTGTACTGTGGCCCTTTTTGATTTTTGACTATGGCTTCTCTGCCGTACACTTTTCCCCCTTACTGCTTTTTGTTTCTGACCCCTGTTTTTTTAGAACAGTACAGCACAGAACAGGCCCTTCGGCCCTCGATGTTGTGCCGAGCAATGATCATCCTACTCAAACTCACATATCCACCCTATACCTGTAACCCAACAACTCCCCCTTAACCTTACTTTTTAGGACACTACGGGCAATTTAGCATGGCCAATCCACCTAACCCGCACATCTTTGGACTGTGGGAGGAAACCGGAGCACCCAGAGGAAACACACGCACACACGGGGAGGACGTGCAGACTCCGCACAGACAGTGACCCAGCCGGGAACCGAACCTGGGACCCTGGAGCTGTGAAGCATTGATGCTAACCACTATGCTACCGTGCTGCCCACGGTAGCATACTTCCCTCCGACTTCCTGCATCGGTTCCCATCCCCCTGCCACATTAGTTTAAACCCTCCTCAATAGCACTTGCAAACACCCCTGGGGAAAAACAAAACACTAAACTACTCTCACATTTTACTTCAGTAAAATGTTCCTTCATGAGATGCTGGAGCAACATGGGCTAAAGGGGACTTTTAAGTCTACCACCGGTGATAGAATCTTTTAGTCTGTTCTGTTTATTCTGAATTATTGACTACTGGGTTATCAGTCTTCTAGTGGGGAGATGAGTCTCATTCCCTCAAAACAACTAACCTATTAGAGCCATGTTGCTGTGCCTCAATTCTGACAGTTGTGATTAAGACCAATATCACCAGACTGCCATCTGGTGATGTTCATGTGTCACTGACAGAATGTGCATGTCTCTGTTAAATTTATTTAAACCAAAGCAGAGTTTTGTTGTGATTATTTTCAGATGAGCTGGTTCAGGCAGGATGGTCAAAGTGTTGGAGTAGGAGGGAAAACAGGCCATATTACTTCAACAAGTTCACCAACCAATCTCTCTGGGAGATGCCTGTTTTTGGACAGCATGACATCATTGTGAGTAACCGAACTTGCTCTAACTGTACCGTGCAGGTTTTGAATCTGTCAGTCAAACTAATTATCTCTTCTTGCGTTGCTTCAAACTATCTACAATGGGTAGTGCTAATGCACAAAGTATTCTATTTTCAGTGAGTGTGGGATCAGACACATTCTCTAGCTGTGTGTGTCAGAAAACCATCTCCCAGGCATTTGTAAAAACTGGGAGTCACAAGGTTCCAGGTTCAAGTCCCATTCTAGGGCTTGGGTATAAACATCAAGGTTAACACTTCACTACAGTACTGAGGCAGTGTTTCACTTATGGAAGTGCAGCGTTTGGATGAGAAATTAAAATGAGGCTCCACCTGGCTGCTTGGGTAAATGTAACAAATCCCATGGCACTATTTTGAAGAAGAGCAGGGGAGTTACGCTATGTGTCCTGGTCAATATTGATCTTCCAATCAACAGCACAAACAGATTATCTAGCCATTATCACATTGCTGCCTGCCCTGTGGAAGTTTGCTTTGTGTAAATTAGCTACTGCATTTCCTCATTTCAAAACAATTTCACTGACTGGGAAGCGCTTTGAAGCATCCAGTTAGGATGGTCACTGACTGTCCTAAAATATACCGTATATGTGTGATGCATTTGCTGATGTTTATTGTCATAAATTAAAAGTAACTATTGATTTGAATCTTTCACTCAAATGAGTGAGAATATCATGCATAATGAACAAGTGTTTTACAGCAAGCTAAACTTGGTAACTTGTACATTTTTATCTTATAATGAGCCTTGTATGGACTGAAGCATGTTTTTAAAAGAAAACTCAGATGATGCTTTGAGTCAGGCACTGTGTAAAAATGTCGATGTGGAGATGCTGGGGTGAGCACAGTAAGAAGTGCAACACCAGGTTAAAATCCAACAGGTTTGTTTCAAATCACTAGTTTTCGGAGCACTGCTCCTTCATCAGGTGAATGAGGAGGTAGGTTCCAGAAACATATATATAGACAAAGTCAAAGATGCAAAACAATACTTTGAATGTGAGCATTTGCAGGTAATTAAGTCTTTATTGATCCAGAGAGAGGGGTAATCCCAGGTTAAAGAGGTGTGAATTGTCTCAAACCAGGACAGTTGGTAGGATTTTGCAAACCCAGGCCAGATGGTGGGGGCTGAATGTAATGCAACATGAATCCAAGGTCCCGGTTCAGGCCGTACTCGTGTGCGGAACTTGGCTATAAATTTCTGCTCGGCGATTCTGCGTTGCGCGTCCTGAAGGCTGCCTTGGAGAATGTTTACTGAAGATCAGAGGCTGAATGCCCTTGACTGCTTGAAGTGTTCCCCAACTGGAAGGGAGCATTCCTGCTTGCCGATTGTCATGCGACAATCGCCAGGCAGGAATGTTCCATTTTATGAACAGCACTAACTGGGTTGGGAATTGGAGACAGTCACAGACAGCGGAGAGTTTTATCAGGCTGTTGTCTCCTTGTGTCAGTTATTTGAAAGTGTGCATCAGTGTGGCCCTGTCTACATTATGCATAAGCAGCATAGCATGAGGGCAACAAAAGCAAGCATGCATCAATATGCCTGATCGCATTTTTGAGTGGACCAGGTTTTAGCAGACACAGGCAGGACCAATGAGTTTGATTTTAAATGCTTCCCTGGGGGCTTGATGCTAAAAATTAACATGGAATAAGTTGGTTGGTTCAAATTGGTTACTGGACAGAGGACAGACTACTTGAAAACCAGACTGTATAGAACTGGATGAATGGCTGCTCAAGCCAGGTGCTCATGCAATGCGCGATATAAATTTAAGTCTTTTTAAAAAAAAAATATTGGTTATTAATATTGGTATCTTACAGAGTGAATAATGCGATGGGGCTGATATTACAGAATAGCTGTGAGCTTTCACGGACATCACAGATGCTCTCCATTCGGAGCATCCTTCCAACATACAATTCAGTATCTGGAAATTAGTATTTTGTTTCTCACCTGTGTTCAGATAGATTATTATATCAATGGAATTGGGATAGATATGAAGCCTGTGCCTCACTGATGAAGTTGGCTTTGGTCAATTCATCTTGACTGGTTAGCTTGATATTTGCAACAATGCATATCCAGGAGTTGTAAATCTTTTAACTATTTCTTTGGAATAGCCTTTGATTTCCAACGTTGCTACTGGTTTCTCAAGGAGTTGGTTTAACTGTATATTCTGTATCATTATAGTAACAAAATACAGCTAATAATAAAGACACTGATGATAGTATTAGGGGCAGCACGGTAGCATGGTGGTTAGCATAAATGCTTCACAGCTCCAGGGTCCCAGGTTCGATTCCCGGCTGGGTCACTGTCTGTGCGGAGTCTGCACGTCCTCCCCGTGTGTGCGTGGGTTTCCTCCCGGGTGCTCCGGTTTCCTCCCACAGTCCAAAGATGTGCGGGTTAGGTGGATTGGCCATGCGAAATTGCCCTTAGTGTCCTAAAAAAATAAGGTTAATGGGGGGGTTGTTGGGTTACTGGTATAGGGTGGATACGTTAGCTTGAGTAGGGTGATCATTGCTCGGCACAACATCGAGGGCCGAAGGGCCTGTTCTGTGCTGTACTGTTCTAAGTTCTAAGTATTCCATTGGTATATTGATTATGCGGTGAGTCCGATGAAAACTATTTGGCTTAAGAATTAAACCTTATGCTGACGTACCAATTCACCACATGCAACAGTAATTATAATGGGGGACAATTATCCGAATATAGACTTGGATAGGAATCATGCAAAGGGACAAGAAGGGTGAGAGTTCCTGGAGTGTGTTCAGGATCATTTTCTGGTCCAATGAGAGGTACTGTTGGACCTGGTTCTGGGCAATGAGTTGAGTCAAGTGGATCAACGATCAGTGGACCAGCTTTTAGGAACAGTAACTATTATGGGTTAGGTTTTTTTTATAAATGTTTTTTATTGAGTTTTCATATTTTATATATGACAAATTACAAATTATTAGATTACAAATTATTAGATATTATGGGTTAGGTTGACCATGGAAAATTAATTGGGGGAAAGCCAACTTCGATGGGGTGCGAATGCATCAGAGTTGAGTGAGCTGGAATTGGATGTTGGCAGAAAAGATGGTGGCTGAACAATGACCACCTTGCAGACAATGTCAAGTCATATTCTCTTGAAGGGAAAGGGTAGGTCAAATAAATCCAGAGCACCCTTGATGATAGAGATAGCGGTGAAGATGAAAAGGAAGAAGCATGCATATAAAAGATGTTGGGTGGAAAGTACAATGGAGAATCAGACTGAATATAGAAGGACCAGAATGGAAGTGAAAAAAACAAATGAGTAAGGTGAGAGAGCAGGAAGAGAGACTGGTAGCTAGATTAAAAGGGAATCCCAAGGACTTTTATAAGCCTTTAAATAACGAAACATAGAACATTACAGTGCAGTATGGGCCCTTCGGCCCTTGATGTTGCGCCGACCCGTGAAACCATCTGAAAGTGTGGTAAAGAAAGAGTAAGGCTGATTAGGGATCTTTAAAAAAGGGAACTTGCATGTGGAGGCAAGTGAAATAGCGCAGGTACTAAACGAGTGCTTTGCATTTGTCTTTACGAAGTAAGATGGTGCTACCCAGGCTGAAGTGAGAGAGGAGTAACTGGTACGCTCAAGGAATTTACAATTGAGAAGGAGAAGATGGTAGAAAGACTATCTTTACTTATAGAATCATAGAATTTACAGCGCAGAAAGAGGCCTTTTGGCCCACCGAGTCCGCATCAATCCTTGGAAAGAGCACCCTACTTAAGCCCACACCTCCTCCCTATCCCTGTAACCCAGTAACCCCAGCTAACCTTTTTGGACCCTAAGGGCAATTTAGCATGGCCAATCCACCTAACCACATCTTTGGACTGCAGGAGGAAACCAGATTACCCGGCGGAAACCCATGCAGATACTGGGAGAACGTGCAGACTCCACACAGGCAGTGCCCCAAGCCGGGAATCGAACCCAGGTCCCTGGTGCTGTGAAGCAGCAGTGCTAACTACTGTGCTACAGTGCCGTATTGGTAACACTGTCCCATTAGACGAGTTGAGCAACAACCTGACATAGTCATACTTAAAGAATTGGACAGTATAATGTCCCAATCTCTCCTATCTCCAACCCTGGATCTGTCCTGTCCCGTCAGAGGTGGTGATGCTGGTTATACAGTCAGGGTGGAATGTCCCTGACAGCCCAGAAAATTAACTCTAGACCCTGTGAAGTCTCATGACATCAGTTTAAAAATGGGCATGGAAACCTCTTGCTGATTCCCACCTATCTCCTTCCCTCAGCTGATAAATCAGTACTCCAGGTCAAACACTGCTTGGAAGATGCACAGAGGGTAGCAAGGACAGAGAATGTACTTTGGTTGGGGGAGTTCAATATCCATCACGAGTAGCTTCATAGCACCATTACTGACCAAGTTGGCCGAGTCCTAAAGAACGTATCTGCCAGACTGGACCTGTGGTGGGTGGTAAGGGAACTAATCTACCTGTCGCAGGTGCATTTGTCCATGATGTTTGTAGAAGTGACCACTACACAGTCCTTGTGGAGACAGTCCCGTCTTCACATTGAGGATACTGTCCATTGTATTGTGTAGTGCTACCACTATGTGAAATGGGATGGACTCGGACTTATGGTCGCGACCTGAAATGTTAACTCTGTTTCTCTTTCCACAGAATTTCCCTGCTGAGTATTTCTAGAACTTTGTGCTTATTTCAGATTTTCAGCATCCACGGTATTTTTATTTTTTAGATTCCAAACCGATAAGGCACTGTGGGCCACTGTCAGAATTGTATATTTAACCACAGCCTGTAATCTCATGGCCCTGCATATCCCTCACACAAGCATTACCATTAAGTCAGAGGATCCACCCAGTTTCAATGAGGAGTACAGGAGCAGCAACATGTGTACCTAAAAGTGATTTGCCTACCGTGACTATGTGCATGCTAAGCAGTGGAAGCAGCATGTGATGGGGCAAAGCAATCCCACAACCAGTGGATCAGATCAAAACTTTGCAATCCTGCCACATCTAGGCATGAATAGTGGTGGATAATTGAGTAACTAACCAGAGGAGAAGGGTCCACAAATCTCCCCATCCTCAATAGTGGAGAAGCTCGTGGGCGGAAGACTACACGGCTGATTATGCAGCGGTTCTTATTTTAAATACCGTTAGCGACTGATGGACGCAGCGAGAAGAAATTCTTCTTTCGGCAACACTGCGACCCATGGGTCCGTGTCAATTCTGATATCTGCCTGCAACTCACCTGGGGTTGTGACTTGTACTTTGAAAAACCTTGGTCTAGAGGACTATAATAGGAGGGGGTAGAAGTCATAGAATCATAGAATTTACAGTGCCCGTTTGGCCCATCGAGTCTGCAACAGCTCTTGAAAGAGCAGCCCAGTAACCCCACCTAACCTAAGGGAAATTTAGCATGGCCAATCCACCTAACCTGCACGTCTTTGGACTGTGGGAGGAAACTGGAGCACCTGGAGGAAACCCACGCAGAAACGGGGAGAACGTGCAGACTCCACACAGTCACCCAAGCCAGGAATCGAACCGGGGATCCTGGAGCTGTGAAGCAACTGTTCTAACCACTGTGCCACCGTGCTGCCCGATTCTTGAGAGTCCCTGGCTTTTGGTCAACCAAATAGAGAAGGCTCATTGAGTGATCTGTTTTTGGAAAACTAATGGAATATTAGTCCTAAATGTAGGGTACAAATCTAGAGGTCATATTAAGTTTTACAACAAAGCACTGGTTGAACCACATACTGTCAACTGTTGCCCTCAGCATATTCCATAGTTATGCCCATACCCAATCTTCACACAACTTTAGAGCTTTCTCATTGGTTTTCATGCATTTCAGGAAGGTACTAATTCCAGCAACTTAGTTAGAAAGCGGACTCTCATGTTGAAAGGTACGCAGCTTAGGTGTGTGTGTGCGTGCGCTCGTGACACCTTGCGAGACAATGATCGCTGTTTCCTAACTGTTCCCCCACTAACGTGGCACAGTGGTTAACACTGTTGCCTCTCGGTGCCAGGCCAGGGACCCGACGTCATTACTTGCCCCCTTATTACGTCATCTGTTAACTTATTTTCTATATTAATGTCTCCCTGAGTATTTTGTGCATCCTGGTATTCCTCTCTAATATTTCCTGTTGGTTTCCAACCCCTGCCGAGTTAGTTTAAAGCCCTTCCAACAGCACTAGCAAAACGCCCCGGATGGAACTCTGTCTCAGCTCTGTTCAGGTGCAAACCATCCACCTTGAAAAGGACCCATCTCCCTCAGAGCCAGTCCCAGGAATCTAAAGTCCTCCTGTACCGTGTTTCCAGCAACACATTCATCTGCCTTATCCTCCTATTTCTGTACTTGCTCACAGGTGAGTAATCTGGTGATTACGACATTTGAGGTCCTGCTTTCTAATTAGCTACTGAGCTTCCTAAATTCAGATTGCAGGACCGCATCCCCCTTCCTACCTAAGTCATTGGTACCAGTGTAGCCACAACCTCTGGCGGTTCACCCTCACCCAGAAGAATGTCTGCAGTTGCTCAGTAACCCTAACATCTGGGAGGTAACATACCATGCTGGAGTCACATCTACGGTCACCGAAACATCTGTCTGTCCCCTTTACAAATCCCTCATCATTATTGTTCTTCCCTTGTTCCTCCCCTCCTGTACAGCCACAAATGTAGCTCAGACTACTGAGGAACCAGCACCTTCACCAACTTCCAAAGCAGAAAACTGATTGGTGAGCGGAGCCCCAGGGGACTCCTGTCTGGTTTCTCCTGGGCTGCCATAATGATCACCCTTTGACTCCAGGCTCCTAACCTGCGGTGTGACCACCTCTGAATGTGCTGTCCACGCACCTCTCAGCCTCGTGGATGTGCCACAGTGACTCCAGCTGCTTTGCAACCAGGAGCTCAGTTTTCTGCAGCTCGCAACACTTCCTCCACATGTGGTCGTCTAATGTCCATGAGTTTGCAGATATTACAGGGGACACATCCCACTAGACCAAACTGATTGGCTATGCCTTAACTTTATTTGCCATAAGTTAACTTTATTTTACTTTGGATTGCCTATATACTTTATTTTACTGGCCCTGACTTTCCTGATATTTTTCACTTAAATTTTAATTTTTCACAGAGTATAGCTACTTCTTTGCAAAGAAAGATGGTGGTGATTGTTGGAAGTCAATGATCTCAGTCCTGGAACATCGTTCAGGGTGGTGCCCTATTGCAACCTCCTTCAGCTGCTTCAATAACGTTCCTTCCAACATAAGGTCAGGTGTGGGGATGTTCGCAGATGACTGCCCAATGTTCAGCACTATTTGAGATGACTCAGACACTGAAACACTCCACATGCAAATGCAGCAAGACCTGGACAATATCCAGGCTGGGGCTGACAAGTGGCAAGTAACATTTGCTCCTTAAGACAGCACTGTCCAAACCCACGACCACTACCATTTTGAAGGACATAAGCAGAAGATACCGGAGAACACCACCACCTGGAAGTTCCCCTCACCCCCTCCAACACTGACGCACAGTAGTAGCATGTGTACCATCTACAAGGTGCACTGCTGGAATTCAGCAAGACTTTTTCAACAACACCTGGAAGTTCCCCTCCAAGTCATTGATCATCCCCACTTGGAAATATTGCCATTCTTTCACTGTCACTGGGTCGCAATTCTAGAACTCCCACCCTAATAAATTTAAATTAAATAATCTTTATTGTCACCAGTAGGCTTACATTAACACTGCAATGAAGTTACTGTGAAAATCCCCTAGTTGCCACATTCCGGCACCTGTTTGGGTACACAGAGGGAGAATTCAGAATTCTCAGCTGGTACAGGAATTTAACCCGTGCTGCTGGCCTTGTTCTGCATCACAAACCAGCTGTCTAGCCCACTTGAGGTAAACCAGCCACTAGCACAGTAGGTATATCTCAGGAACTGCAGCGGTTCAAGAAGGCACTCACCACCACCTTCGCGAGGGCAATTAGGGATGGGCAACAAATGAGAGTCCTGAAAAGCAGTTTCTTACCAATTAATGATCTTTGGGTTTCCCCGTGATATCGCTATTCATTCTCCTTTTGAACTCAGCATAGGTTGGTTCCGAGCAGCTGAATGGTCCGCTGTGCCTCTGGCTCCCAGTTAGTGGAACAAAGCTGCTCCGCTCTGAAGCCACAGACTGGACTGAATTAGATTTACCCACTCTTCTCGCCGATGTTTGCTGTTTCCGGGTTCTCTTTTCACCCACTCTTCGAGGTGTGGTTACCGCCGCCGGATTCTCTTTTCACCCACTCTTCTAGGTGGTGGTAACTGTTTCCATATCCTCTTTTCACCCACTCTTCTAGCAAACCCACTACCACCACCGTGGGAACTTGGACTGGATAATAAACACCGCCAAAGAAATAGAGTATAAATGGGGAAGTGTCCATTGGGCATTTCTTTTCCCTCTCAGCTCGTAGCAAGTGCTATCTTGTTCTCCGGTCTGGTTTTCTGCTGACTGAATCCAAGGTAACCAACCACAGGCATACAGTCTCATACTGCGAGCCAACATTTTAACATTTGTTCTTTTTCTGATGTCCCCCTTAACTGCACCATCGTTTCTAAATAATTGAACCGTACCTGTAACACTCTACAAAGTGATTGCAATCCTGTAATATTCTCTAGAAAGAACAAAGAATAATGGTTGCTCCTTGCATGTGGCATCAGCTGTGGCTTAGTTGGTAGCATTCTTCCCTTGGGGACGGAAGGTGGTGGGTTTGTGCCCCACTCTGGTCGTGAGTACAAAAAGCCAAGGCTGAACCTCCAGTGCAGTACTGAGGAGGTGCTGCGCTGTCAATAGTGCTTCGAATGAGGCATTAAACTGAGGCCCTCTGCCCCCTTAAGATGATGCTAAAAATTCTGCGGTACTGTTTCAAAGAAGAGCAGAGGAGTTATCGTGTGTTCTCATAGAATTTACAGTGCTGAAGGAGGCCATTTGGCCCATTGAGTCTGCACCGGCCCTTGGAAAGAGCACCCTACCCAAGCCCATACCTCCACCCTATCCCCGTAACCGCACTTAACCTTTTTGGACACTAAGGGCAATTTAGCATGGCCAATCTACCTAACCCGCAAATCTTTGGACTGTGGGAGGAAACCAGAGCACCCGGAGGAAACCCACGCACACACTGGGAGAACGTGCAGACTCCACACAGACAGTGACCCAAGCTGGGAATCGAACCTGGGACCCTGGAGCTGTGAAGTAACTGTGCTAACCACTATGGTACTGTGCTGCCCCAACCATTTTTTTCCAATCATTTTTGTCAGATGAATAATATTTTATTTACATGCTCTGTAATGTGCACAGGTACTGTGTTTTATTTTCTGCAAAGAGGGTTGCATTGAATGTAATATGTAATTGCGTACTTTGCCTAACCTGCTGACATTCTTGACAGTTTGGATGCAAATGCACTTTTAAAGACTGTTGCTCCATCCAGTTCCTGCAGGTGGTGCCACTCAGCCTCTGAAAGTTAGTATTACTAACATCACTACCTACAGGGGCGCAGAGCTATACCACGTACGGAACAATTGAGGGGGTGTGATGGTGAGCGGTGAAGTAGGGGGTTAAAACTAGGCCAGAATTTGCTGACTAAACAACAAAGGATAATGGCCATTTCCATTATTTATCGGTAAATGGTGCAACAATTTCAGGCAGGGAGAAAATGCATGGTTAAATGTGAGTTTT
This sequence comes from Scyliorhinus canicula, assembly GCF_902713615.1. Taxonomy (NCBI): domain Eukaryota; kingdom Metazoa; phylum Chordata; class Chondrichthyes; order Carcharhiniformes; family Scyliorhinidae; genus Scyliorhinus; species Scyliorhinus canicula. The sequence goes on along the minus strand of NC_052152.1, from coordinate 126,784,293 downwards.
TAAAAATTAATTTGTGGGATGTGGGTTGGATCGGCCACCATTTATTGCCCATCTCTAGTTCTTTCAGAAGGTGAAAGTGAGTTGCCTTCTTGAACCCCTGCACTCCTCGAGGTGTAGATACACTCGCTGCTGTTTGGGAGGGTGTTCCAGTATTTTGCCCCAGTGACAGTGAAGGAACGACAATATATTTCCAAGTCAGAGTGGTGACTGACTTGTGAGGAGTGGGGGAAGACCTCAAGGTGGTGAGGTTCCCAGGTATCTGCTGCTCTTGTCCTAGATCAGTGATTTTCAAAATGGGGTCATGGTCCTCGCATGGGTGGAGGGATGATGTAGAAAGGTCACCAAAAACGATCCCCAAAGATCTCCTGACCCTTTGTTGCATTTTCTCTCTAGGCAAATTCTCTACAATACAGTGTATGACCACATGAGACTGATGTAGAACCCGGTGCCGTGGACTTCCTTGCCTCTCTGGGCCACAGTGTAGTTGGGGCAGTTTGCAGTCAAGAGATATGTAAAATTCTCTTTGGGTGGCATTTCTTGCTACTGTGTTCAGCATCAATATCTGCATTATTCCTTGAGTTTAGTGTGTTACTGGCAAACCCCGCGCATCTTTAATCATTCTCTCAGTTATGTGTGTGTGTATATATATTATTTTTTTAAGGTATTTTAAAATTTGGAGCACAGAATTATTTTATTTCAATTAAGGGGCAATTTAGCATGGCCAATCCACCTACCTTGTACATCTTTGGGTTGTGGGGGTGAGACCCATGCAGGCATGGGGGGAATATCATTCGCTTAACCTGGACAAACGGCCTCCTCCACCCCCTCAAGACCCTATGTTCACTCCTTCCACTTCCGAATTGTCTCTCCAAGACTCTCTTGTCTTTCAAGAACGCTTTTTTTTCATCACCTCCCTCGCCGCTATCCACCCCTCTTCTCAGGTGCTCACCCCCAAGCATCCATCTCTGCCATGCAGTTACGTGGACTCCATCAGAATTGGTTCCTGTATCGCAAGGACTTTTGCATCTACCTTAATCGGGACTTCAATTGTTCGCTAAGGATGGCATTAGCTGGCAACTAAACTACACATGTATACAGGAGCCGGTAAAATTTTGCAGGTGTATGGAATGGAATTTGAACAAGTGAACATGACTTTGTTAATACTGTGTAATACTGAGCCTATTAATCTTTCCAGCTCTTGCGTGCAATTCTTCAAATGCTAACAATGGGTGTGAAGATATAAAACAATCAAATAATACTAAATTACACCCTTAAGCAAGGTGTCAGGGTGGAGTTGTTGTTTCAGGTGAAACAGCAGCTCAATTTACAAATTTACATTTAATAATACAGAAGTGCCAACAATGAGTATAATGTTTTAAAAAGTAGCTATAGAGAATCTTTTGTGAATGTGGCGTGGGTCGCGAGAGTCGGCCATTCTGTAAATGTGAGTCGCCAGAGAAAATGTTTGAAAAACACTGTTCTAGATGGTAGTGGTTATGGGTTTGGAAGGTGCTGTCTAAGGAACCTTGGTGAGGTACTGCAGTGCATCTTGTAGATGGTACACAGGGCTTCCATTGTTTGTCGGTTGTGGAGGGTTTGAATGTAGAAGGAATAGCAATCAAGCGGCTGCTTTGTCCTGGATGGTGTCAAGCTTCTTGAGTGTTTTTGGAGCTGCACTCATCCAGGCAAGTGGAGCATATTCCATTACACTCCTGATTTGTGCCTTGTAGAGGGTGTACAGGCTTGGGGGGTCCTGTTCAGTTTCTGATCAATGGTAACACCGCCCAGAATGTTGATTGTGGGGATTCAGTGATGGTAATGCCATTGAATGTCAAGGGGGCGATGGTTAGATCCTCTCTTGTTGGAGATGGTCATTGCCTGGCACTTGTGTGGCACGAATGTAACTTGCCACTTGTCAGCACAAGACTGGATATTTTCCAGGTCTTGCTGCATTTGGACTGCTTCAGTATCTGAGGAGCTGCGAATGGTGCTGAACACTGCAGATCATCAGTGAACATCCCCATTTCTGACCTTATGCTGGAAGGGGGTCATTGATGAAGCAGCTGGAGATGGTTGGGCCGAGGACACTACCCTGAGGAACTCCTGCAGTGATGTCCTGGAGCTGAAATGATTGACCTCCAGCCACTTTCTTTGTGCCAGGTATGACTCCAACCAGTGGAGAATTTTCCCCCTGATTCCTATTGACTCTAGTTTAGCTAGGGCTCCTTGATGCCAAACTGTCAAATGCTGCGTTGATGTCAAGGGCAGTCATTCTCACCTCTGGCATTCAGCTTTTTTATCCATGTTAACAATCAGTTGCTGAGAGTTGCACTGCTCTGCCATTACCTTTTTTGAAAATTGGCAATTCACCCTTGGCCTCCCTATCATTTTTAGCAACTTGCTGGTTTTTGCCTATTAATGACTAATTTCACCACAAAGTGGGTCTTGTCCTGTCTTGTCCTGACAAAATGACATTTTAAGGATATGATCATTTTAACTTGCTGCCAACTTACGGCACCATAAGTTACTTATTACAAATGCGGAGTCCCATTATTTCAGTTTTTTAATTTATATGGGAAATGTTCAAATCATTTTTTCTTTTTTTTTCTGTCTGTCTCTCTGAATCAAACCTCGTTCTTGTTTTATTCATCTTTTTCTACCTGTATCGGACATTGTATTCCCTCCCTTTTATTCGCGACTTGCGCTTGGGTTGCAGGCAGGGGTTGAGAGGGTCCTGGCATGGAGCAATCGGTCCCGCCGTTTCCGTGGTGGTTCCGATCGCGGGAGAAATGCCCAACAGCTCCTAACAGCGTTTACATCGAGAATTGAGACTGCGAGCGCCTTTTAAATAGAGATACAGGATTAGGCTGTGTGGAATCTCCTGACCAGAAGTGACAGCAGAGGTCACGCACCCTGCACATAGAATTGATGTGAAATGCCATCCAGGTACGTGATTTTAGCACCAAGAAGGGAGCAGAGTTGTTTTGATTTTGCAATTGCTGTCAAGCAAGGCAAGTGAACTGTAGGTTTCTTAAATGTCAGAGACGACCAGAGACTTGAATAGGCAGTTTACCTATTGGATGGGATCTCAACAGAATGTGCCTGAGAGAGGTGCACAGGAAAGAGCAGTGGTAGTGTTAGAGCGTCAGCGCCTCAGGTTAACAGCTCTGAAAAAGGAAAGATAACTCATAAGAACATAAGAACTAGGAGCAGGAGTAGGCCATCTGGCCCCTCGAGCCTGCTCCGCCATTCAATTAGATCATGGCTGATCTTTTGTGGACTCAGCTCCACTTTCCGGCCCGAACACCATAACCCTTAATCCCTTTATTCTTCAAAAAACTATCTATCTTTACCTTAAAAACATGTAATGAAGGAGCCTCAACTGCTTCACTGGGCAAGGAATTCCATAGATTCACAACCCTTTGGGTGAAGAAGTTCCTCCTAAACTCAGTCCTAAATCTACTTCCCCTTATTTTGAGGCTATGCCCCCTAGTTCTGCTGTCACCCGCCAGTGGAAACAACCTGCCCGCATCTATCCTATCTATTCCCTTCATAATTTTAAATGTTTCTATAAGATCCCCCCTCATCCTTCTAAATTCCAACGAGTACAGTCCCAGTCTACTCAACCTCTCCTCATAATCCAACCCCTTCAGCTCTGGGATTAACCTAGTGAATCTCCTCTGCACACCCTCCAGCGCCAGTACGTCCTTTCTCAAGTAAGGAGACCAAAACTGAACACAATACTCCAGGTGTGGCCGCACTAACACCTTATACAATTGCAACATAACCTCCCTAGTCTTAAACTCCATCCCTCTAGCAATGAAGGACAAAATTCCATTTGCCTTCTTAATCACCTGTTGCACCTGTAAACCAACCTTCTGTGACTCATGCACTAGCACACCCAAGTCTCTCTGAACAGCGGCATGCTTTAATATTTTATCGTTTAAATAATAATCCCGTTTGCTGTTATTCCTACCAAAATGGATAACCTCACATTTGTCAACATTGTATTCCATCTGCCAGACCCGAGCCCATTCACTTAACCTATCCAAATCCCTCTGCAGACTTCCAGTATCCTCTGCACTTTTCGCTTTGCCACTCATCTTAGTGTCATCTGCAAACTTGGACACATTGCCCTTGGTCCCCAACTCCAAATCATCAATGTAAATTGTGAACAATTGTGGGCCCAACACGGATCCCTGAGGGACACCACTAGCTACTGATTGCCAACCAGAGAAACACCCATTTATCCCAACTCTTTGCTTTCTATTAATTAACCAATCCTCTATCCATGCTACTACTTTACCCTTAATGCCATGCATCTTTATCTTATGCAGCAACCTTTTGTGTGGCACCTTGTCAAAGGCTTTCTGGAAATCCAGATATACCACATCCATCGGCTCCCCATTATCTACTGCACTGGTAATGTCCTCAAAAAATTCCACTAAATTAGTTAGGCATGACCTGCCTTTTACGAACCCATGTCTGCCCAATGGGACAATTTCTATCCAGATGCCTCGCAATTTCTTCCTTGATGATAGATTCCAGCATCTTCCCTATTACGGAAGTTAAACTCACTGGCCTATAATTTCCTGCTTTCTGCCTACCTCCTTTTTTAAACAGTGGCGTCACGTTTGCTAATTTCCAATCCACCGGGACCACCCCAGAGTCTAGTGAACTCGGGACAAAGAAGTATATAGATTTCTTGAGGGAAGGTTTTGTCAATTGCGACAGTGCTAATAATGATCTTTATTAGTGTCACAAGTAGGCTTACATTAACACTGCAATGATGTTACTGTGAAAATCCCCCAGTCGCCACACTCCGGCACCTGTTCGGGTACAACGAGGGAGAATTCAGAATGTCCAATTCACCTAACAAGCACGTCTTTCGGGACTTGTGGGAGGAAACAAGGGCACCCGGGGGACACGGGGGGGAATGTGCAGACACGGGGGGAATGTGCAGACTCCACACAGACAGTGACCTAAGCCGGGCATCTAACACGGTCCTGGAAGTTGTGAAGCAACAGTGCTAACCACTGAGCTACTGTGCTAATAAGGAGACAAAGCCCATTGAAATGTTTTATGCAGGGAGGTACTGATAAATGAGGGAACTTTTAGAATTTGAAAGAGAAGAGGTGTGTGAATAGTTCCTTTTCAGGTTGAAACCGCAGTGAGTTATTGACTTCGTGTTCACTCCAAATTAAAAGACTACACTGCTGCAGCTGCAGTTTGCTTGTAATACTACATTAAAAACTTGTCAAAAGCCCATGAGGCTGTCAGTATTCTGGTGTAGAATTTTGCAGGAGTATCCAATGCTGTGTAAAACACACATTTTGTTGCTATTGCCCTTCAATTGTTTTTGGTTGAATATCTGTTTTTTGCCAATGACGGGTGTTAATTTATTGTTTCTCTTTTGTATTTATGGGGGGGGGGGGGGGGTTCTGTTTTTTTTTTGTTCTTAGAATTTTCTGTTATTGTTTTCTTTTTTGTGAAAATTTGATTTAAAATTATAAAAAAAAAAGAAATATGATGTTGAGATGCCGGCATTGGACTGGGTTAGGCACAATAAGATGGCTTACAACACCAGGTTAAAGTCCAACAGGTTTGCTTTGCATCACTAGCTTTCGGGGCACTCTGAAAGCTACTGATTCAAAACAAACCTTTTGGACTTTATCCTGGCGTTGTAAGCCTTCGTACTGTGCCAGAAATATCATAACCTGCCCTTGCTCTTTACAGCTGCTGACTGCTGTAGCACACGTTAACAATATTTTCTTGGCGGCTATGCCTGGGTAGGTCGCACGGTCGGCAGCTCACGCCGATAACGGACTTTCGGGCCCTTTTAAGGAGCTCCAACGGCATTTGGACGACGATTCCCGGTGTGGGAAGGAAGCAGTGAGGGTTCCCCAGCACTGTATGGAGTGGACCAGGAGCGGAGGGGTCAAAAAGGTGGCTTTAGAGAAGAGAGGAGAACAGGCGCGAAAAAGCAAGACAGCGGCGGGCGGGGATCAGGCAGCGTGGGCCCAGTGGTCTCGGGAGCAGCAGGAGTTTTTAAGAAGCTGCTTTGCTGACTTGAAGGCGGAGGTGTTGGCCCCTATGAAGGCGTCGATTGAAAGGTTGGTGGAGACCCAGAACATTCAGGGGACGGCGATCAAGGAGGTGCAGCAGAAGGCCTCTGACAATGAGGACGAGATTCTGGGCCTGGCGGTCAGAGTGGAAGCGCACGCGGCGTTGCACACAAAATGGCAGGAGAAGCTGGAGGATCTGGAGAATAGGTCGAGGAGGCAGAACCTGCGGATTCTGGGTCTCCCTGAAGGCGTGGTGGGGCGTATGTAGCCACGATGCTGAGTACGCTGATGGGTGCGGGGGCCTTCCCGGGGCCCCTGGAGCTGGATGGTGCGCACAGAGTCCTGGCCAGGAGGCTGAGGGCGAACGAGCCGCCGAGGGTTATGTTGGTGAGGTTCCACCGCTTCACCGACGGAGTGTGTCCTACGATGAGCGAAGAAGGAGCGGAGGACAGATGGGAGAATACAGAGATCCTTATTTATCAGGACTGGAGTGCAGAGCTGGCCAAGAAGCGGGCAGAATTCAACCGGGCTAAGGCGGTCCTCCACAGGAAGGGGGTGAAGTTCGGGCTGTTACAGCCGGCGAGGCTTGGGTCACATACCAGGACCGACACCACTATTTTGATACGCCGGATGAGGTGTGGACTTTCATCAAAAATGAGAAATTGGACTCAAATTAATGGTTTGCAGTATGTTATGGGGGATGTTGGTGAGGGAGAGGGGGCGATGTTTGTTTGGGTGGGATTTCCCCCCGCGTTTTCTTGGGACTGTGTGGGCCTGTGGCCCGGGGCCCTCTGGGATTGGGGTGAGGTCGCAGTTGAGAGGACCTGCGCCACGGGGTGGGGGTGGTACCCAAAGCCGGGGGGGGGGGGGGGGATTGTGTTCGATGTCGGCATTGGTTTATATGAGGGGTGGGGGGGGGGGGGGAGACTTTCTTTACCCCAATTTGGTGGGGGGAGGGTTGGAGATTTGGATGGGAAATCCAACGGGCGATTGGAGGCAGAGGCGGGAGCGGCTGGGTCAGCATGAGTCAGCTGACTTACGGGAGTGCAATGGGGGTTAGGGGGGTTAAGCAGTTACCTTGGGGGGGGGGGTGCAGGGAACTGGGTTGCTGCGCTGACTGAGGGGGAGTTGATGGTAAGAGGGAGAGTCGGGGCGGGGAGTCTCTGCCTAGGAGCCTGGAGAGTGCGGGAGGTGCGGGCACGTGGCTGGCCTAAAAAAGGAGATGGCAAGTTGGCAGGAAGGGGGAGGGGGGGGTGTGTAAGCCCCCCCGATATCCGGCTGATCAATGGAACGTAAGAGGCTTGAATGGGCCAGTCAATAGGGCCCGGGTGTTTTTCCACTTAAAGGGGCTGAAGGCAAACGTAGCCATGCTGCAGGAAACACACCTGAAGATCGTGGATCAAACCAGGCTGAGGAAGGGATGGGTGGGACAGGTTTTTCACTCCAGGCTGGATGCGAGAAACAGGGGGGGTCGCAATCCTGGTGAGTAAGCGGGTGGCATTTGAGGTGGTGGGTATTATGGCGGATAAGGGGGGTTGATATGTTATGGTGAGTGGCAGGCTGCAGGGGGCCCGGGTGGTGCTGGTGCATGTGTATGCCCCAAACTGGGACGATGCAGGGTTCATGAAGTGGATGTTGAGTTAGATCCCAGATCTGGAGGCAGGTACTTCAATACGGTTCTGGACCCGGCACTGGATCGGTCTAGATCGAGGTCAGGTAAGAGGCCGGCAGCGGCTAAGGTCCTGAGGGGGTTCATGGACCAGATGGGGGGTGTGGAGCCGTGGAGATTTGCCAGGGCGAGGGAGTTTTCCTTCTTCTCCCATGTACACGAGGCTTACTCGCGGATAGATTTTTTCGTGGTAAGCAGGGTGCTAATCCCGAGAGTGGAGGGGGCGGAGGATTCGGCCGTTGCGATCTCGGACCATGCCCCGCACTGGGTGGAGCTGGAGATGGGGGAGGAGAGAGGCCAGCGCCGATGTGGCGAATGGACGTGGGACTAATGGCGGATGAGGAGGTCTGTGGGCGGAACCGGGGGTGCATCCAAAGATATGTGGAGGCCAATGATAATGGGGACGTGTCGGTGAGTGTGGTCTGGGAGGCACTGAAGGCAGTGGTCATGGGGGAGTTAATCTCAATCAGGGTACACAGGGAGAAGAGGGAGTGGATGGAGAGGGAGAGATTGGTGGGGGAGATAGGAGATATGCGGAATCCCCCGAGGAGGGGTTGTTGAAGGAGCACCAGAGCCTCCAAACGGAGTTTGACTTGCTAACCACGGGGAAGGCTGAGGCCCAGTTGAGGAAGGTACAGGGAGCAGTATATGAGTATGGGGAGAAGGCAAGTCGGATGTTGGCGCATCAGCTGTGGAAGAGGGAGGCGGCTAGGGAGATTGGGGGAATTAGGGATAGGGGGGGGAACACGGTGCGGAGTCCAGATAAAATAAACGAGGTCTTTAAGGGCTTTTATGGTAAATTGTACGAGTCAGAACCCCCGGAGGCGGGGAGAAGGGGAAGAGTTCCTGGACCAACTGAGGTTTCCAAAGGTGGAGGAAGGGCGGTTAGAGGGATTGGGGGCCCCGATTGAGATGGAGGAGCTAGTTAAGGGGTTGGGGCGTATGCATGCGGGCAAGACCCCGGGGCCGGATGGGTTCCCCATTGAGTTCTATAGGAAGTTCTCGGAGCTGTTGGGCCCGCTGTTGCTGAGAACCTTTAACAAGGCTAAGGAAAAGGGAATCCTTTCCCCGATGATGTCACAGGCTTTGATCTCGCTTACCCTCAAGCGTGATGAGGACCCGTTGCAAGGTGGCTCCTAGAGGCCGATTTCGCTTCTCAATGTGGATACCAAGCTGTTGGCCAAGATCTTGGCCACTAGGATTGAGGATTGTGTCCCGGGAGTGATTCATGAGGATCAGACGGGGTTTGTGAAGGGCAGGCAGCTGTATACGAATGTGCAGAGGCTCCTGAATGTGATCATGATGCCCTCGGAGGGTGGGGGGACGCAGAAGTGGTAGCGGCAATGGATGCGGAGAAGGCCTTTGATCGGGTGGAATGGGAGTACCTGTCGGAGGCGTTAGGCAGATTTGGGTTCGGGGAGGAATTCATAGGGTGGGTCAAATTGTTGTACCAGGCCCCGGTAGCGAGTGTTTTGACGAACCGGCTGCGGTCAGAGTATTTTAGGTTCTATCGTGGAACGAGGCAGGGGCACTTTGTCTCCCCTGCTGTTTGCCCTGACGATTGAGCTGCTGGCCATGGCGTTGACGGCGTCCAGAAACTGGAGGGGGTTGGTTCGGGGAGGGGGGGGGGAGCATCATGTCTCATTGTATGCGGATGACCTACTTCTGTACATTGCGGATCCGGTGGAGGTCATGCAGATTCTTCGGGATTTTGGAGACTTTTCGGGATACAAACTAAATGTGGGTAAAAGCAAGCTTTTTGTGGTGCATGCAAGGGGCCAGGAAAAGAGGTTGGGGGAGCTACCGCTCAAGATGGTGGAGAGGAGCTTTTGGTACTTGGGTATCCAGGTGACCAAGAGTTGGGGGGGGTCTTGCACAAGCACAATTTAGCGCGGCTGGTGGATCAGATGGAGGAGGACTTTAGGAGGTGGGACATGTTGCCACTCTCCCTGGCGGGCAGGGTGCAGTCTGTAAAGATGACGGTCCTCCCTAGGTTCCTGTTCGTCTTCCAGTGCCTGCCCATTCTCATCCCCAAGTTCTTCTTTAAGCAGGTAAACAGGAGTATTACGGGATTTGTGTGGGCAAATAAGACCCCGCGGGTCAAGAGACTGCTTTTGGAGTGCAGTCGGGGGGGCGGGGGGGGGGGGGGGGGGGGGGGGGGGGGGGGGGGTCGGCGCTGCCGAACTTGTGCAGCTATTACTGGGCAGCGAATGTGTCGATGATTCGGTAATGGAGGGAGAAGGGGCGGCATGGAAGCAGCGTCCTGTATAGATACTAGCCTGGGGCACTGGTGACGGTGCCGCTTCCGCCAACGCAGCATACCACAAGCCCAGTGGTGGCGGCGATGCTGAGGATTTGGGGGCAGTGGAGACGGCTTAGGGGAGAGGTAGGGGCCTCAGTCTGGACCCCGATACGGAACAACCAAGGTTCGTTCCAGGTAGGATAGATGGTGGGTTCCTAAGCTGGCATAGGGCGGGAATCAAAAGGATGGGGGACTTGTTTATCGATGGGACCTTTGCCAGTCTGAGGGCGCTGGAGGAGAAATTTGGGTTACCCCCGGGGAATACCTTTAGGTACATGCAGGTTCGGGCATTTGTGAAAAATCAGGTGGGGGAATTCCCACTGCTACCTGCCCGGATGATACAGGACAGGGTGGTCTCGTGCGTGTGGGTAGGGGATGGCAAGATATCGGAAATATACCAGGAGCTGCAGGAGATGGAGGAGGCCTCGGTGGAAGAGCTGAAGGGCAAGTGGGAGGAGGAGCTAGATGAGGGCCTGTGGGCTGACGCCCTGGGCAGGGTCAATTCCTCCTTATCTTGCGCCAGGCTTTGCCTGATTCAGTTTAAAGTGGTGCATATCCTGGCGCATATGATAGGGGCGAGAATGAGTAAGTTTTTTGGGGTCGAGGATAGGTATCTGAGGTGTTCAGGGAGCCCAGCAAATCATGCCCATATGTTCTGGGCGTGCCCGGCACTTACGGAATTTTGGAAGGGCTTTGCAAAGACTATGTCCAAGGTCTTGGATACTCGGGTAAAACCGAGCTGGGGGATAGCGATATTTGGGGTTTCGGACGATCCGGGAGTGCAGGAGTTGAAAGAGGCCGGAGTTCTGGCCTTTGCCTCCTTGATAGCCCGGAGAAAGCTCTTGTTAATGTGGAGGGACGCGAATCCCCCAAGCGTGGAGGCTTGGGTAAGTGACATGGCAGGGTTTCTCAGGTTGGAGAAGATAAAGTTTGCCTTGCGAGGGTCTTTGCAGGGGTTCTCCTGGCGGTTGCATCCATTCCTTGACTTTCTCACGGAATGTTAGGTGGAGGTCAGCAGCAGCAGCAACCCAGAGGTTTGGGGGGGGGGGGGCTGATTTCATGTTATTTGTAAGGGGCGGATGCCCCACTTTGCTGTGTTTTGTTTGTTAAATATTTATTTGGTTAGAGGGATAAATTGTTTTTGTTGGCATATTGCTGTTTTCTTTGCATTATTTTCTCTCTTGTAATGTGTTGTAAACATTATTGAAAAATCTGGAATAAAAACATTTTTTAAAAAAAATACCAATATTTTCTTTTTCGCTTTGAAACCTTGGCACTTTCAAATTTGCAGTTGGGTGGGATTTCACCAGGCAAACCATACCAAGCCAATATCTGTGGACCAACACGTACATATGCAGCATAAATTGAAATATTCCTTGCTCAATAGACACTCAGCCTGAATGAAACACTGCAAGATGTTTCTCATTTAGCGGATTCATACTTCTTTCTCTTGGGCAGTCTGCCGGAATCGAGGATTACTTCAATTCATTCCAGTTCAATGGGTTCTGATATGGGAAATAAATTCACCCAACCTGGGGCTTGAACCTATGACCCCGAGATCAAGATAAAAGCAAAATACTGTGGATGCTGGAATTTGAAATAATAACATTGCTGGAAATACTCAGCATGTCTGTGGAGAGAAATAGAGTTACTGTTTCAAATCAAATATGACTACAGAACTGGAAGGGAGGTAGAAATGTGATCGGTGTTATGCTACTGAAAGGGAGGGAGAGCTAGGAAAAGGAATGTCTGGGATAGTATAGAAAACAGGAGAGATTAAATAACTCCGATGTACTGGAACAAAAGACAATGGGAGTGGTAATGGTTGTAAAAATACTAAGCATTGGCCTAGTGTAAGTGTTAATGGCAGTATAATGGACAATTTTGTGTGGAAACCAAAACAGGAAACAAGGATACAAACTGGCACTTGTCAATATTAATATCAAAATGGAGATTCATGGCCTGGCGTTGAATTCAATAATATAAAATAAATTACTGCGAATGCTGAAGCGAAAACAGAAAATACTGGACAATCTCAGCAGGTCTGATAGCATTTGTGGAGAGAGAAGGAAGCTAACATTTTGAGTCTGGTGACTCTTTGTCAAAGCTGGAGAGAACTGGACATAGGATGAGATCTATATTGTTCGGTGGGGATGGGAGTGCTTTGTGGAGCAGTGGTACGTTACAGCATTCCGGATTTGTGCAACAACTTCAGACTATAAATTCACTTCACCTTCTCTCCATTTATATTTCCATCAGTTTATTTTAATTTCTTTCATCAATCTGTTTTTCCCTCACCATTGTCTCCCCCCCCCCCCCCCCCCCCACCCACTAGGGCCATCTGTTCCCTGTTCCAAGTTGTCCATTGACATACTGCTTATCTCTGTTCTGCATTAACACATTCTGATCTCTTAATGTGCCACTCTCGGTACTCTTTTTAGTCATTATCACCACTATTTACATTCCCTTTGTCTTTTTGTCCACAACATACTTGTCAGTCTCCACCTGTTGCTGGCCCTCTATCCAACCCCACTGCCCTGCAAGTGGCAAAATCTCCAGATCACGCATTGGATTTATAAACCCTCTTGAAGCCTATTGAACCAGAGTGGAAACAAGATATCCTCCAGCCCAAGGGACTGCTGAAGAGAAGATTGTGCAGTACTTGTAATTTGCATAGTGTGTTTCTGAATTCTCGCAAATAATTAATTCCATAAAGCTTGGTGACCATTAGTCGCGGACAGAATGTATTTGCTCTCACTGCTTGTTTCATATGGAAAGATGTATCTTTTCTTACCATTGGAGTGTATTCCAATTAAATAATTCAGCAACAATCTTTCAATGATTTCAAATAAAGAAGGTAATTTATTCTCACATACATTAGAAAACTTACCACTTCAAACACTTGGTTTCAGATGCTGGCACACATGCATAAAGACTGACATAGATAAAGATACTGTAGTGCACTTTTACAGATTACAGTCAATTCGGCCTTTGATTTATAGTTTCCAGTCTCCCACATGGCAGGCCTGTGGTTTCTTGAATGGTCTTGATGATTTGAAGTTGGAATGAGGGTAGTGTAAAGTTAATGGAAAGGTGTGAAAATCCCCCTGCAAATGAAGTTCCCTACCAGTGAGACTTTAGAATGTTCTGTTTTAAAAATCCACAGGTGACATAAACCTCGAGAGCTTCACTTCTTCTATAACTTTGAGGACTGGATGCTGCTTTTGCCTTCTTGGGGTCTGCTCATAACCTCACTCTTATCAGGTGCCACGAGCAAAAGCTGTGCCAAGGCTGGACGTGGGAGGCAGGACCAGCGGGAAATGGTGATGGGGGGAGGCTGTCCTGGTAAGAAAGACACAGTCTGGTGCATGTTAATAAGGGTGTTCTCAACAGGGAAGCGGACTGTCTGTGGAAGGAAGCTGATGCAGGGAGTGAATGACTTAAAACGCCTTTGAAATGCGGCATCCGGATCTTTGTGAGCATGATACAAATGCCGGAAGGGTAACCTCCTGCTCACTCCGCCATGAGATTTGCCATGCTCTGCACAGATGTATATTTAATAAGTTGAACAGTGCAAGAAACTGACATTGGTCAGTTGTACACCCCTTAACGGGAATCATTCTACTTCCTCGTCTGCCACTGAATTTAGATTTCAAAATGGAAGATTTTGCCCAAGGAGACAGGCAATCTGAAACAGTCTTTAGATTCTGTCCATCCATAAACGAGAGGCAATATCTGAATTCCATAAATAGCTATAAATTCATATTTAATTAGGTATTTACTGGAGGTTTGATACTGTCATTAAAGTCACAGCAGCTGTCTTAACATGTTGTTTGTGTCTAATTTATAAAAGTATTGACTGAAAGTTTTCATAATGTGACATGCCCTTATTGGTTATAACAGGATAGTGGTAAGGTTCATTTGTACAGCACCTTCATTGCAGAGTCATACTTGTCATAGGCATCACCTTATTTCATACCTCACACATACTGCAGCAGAGTTAGTGACACCACTGTTGAGTTAAACTTAACATGATACTATTCTAGGCTCATGTGGGTGATGTTGCAATTGATGTGTTCCTTAGTGTGAGCAATACCACTCTAGACTCATGTACTTCAGTGCAGGTAGTACTATTCTAGATTCACGCTGTTAAGACTGGAATTCCCTGGCTGTTGGAATTCTCTTTACCCGCTGGTAGCGTACCCCTGCCTGTGGGTTTTCTGGCGGGGTGGGGTTGGGTGGCTTTGGTGGGAAATCCCATTGACAAGTGGTGGGAAGAGATAATCCCGCCGTCAACGAATGGCACGCCGCCGAGAAACATGGCTGGGGAACTGGAGAATCCGAGACTGATGTGGCGCGGTAGCTCTGTTGCTTCACAGCAGCAGGGACCCGGGTTCGATTCCCGGCTTGGGTCACTATCTGCGTGTTCTCCTTCTACCTGCGTGGGTTACCTCCCACAAGTCCTGAAAGACGTGCTGTTAGGTGAATTGGACATTCTGAATTCTCCCTCGGTGTATCTGAACGGGCACCGGAGTGTGGTGACTAGGGGATTTTCATAATAACTTCATTGCAGCGTTAAGAAGAACAAAGAAAAATTACAGCACAGGAACAGGCCCTTCGGCCCTCCAAGCCTGCGCCGATCCAGATCCTCTATCTAAAACTGTTTTCTAAGGATCTGTATCCCTCTGCTCCCTGCCCATTCATGTATCTGTCTAGATACATCTTAAATGACGCTATTGTGCCCACCTCTACCACCTCTGCCGGCAATGCGTTCCAGGCACCCACCACCCTCTGCGTAAAGAACTTTCACGCATATCTCCCTTAAACTTTTCCCCTCTCACCTTGAACTCGTGACCCCTAGTAATTGAGCCCCCCACTCTGGGGGAAAAAGCTTCTTGCTATCCACCCTGTCTATACCTCTCATGATTTTGTAGACCTCAATGAGGTCCCCCCCCCCCAACCTCCGTCTTTCTAATGAAAATAATCCTAATCTACTCGACCTCTCTTCATAGCTAGCGCCCTCCATACCAGGCAACATCCTGGTGAACCTCTGCACCTTCTCCAAAGCATCCACATACTTTTGGTAATGTGGCGACCAGAATTGTACGCAGTATTCCAAATGTGGCCGAACCAAAGTCCTATACAACTATAACATGACCTGCCAACTCTTGTACCCAATACCCCTTCCAATGAAGGAAAGCATGCCGTATGCCTTCTTGACCACTCTATCGACCTGCGCAGCCACCTTCAGGGTACAATGGACTTAAACACCCAGATGTAAGCTGACATGTGACACTAATAAAGATTATTATTACCTTAGTATGGGTAGTATTGCTCTGGGCTGGTATTCCTTAATGTAATGTGAGTGATTGTATTTTAGATTGGCATTCCTTAAGTACGTAGTTCGAATAGGTGCCAGAGTGTGGCGATGAGGAGATTTTCACAGTAACTTTATTGCAGTGTTAATCTAAGGCTACTTGTGACAATAATAAAGATTATTATGTAGACTGATATTCCTTTTGGGTGATACTGCTCCAGACTGACATCCCTTAGAATGTGGGTCGCATTGGAATGGTCAGTATGACAAATGGGGTGTAATGTTGAGGGAATGCTGTTTTCTGTCTGGGCTGTAAGTCAAGAGCAATGCATTTCTCAAAGTGATGTGGGCAACATGTATCCCACAAGTAACAGCACTAGGATTGTTTATCTGCTAATTTACCATAGAACATAGAAAAATACAGCACAGAACAGGCCCTACGGCCCACGATGTTGTACTTAACTTTTGTCCTAGATTAAGAACAAATTAATCTACACCTCACCATTCTACCGTAATCCATGTACCTATCTAATAGCCACTTGAAGGTCCCTAATGTTTCCGACTCAACTACTTCCACAGGCAGTGTATTCCATGCCCCCACTACTCTCTGGGTAATGAACCTACCTCTGACATCCCCCTATATCTTCCACCATTCACCTTAAATTTATGTCCCCTTGTAATGGTTTGTTCCACCCGGGGAAAAAGTCTCTGACTGTCTACTCTATCTATTCCCCTGATCATCTTATAAACATCTATCAAGTCGCCCCTCATCCTTCTCCGTTCTAATGAGAAAAGGCCTAGCACCCTCAACCTTTCCTCGTATGACCTACTCTCCATTCCAGGCAACATCCTGGTAAATCTCCTTTGCACCTTTTTCAAAGCTTCCACATCCTTCTGAAAATGAGGCGGCCAGAACTGTACACAGTACTCCAAATGTGGCCTTACCAAGGTTTTCTACAGCCGCATCATCACCTCACGGCTCTTAAATTCAATCCCTCTGCTAATGAACGCTATCACGCCACAGGCCGCCTTCACAGCTCAATCCACTTGAGTGGCAACTTTCAAACATCTATGAACATAGACCCCAAGATCTCTCTGCTCCTTCACATTGCCACGAACCCTACCGTTAACCCTGTATTTCGCATTCGTATTTGTCCTTCCAAAATGCACAACCTCACACTTTGTCTTGAACATACAAGGATTTTCAATGTCTGTATCTATGTATCTTAGTAATGTTTAACAAGGAGATTTCAGTAACTCTGGCTCTGATATTTTTAAGTAGCGTGCAGGGAAGACTGAACACCACGGAAGAACTTGGTAAAGTTCAGAATGTGGAGCTCCTGTTCAAGTTAATGACAGGAGCTCATTGTCACTATTGTGTTCCATTTCCCTTCCAGCATCTTCCAAATTGACAGCCTGCCTAGAAATGAAAATGAAATGAAAATCGCTTATTGTCACAAGTAGGCTTCAAATGAAGTTACTGTGGAAGCCCCTAGTCGCCACATTCCGGCGCCTGTTCGGGGAGGCTGGTACGGGAATCAAACCGTGCTGCTGGCCTGCTTGGTCTGCTTTAAAAGCCAGCGATTTAGCCCAGTGAGCTAAACCAGCCCCTTGAGTAGGGTGGGAAACCGGCAGCAGGATTTGCAGAGAGGGTGACTAGGGGTAGGAGGGGTGGGTCCCCATCAGGACTGGAGGGGACAGGTATCTTATCAGGGAGGGACCCTAACGGGGGGGGGGGGGGGGGGGGGTCTCTATCTGGGTGAGAGGGTGGCAATGTTGATTGTAACAGGTGGCAATGGGTTAGGCAGATGGTTTGTTTGAGGAGTCAGTGTGGGGAGAGCTCCTGAATCTCCACACACACAAGGAGTGCTGGAAAGACATTTAGCTTTTGGAGCAGCTTCCCATTCATTGTCAGGATTCCTGGCTGCAGCGGTCACAATTGCACTATCGGAGCTAAATCCAAATATGCTAATTAAGTGTTTCAACTCTCCTGGGTGCGACCCTTGTTGTGAAATAAAGGTCACTGGGTGCGTGTTCCCTATATTTAAGGCTTTATATTTCCCCTTTCCCCACATCTGCCTCTCCTGTCCATCATGGTACTGGGAAGGGGACATTAAAATGGAGGCCTTTGTCTCCTCTTTGATGGTTTATCCTGTCTGGGGCTTGTTGATTGGATTGGATTTGTTTATTGTCACGTGTACCGAGGTGCAGTGAAAAGTATTTTTCTGCAAGCAGCTCAACAGATTATTCAGTACATGGGAAGAAAAGGGAATTAAACAAAATTCAAGAAAATACATAATAGGGCAACACAAGATATACAATGTAACCACATAAGCATTGGCATGGGATGAAGCATACAGGGTGTAGTGTTAATGAGGTCAGTCCATAAGAGGGTCATTTAGGAGTCTGGTGACAGTGGGGAAGAAGCTGTTTTTGAGTCTGTTCGTGCGTGTTCTCAGACTTCTGTATCTCCTGCCCGATGGAAGAAGTTGGAAAAGTGAGTAAGCCGGGTGGGAGGGATCCTTGATTATGCTGCCCGCTTTCCCCAGGCAGCGGGAGGTGTAGATGGAGTCCATGGATGGGAAGCAGGTTCGTGTGATGGACTGGGCGGTATTCACGACTCTCAAGTTTCTTGCGGTCCTGGGCTGAGCAATTGCCATACCAGGCTGTGATGCAGCCCGATAGGATGCTTTCTATGGTGCATGTGTAAAAGTTGGTAAGGGTAAATGTGGACGTGCCTAATTTTCTTAGTTTCCTGAGGAAGTGTAGGCGCTGTTGTGCTTTCTTGGTGATAGCGTCGACGTGAGTGGACCAGGACAGATTTTTGGTGATGTGCACCCTTAGCGAGATTTGGAATTTGTTTTATTAAAGCAATATAAGAACTGTCAAGCCATGAGAGAAGAGCAATGGGAAAGCAGGGGCTGGAAAGCCTGAGGCACTGGTAGGCCTGAACAGTAGATTAAGATGTGGGACTCTGGATTCCCTGCTCTCATAGAATCTACGTCACGGAGACAGACCCTTTGGCCCAAACTGGTCATTGCCAACCAAAAAGCCCATCTAAGCTAAATAGAATCATAAATGCTGGTGAAAAAAGAATTGTTTGAATACTAACTGTGTAATTTAGTCACCGGGGAACAGCTGTCCTTTTCTACATGTCTGAAAATTCTTGGTTCATAGGTAATTTCTGTTTTTTTGATTTTAGGAAAAAACCTCTGATTGAACACCAAGTAACTATCATGACCCCATTGACATCAGACTATTTAGTCCTAATTAAATAGTCAGATGGCAGGTGAAATTATTCAACAGCCAGCACTATCAAAGCTGGTTGGTACTGAGGAATTGAGAATCCAATAAAAATGGTAATTAAATAAGTTAATATTTCCATTAACTGCAACACTGCATTCAAGGCACTCAAACATTACTAAAGCCACCAGTCACCAATTACATTCATAGTACATATGACAGAAGGGGGCATACCTGCTGTAAAAGTGATGAAGCAGTCAGCAGTAAATCAAATGGAAACGTTTTGCAGTCCATCCCCGTGTTACACTGCTACAGAAGGTAGGCACAGTCAGTGTCTCACATCAAACTGCACAGAAGCAGGCCGCATCGCTGCAACTATTGATTATCCACCCTCCACTGCCTCATCTTCCAGTGTGTGTACGGAAGCTACTCGGATGTAGAAGCAGATCGCCCAGTCAATACAGGGAATGCAGTAAGGATTAAAAAAATATCAGTTCTGTAAATCTGACCTAAAAGTAGAAAATATTGGGAATTGACAGCAGGTCAGTGTAATGTGAAAGACACAGATTAGTTAACAAGGAGAATGACTGATACAGTGGGTTAAACGCTATCTTTTTATCTTTGGCATCTGGCTCTGAATCCTGCCCAGACTGATGGTTATAAGGATCATCTGCAGATTCTATCAGCAATGGAAACCCTGCATGAAAACACGTTTAAATGGACAATCATTTGACAGAGGGCAAAGGATAACTACTGTGGGAAACGGGAAAATATATTCGGCTGTCCCTCTGAGGCACTGCAGAGGAAGCTTTACTATGTATCTAGCTCCATGCTGTACCTGCCTGGGAGTGTTTGATGGGGACAGTGTAGAGGGAGCTTTACTCTGTATCTAACTCCATGCTGTAACTGCCCTGGGAATGTTTGATGGGGACAGTGTTGAGGGAGCTTTACTCTGTATCTAACCCCATGCTGTACCTGCCTGGGAGTGTTTGATGGGGACAGTGTAGAGGGAGCTTTACTCTGTATCTAACTCCATGCTGTAACTGCCCTGGGAATGTTTGATGGGGACAGTGTTGAGGGAGCTTTACTCTGTATCTAACCCCATGCTGTACCTGCCTGGGGGTGTTTGCTGGGGACAGTTTAGAGGGAGCTATACTCTATATAACCCCATGCTGTACCTGCCTGGGAGTTTTTGATGGGGACAGAGTGAAGAAGATCACTATCAGTGGAAAACAAGTATTTTACATATGTGATTGGAGCAAATAGTGGAGCTATAAAGGCTACAGGGAAAGAAACAGTATAACTGTAGAACAGTAACAAGGGAGAAAGAGAGAAAGAAAGACCGGTAAAACCGGAATTCCATCAAGCTAACTTGATCGTGTTTTTTGGGGAAGTGACGAAGGTGATTGCTGAGGGTAGGGCAGTGGATGTTGTCTACATTGACTTCAGTAAGGCCTTTGACAAGGACCCTCATGGCAGACTGGTACAGAAGGTGAAATCGCACGGGATCAGAGGTGAGTTGGCAAATTGGATACAGAACTGGCTCGGTCGTAGAAGATAGAGGGTAGCAGTGGAAGGGTGTGTTTCTGAATGGAGGGCTCAGACTAGTGGCGTTCCTCAGGGATCAGTGCTGGGACTTTTGCTGTTGTATTATATATAAATAATTAACTGGTTTGACTAGTAAGTTTGCGGACGACACAAAAGGGTGGTGGGATTGTGGATAGTGATGAGGACAGTCAGAGGATACAGCAGGATATAGAT
The DNA here is from genome assembly GCF_902713615.1 of Scyliorhinus canicula. Taxonomy (NCBI): domain Eukaryota; kingdom Metazoa; phylum Chordata; class Chondrichthyes; order Carcharhiniformes; family Scyliorhinidae; genus Scyliorhinus; species Scyliorhinus canicula. The sequence continues at coordinate 126,763,936 of NC_052152.1, read as the reverse complement.
CGGTTGGAGACAGGCGGAGAGATGGCAGATGGAGTTTAATCCGGACAAATGTGAGATATGCATTTTGGAAGGTCTAATACAGATGGGAAATATGCAGTAAATGGCAGAACTATTAAGAGTATTGATAGGCAGAGGGATCTGGGTGTACAGATACACAGGTCACAAAGTGCAACGCAGGTGGAGAAGGTAGTCAAGAAGGCATACAGCATGCTTGCCTTCATCAGCTGGGGCATTGAGTTTAAAAATTGGCAAATCATGTTGCAGCTTTGTAGAACCTTAGTTAGGCCGCACTTGGAATACAGTGTTCAATTCTGGTCGTCACACTACCAGAAGTTGTGGAGGCTTTGGAGAGGGTACAGAAAAGATTTACCAGGATGTTCCTGGTATGGAGGGCATTCGCTATGAGGAAAGGTTGGAGAAACTTGGTTTGTTTTCACTGGAACGACGGAGGTTGAGGGGCGACCTGATAGAGGCCTACAAAAGTAAGAGGGTATGGACAGAGTGGATAGTCAGAAGCTTTTTCCCAGGGTGAAAGAGTCAATTGCTAGGGGACATAGGTTTAAGGTGCGAGGGGACATGGTTTAAAGGAGATGTCGAGGCATGATTTTTTACACAGAGAGTGGTGGGAGCCTGGACATCGCCATACCCCTCCCACACACACTGTAATCAATCCCACCCTCCCCACACACTGTAATCAATCCCCCTCCCCACACACACTGTAACCAATCCCCCCTCCCCCTCACACTAATCAATTCCCCCTCCCCACACACACTGTAATCTATCCCCCTCTCCACACACACTGTAATCAATCCCCCCTTCCCACACACAATGTAATCAAACCCCCTCCCCCACACACACTGTAATCAATCCCCCCTCCCCCACACACACTGTAATCAATCCCCCCTCCCCACACACACTGTATTCAATCCCCCCTCCCCCACACACACTGTAATCAATCCCCCCTCCCCCCACACACTGTAATCAATCCCCCCTCCCCACACACACTGTAATCAATCCCCCCTCCCCATACATACTGTAATCAATCCCCCCTCCCCCACACACTGTAATCAATCCCCCCTCCCCACACACACTGTAATCAATCCCCCCTCCCCACACCCACTGTAATCAATCCCCCCATTCCCCCACACACTGTAATCAATCCCATCTCTCCCCACACACACTGTAATCAATCCCCCTTCCTACACACACTGTAATCAATCCCCCCTCCCCCACAAACACTGTAATCAATCCCCCCTCCCCCCACACACACTGTAATCAATCCCTCCCTCCCCACACACACTGTAATCAATCCCCCCTCCCCCCACACAATGTAATCAATCCCACCTCCCCACACACACTAATCAATCCCCCATCCCACACATTGTAATCAATCCCCCCTCCCCCCACACACACTGTACTCAATACCCCTCCCACACACACTGTAATCAATCCCACCCTCCCCACACTCTGTAATTAATCCCCCCCCCCACACACACTGTAACCAATCCCCCCTCCCCCTCACACTAATCAATTCACCCCTCCCCACACACACTGTAATCTATCCCCCTCCCCCCACACACTGTAATCAATCCCCCCTTCCCACACACAATGTAATCAAACCCCCTCCCCACACACACTCTAATCTATCCCCTTCCCCACACACACTAATCAATCCCCCTCCCACACACACTGTAATCAATCGCCCTTCCTACACACAGCGTAATCAATCCCCCCTCCCCCACACACACTGTAATCAATCCCCCCTCCCCACGCACACTATAATCAATCCCTCTCCCCACGCACTCTGTAATTAATCCACCCTTCCCCCACACAGTGTAATCAATCCCCCCTTCCCACACACACTGTAATCAATCCCCCCATCTCACACATACTGTAATCAATCCTCCCTCCCCCACACACTGTAATCAATCCCCCCTCCCCACACACACTGTAATCAATCCCCCCTCCCCACACACACTGTAATCAATCCCCCCTTCCCACACACACTGTAATCAATCCCTCCATTCCCACACACACTGGAATCAATCCCATCTCTCCCCACACACACTGTAATCAACCCCCCCTTCCTACACACACTGTAATCAATCCCCCCTCCCCCACACACACTGTAATCAATCCCCAATCCCCCCACACACTGTAATCAATCCCAATCCCCCCACACACTGTAATCAATCCCGCCCTCCCCACACACACTGTAATCAATCCCCCTCCCCACACACACTGTAATCAATCCCCCCTCCCCACACACACTGTAATCAATACCCCTCCCACACACACTGTAATCAATCCCACCCTCCCCACACACACTGTAATCAATCCCCCTCCCCACATACACTGTAACCAATCCCCCCTCCCCCTCACACTAATCAATCCCCCCTCCCCACACACACTGTAATCTATCCCCCTCCCCACACACACTGTAATCAATCCCCTCTTCCCACAAACAATGTAATCAAACCCCCTCCCCACACACACTCTAATGTATCCCCCTCCCCACACACACTAATCAATCCCCCCTCCCATACACACTGTAATCAATCATCCTTCCTAAACACACTGTAATCAATCCCCCCTCCCCCACACACACTGTAATCAATCCCCCCTCCCCCCACACAATGTAATCAATCCCACCTCCCCACACACACTAATCAATCCCCCATCCCACACAGCGTAATCAATCCCCCCTCCCCCACACACACTGTAATCAATCCCCCCTCCCCACGCACACTGTAATCAATCCCCCTCCCCCCACACACTATAATCAATCCCTCTCCCCACGCACTCTGTAATTAATCCCCCCTTCCCCCACACAGTGTAATCAATCCCCCCTTCCCACACACACTGTAATCAATCCCCCCATCTCACACATACTGTAATCAATCCTCCCTCCCCCACACACTGTAATCAATCCCCCCTCCACACACACACTGTAATCAATCCCCCCTCCCCACACACACTGTAATCAATCCCCCCTTCCCACACACACTGTAATCAATCCCTCCATTCCCACACACACTGGAATCAATCCCATCTCTCCCCACACACACTGTAATCAACCCCCCCTTCCTACACACACTGTAATCAATCCCCCCTCCCCCACACACACTGTAATCAATCCCCATCCCCCCACACACTGTAATCAATCCCTCCCTCCCCACACACACTGTAATCAATCCCCCTCCCCACACACACTGTAATCAATCCCCCCTCACCACACACAATGCAATCAATCCCACCTCCCCACACACACTAATCAATCCCCCCATCCCACACAATGTAATCAATCCCCCCTCCCCCCACACACACTGTAATCAATACCCCTCCCACACACACTGTAATCAATCCCACCCTCCCCACACACACTGTAATCAATTCCCCCTCCCCACACACACTGTAATCTATCCCCTCTCCACACACACTGTAATCAATCCCCCCTTCCCACACACAATGTAATCAAACCCCCTCCCCCACACACACTGTAATCAATCCCCCCTCCCTCACACACACTGTAATCAATACCCCCTCCCCACACACACTGTATTCAATCCCCCCTCCCCCACACACACTGTAATCAATCCCCCCTCCCCCCACACACTGTAATCAATCCCCCCTCCCCACACACACTGTAATCAATCCCCCCTCCCCATACATACTGTAATCAATCCCCCCTCCCCCACACACTGTAATCAATCCCCCCTCCCCACACACACTGTAATCAATCCCCCCATCCCACACCCACTGTAATCAATCCCCCCATTCCCCCACACACTGTAATCAATCCCATCTCTCCCCACACACACTGTAATCAATCCCCCTTCCTACACACACTGTAATCAATCCCCCCTCCCCCACAAACACTGTAATCAATCCCCCCTCCCCCACACACACTGTAATCAATCCCTCCCTCCCCACACACACTGTAATCAATCCCCCCTCCCCCCACACAATGTAATCAATCCCACCTCCCCACACACACTAATCAATCCCCCATCCCACACATTGTAATCAATCCCCCCTCCCCCCACACACACTGTACTCAATACCCCTCCCACACACACTGTAATCAATCCCACCCTCCCCACACTCTGTAATTAATCCCCCCCCCACACACACTGTAACCAATCCCCCCTCCCCCTCACACTAATCAATTCACCCCTCCCCACACACACTGTAATCTATCCCCCTCCCCCCACACACTGTAATCAATCCCCCCTTCCCACACACAATGTAATCAAACCCCCTCCCCACACACACTCTAATCTATCCCCTTCCCCACACACACTAATCAATCCCCCTCCCACACACACTGTAATCAATCGCCCTTCCTACACACAGCGTAATCAATCCCCCCTGCCCCACACACACTGTAATCAACCCCCCTCCCCACGCACACTATAATCAATCCCTCTCCCCACGCACTCTGTAATTAATCCACCCTTCCCCCACACAGTGTAATCAATCCCCCCTTCCCACACACACTGTAATCAATCCCCCCATCTCACACATACTGTAATCAATCCTCCCTCCCCCACACACTGTAATCAATCCCCCCTCCACACACACACTGTAATCAATCCCCCCTCCCCACACACACTGTAATCAATCCCCCCTTCCCACACACACTGTAATCAATCCCTCCATTCCCACACACACTGGAATCAATCCCATCTCTCCCCACACACACTGTAATCAACCCCCCCTTCCTACAGACACTGTAATCAATCCCCCCTCCCCCACACACACTGTAATCAATCCCCAATCCCCCCACACACTGTAATCAATCCCCAATCCCCCCACACACTGTAATCAATCCCGCCCTCCCCACACACACTGTAATCAATCCCCCTCCCCACACACACTGTAATCAATCCCCCCTCACCACACACACTGTAATCAATACCCCTCCCACACACACTGTAATCAATCCCACCCTCCCCACACACACTGTAATCAATCCCCCTCCCCACATACACTGTAACCAATCCCCCCTCCCCCTCACACTAATCAATCCCCCCTCCCCACACACACTGTAATCTATCCCCCTCCCCACACACACTGTAATCAATCCCCTCTTCCCACAAACAATGTAATCAAACCCCCTCCCCACACACACTCTAATGTATCCCCCTCCCCACACACACTAATCAATCCCCCCTCCCATACACACTGTAATCAATCATCCTTCCTAAACACACTGTAATCAATCCCCCCTCCCCCACACACACTGTAATCAATCCCCCCTCCCCCCACACAATGTAATCAATCCCACCTCCCCACACACACTAATCAATCCCCCCATCCCACACATTGTAATCAATCCCCCCTCCCCCCACACACACTGTACTCAATACCCCTCCTACACACACTGTAATCAATCCCACCCTCTCCACACACTGTAATTAATCCCCCCCCCACACACACTGTAACCAATCCCCCCTCCCCCTCACACTAATCAATTCCCCCTCCCCACACACACTGTAATCTATCCCCCTCCCCCCACACACTGTAATCAATCCCCCCTTCCCACACACAATGTAATCAAACCCCCTCCCCACACACACTCTAATCTATCCCCTTCCCCACACACACTAATCAATCCCCCTCCCACACACACTGTAATCAATCGCCCTTCCTACACACAGCGTAATCAATCCCCCCTCCCCCACACACACTGTAATCAATCCCCCCTCCCCACGCACACTGTAATCAATCCCCCTCCCCCCACACACTATAATCAATCCCTCTCCCCACGCACTCTGTAATTAATCCCCCCTTCCCCCACACAGTGTAATCAATCCCCCCTTCCCACACACACTGTAATCAATCCCCCCATCTCACACATACTGTAATCAATCCTCCCTCCCCCACACACTGTAATCAATCCCCCCTCCACACACACACTGTAATCAATCCCTCCTCCCCACACACACTGTAATCAATCCCCCCTTCCCACACACACTGTAATCAATCCCTCCATTCCCACACACACTGGAATCAATCCCATCTCTCCCCACACACACTGTAATCAACCCCCCCTTCCTACACACACTGTAATCAATCCCCCCTCCCCCACACACACTGTAATCAATCCCCAATCCCCCCACACACTGTAATCAATCCCTCCCTCCCCACACACACTGTAATCAACCCCCCTCCCCACACACACTGTAATCAATCCCCCCTCACCACACACAATGCAATCAATCCCACCTCCCCACACACACTAATCAATCCCCCCATCCCACACAATGTAATCAATCCCCCCTCCCCCCACACACACTGTAATCAATACCCCTCCCACACACACTGTAATCAATCCCACCCTCCCCACACACACTGTAATCAATCCCCCTCCCCACATACACTGTAACCAATCCCCCCTCCCCCTCACACTAATCAATCCCCCCTCCCCACACACACTGTAATCTATCCCCCTCCCCACACACACTGTAATCAATCCCCTCTTCCCACAAACAATGTAATCAAACCCCCTCCCCACACACACTCTAATGTATCCCCCTCCCCACACACACTAATCAATCCCCCCTCCCATACACACTGTAATCAATCGTCCTTCCTAAACACACTGTAATCAATCCCCCCTCCCCCACACAAACTGTAATCAATCCCCCCTCCCCCCACACACTGTAATCAATCCCCCTCCCACACACACTGTAATCAATCGCCCTTCTTACACACACTGTAATCAATCCCCCTCCCCCACACACACTGTAATCAATCCCCCCCTCCCCACGCACACTGTAATCAATCCCCCTCCCCACACACACTATAATCAATCCCTCTCCCCACGCACACTATAATTAATCCCCCCTTCCCCCACACAGTGTAATCAATCCCCCCTTCCCACACACACTGTAATCAATCCCCCTCCCCACACATACTGTAATCAATCCCCACTCCCCACACACACTGTAATCAATCCCCCTCCCCACACACACTGTAATCAATGCCCCCTTCCCCCACACACTGTAATCAATCCCCCCTTCCCACACACACTGTAATCAATCCCCCCTCCCCACACACACTGTAATCAATCCCCCCTCCCCACACACACTGTAATGAATCCCCCCATCCCACACACACTGTAATCAATCCCCCCTCCCCACACACTGTAATCAGCCCATCTCTCCCCACACACACTGTAATCAATCCCCCTTCCTACACACACTGTAATCAATCCCCCCTCCCCCACAAACACTGTAATCATCCCCCTCCCCCACACACCTGTAATCAATCCCCTCCACACAACCCCACACACTGGTAATCAAACCCCCTCCCCACACACTGTAATCAATATTGCCCCCCTCCCCACACACACAGTAATCAATCCCCCCCACACACTGTAATCAACCCCCCCCCCCCACACACACTAATGCATCCCCCCTCCCCCCACACACTGTAATCAATCCACCTCCCCCACACACACTGTAATCAATCCTCAACTCCCACACACACCATGAATAATCTCCCCTCCCCCCCCACCACTGTAATCAATCCCCCTCCCCCACACACTGTAATCATCCCCCCTCCCCACACATACTGTAATCAATCCCTCCTCCCCCACACACACTGTAATCAATCCCCCCTCCCCACACACACTGTAATCAATCTCCCCTTCCCACACACAGTGTAATCAATCCCCCCTCCCCACACACACTGTAATCAATCCCACCCTCCCCACACACACAGTAATCAATCCCCCTCCGCACACACTGTAATCAATCCCACCTCTCCCCACACACTGTAATCAATCCCCCCTCCCCCACACACACTGTAATCAATCCCCCCTCCCCACACACACTGTATTCAATCCCCCTCCCCCACACACACTGTAATCAATCCCCCCTCCCCCTCACACTAATCAATCCCCCTCCCACACACACTTAATCAAACCACCCTCCCCCCACAAACCCTGTAATCAATCCCCCTTCCCCCCACACTGAAATCACTCCCCCCTCCCCACACACAATGTAATCAATCCCACCTTCCCACACACACTAATCAATCCCCCCATCCCACACATTGTAATCAATCCCCCCTCCCCCCACACACACTGTAATCAATACCCCTCCCACACACACTGTAATAAATCCCACCCTCCCCACACACTGTAATCTATCCAACTCCCCCCACACACTGTAACCAATCCCCCCTCCCCCTCACACTAATCAATCCCCCCTCCCCACACACACTGTAATCAATCCCCCCTTCACACACACACACAATGTAATCAAACCCCCTCCCCACACACACTGTAATCAATCCCTCCCTCCCCACACACACTGTAATAAATCCCCCCTCCCCCCACACTTTAATCAATCCCCTCCCCACACACACTGTAATCAACCCCCCTCCCCACACACACTAATCAATCCCCCCTCCCACACACACTGTAATCAATCCCCCCTCCCCCACACACACTGTATTCAATCCCCCCTCCCCCACAAACTCTGTAATTAATCCCCCCTTCCCACACACACTGTAATCAATCCCCTCCACACACTGTAATCCATCCCCCTCCCCACACACACTGTAATCAATCCCCCTCCCCACACACTGTAATCAATCCCCCCATCCCACACATACTGTAATGAATCCCCCCTCCCCCACACACACTGTAATCAATCCCCCTCCCCACACAAACTATAATCAATTCCCCCTCCCCACGCACACTGTAATTAATCCCCCTTTCCCCCACACAGTGTAATCAATCCCCCTTCCCACACACACTGAAATCAATCCCCCTCCCCCCACACAATGTAATCAATCCCACCTCCCCACACACACTACTCAATCCCCCCATCCCACACATTGTAATCAATCCCCCCTCCCCCCACACACACTGTAATCAATCCACCCTCCCCCCACAAACCCTGTAATCAATCCCCCTTCCCCACGCACACACTGAAATCAATCCACCCTCCCCACACACAATGTAATCAATCCCACCTCCCCACACACACTAATTAATCCCCCCATCCCACACATTGTAATCAATCCCCCCTCTCCGCACACACACTGTAATCAATACCCCTCCCACACACACTGTAATCAATCCCACCCTCCCCACACTCACTGTAATCAATCCCCCTCCCCACACCCACTGTAACCAATCCCCCTCCCCCTCACACTAATCAATCCCCCCTCCCCACACACACTGTAATCAATCCCCCCTTCCCACACACAATGTAATCAAACCCCCTCCCCACACACACTCCAATCTATCCCCCTCCCCACACACACTGTAATCAATCCCCCTCCCCCCACACACACTGTAATCAATCCCTCCCTCCCCACACTCACTGTAATCAATCCCCCCTCCCCCCACACATTTTAATAATTCCCCTCCCCACACACACTGTAATCAATCCCCCCTCCCCCACACACACTGTAATCAATCCCCCCTCCCCACACACAATGTAATCAATCCCCCCTCCCCCACACACACTGTAATCATCCCCCCTTCCCACCCACAGTGTAATCGATCCCCCCTCCCCACACACACTGTAATCAATCCCCGCTCCCCACACACTGTATTCAATCCCCCTCCCCCACACACACTGTAATCAATCCCCCCTCCCCCTCACACTAATCAATCCCCCTTCCCCACACACATTTAATCAAACCCCCTCCCCACATACACTGTAATCTATTCCCCTCCCCCCACACACTGTAATCTATCCCCCTCCCCCCACACACTGTAATCCATCTCCCCTCCCCCACACACACTGTAATCAATCCCCCCTCCCCACACACACTGTAATCAATCTCCCCTTCCCACACACAGTGTAATCAATCCCCTCCCCCCACACTGTAATCAATCCCCCCTCTCCACACCCACTGTAATCAATCCCCCCTCCCCACACACACTGTAATCAATCTCCCCTTCCCACACACAGTGTAATCAATCCCCTCCCCCCACACTGTAATCAATCCCCCCTCCCCACACATACTGTAATCAATCCCCCCTCCCCCACACACACTGTAATCAATCCCCCCTCCCCACACACACTGTAATCAATCTCCCCTTCCCACACACAGTGTAATCAATCCCCCCTCCCCCCCACACACTGTAATCAATCCCACCCTCCCCACACACACAATAATCAATCCCCCTCCGCACACACTGTAATCAATCCCCCCTCCCCCACACACACTGTAATCAATCCCCCCTCCCCCACACACACTTTAATCAATCCCCCCTCCCCCACACACACTGTAATCAATCCGCCTTCCCACACACACTGTAATCAATCCCCCTTCCCACACACACTCTAATCAACCCCCCTCTCCACACCCACTGCAATCAATCCCCCTCCCCCTCACACTAATCAATCCCCCTTCCCACACACACTGTAATCAATCCCCCTTCCCACACACTATAATCAACCCCCCTCCCCACACCCACTGCAATCAATCCCCCTCCCCCTCAGACTAATCAATTCCCCCTCTCCCACACACTCTAATCAATCCCCCTCCGCACACACACACTGTAATCAATCTCCCCTTCCCACACACACTGTAATCAATCCCCCCCTCCCCGCACACACTGTAATCCATGCGCCTCCCCACACACACTGTAATCAATCCCTCCCTCCCCACACACACTGTAATCAATCCCCCCTCTCCACACACTGTAATCAATCCCTCCCTCCCCCCCACACACACTGTAATCAATCCCTCCCTCCCCACACACACTGTAATCAATCCCCCCTCCCCACACACTGTAATCAATCCCCCCTCCCCACACACACTGTAATCAATCCCCCCTCCCCACACACACTGTAATCAATCCCCCCTCCCCACACACACATGCACTGTAATTACTCACTCAAAGTCTCTCTCACATACACACTGTAATTCATCCCCTCCCCACATACATTAGAATCCACCCCCCCCCCTCACACTCACACACTGTACTCACTCACTTACGGTCTATAATCCATCCCCTCCCCACACATACTGCAATTAATAAATCCCTATTGGAAAGGGTCACCTCACTTGAAACTTTAGCTCTTTTCTCACTCTTCACATGCTGCCAGACCCGCTGAGAATTTCCAACATTTTCTCTTTGGTCTGTAATTAATACCCCCCTCACACACACACAATAATCAGTCTCTCTCTCTCTCTCTCTTCTCCCCCCCCCCCCCCCCCCCCCCCCCCCAACCCACCTTTCCGTATACATAGAACATAGAACAGTACAGCACAGAACAGGCCCTTCGGCCCTCAATGTTGTGCCGAGCCATGATCACCCTACACAAACCCACGTATCCACCCTATACCCGTAACCCAACAACCCCCCTTAACCTTACTTTTATTAGGACACTATGGGCAATTTAGCATGGCCAATCCACCTAACCCGCACATCTTTGGACTGTGGGAGGAAACCGGAGCACCCGGAGGAAACCCACACACACAGGGGGAGGACGTGCAGACTCCACACAGACAGTGACCCAGCCGGGAACTGAACCTGGGACCCTGGAGCTGTGAAGCATTTATGCTAACCACCATGCTCGTCCTGTTGGTGTGTGGCTGTGGCCCTTCAGGCAACATTATTAAATGATCTTGTGAAGAGGAAAAGCATTCCTGAGACTTGTGTTGGGATGTGCCTGGGCCTCTGTGCAGGTTGCAGTCTCAGGTGAAAGGGAGCTTGTGATCTCCACCATTGTTTCTGTGACCCGCATCTCGGGTCATGACCCATAGTTTGGGAACTGCTGACCTGGACAATATGGCATTAAAAGTTTTTTTAAATGTTTAGTGTTTGACATACATTGTGGCAGTATTAAAGATTTGAGGGAAGAATCTGCAGTGTACGTTCATGTCATATAACCAGTATTTTTTATCTCTTGTAGTCTGATCCTCTTGGCTTAAATGCAACTGTGGAATCGGGTGAAGGAGATTCAGCAGCTGATAGTAAACAACGGAAGCGGCGACATTCTGAGGATACCCAGCAGCAGTCAGCAAACAGCTTCAAAAAACCCAGGGTAGGTTTTATCTGATACCGGTTGCAAAAAGAAAACTTTGTATTCTCTCCCACCTATGTAAAAGTCAATGAACTTTTTATGCTCCTTTTACTTTGGAAAACCAGAATTCAACAACAGAGCTGCAGTGTAAATGGCTTTTTGCTATCATCTAAATGAGATGGCCATGGAATATAGAATCATGTCTTTGTGTAGCAGCATACAAGGAAGTGATTTACACCATTGTCTGCTCTTCAGCAGAGCTGACCAATTAGTCTCAGTCCCCTGCTTCCTTATCATTGCCCTGTAAATTTTCCAACTTATTTATCCAATTCCCTTTGAAAGATGGTCATGGAATATAGAATCATGTCTTTGTGCAGCAGCATACAAGGAAGTGATTTACAACTTATTTCTCCAATTCCCTTTAAAAGTATTGATTGAATCTGCTCCCACCACCCTTTCAGTGCAGTTGATGTAGTCTACATGGACTTCAGTAAGGCTTTTGACAAGACCCCACATGGGAGACTGATCAAGAAGGTAAGAGCCCATGGGATACAGGGCAATTGCCAAATTGGATCCAAAATTGGCTGATTGACAGAGGCAGAGGACAATGGTCAAAGGTTATTTTTGTGTTTGGAATCCTGTGTCCAGTGGTGTACCACCGGGATCGATGCTGGGTCTCTTGGTATTTCTAGTGTATATTAATGATCTAAACGTGAATGTGGGAGGTAAGATCAGTAAGGACACAGATGACACAAATATTATTGGTGTTGTAAATAGCAAGGAGGAAACCTTTATATTACAGGACACTATAGAGCTGGTCAGATGGACAGAACAGTGGCAAACGGAATTTAACCCTGAAAAGTGTGAAGTGATGCATTTTGGGAGGACAGAAGCACACTAGGAAGTACAGAGGGTCAGAGGGATTTTGGGGTGCATGCCATAGATCCTTGAAGGCAACAGGATAGGTAATAAGATGGTTAAGAAGGCATATGTAATGCTTGCCTTTATTTGCTGAGGCATGGAATACGAGAGCAGGGAGGTTATGATGGAGCTGTTAGGGCAGCACGGTGGCCTAGTGGTTAGCACAACCGCCTCACGGCACTGAGGTCCCAGGTTCGATCCCGGCTCTGGGTCACTGTCCGTGTGGAGTTTGCACATTCTCCCCGTGTCTGCATGGGTTTCGCCCCCACAACCCAAAAATGTGCAGAGTAGGTGGATTGGCCACGCTAAAGTGCCCCTTAATTGGAAAAAATAATTGGGTAATCTAAATTTTTTTTAAAAAGAAATGATGGAGCTGTTGAAAACACTTGTTAGGCGACAGTTAGAGTACTGTGCAGTTCTGGTTGCCACACTATATATTGCAGTACAAAGGGGCAGAGGAGATTCACCAGGATGTTGCCTGGACTGAGCGTTTCAGCTATGAAGAGAGGCTGATTAGGCTGTGGGTGTTCTACTTAGAGCAGAGAATGTTGAATGGGGGTCATAATCAAGCTGACCAAAATTATGAGGGATAAAGCTGGGGTAGAATCATAGAATCCCTACTGTGCAGAAGAAGGTCATTCGACCCATCGAGTCTGTACCGACCCTCCGACAAGCACCTTACCAAGGCCCAATCCCCGCCCTATCCCAAGCCTTTGGACACTTAGGGGCAATTTAGCATGGCCAAACCACCTAACCCGGGCATTTTCAAAGTCGGGGTCGCGACCCGCAGGTGGGTCACGGGTGGGTGTCAGAAGGGCCGTGGAGCCGTCCATCGCGACGCTTCCGATTGCGCAGATTTGCACATGACAGCCGCGGCATCCGGCTTTTAACAATGCCGGCTGCGCGCGGCCTTCAAAATGAAGGCCACAACCATATAAAAAAAATGCGGGCGCACTGCGCATGAATGCCCACTCATCGGTGCGTGGAACCACTGTGGTACCACGCAAATTTGCGCAATCGGAGATGCTGGGGACGAGTCATTAAAAATTTAATGTCATGTTCCTGCCTGAAGGGAGGCTGAGAGGTCACGCCACCCCGTACGTCGACGTCACGTGCTTTGGGCGCGGTTGCAATTCCTCCATTTTGTCAGCAGCAAACAAGGTAAGAGAAAATGGTGTGTCCCGAAGGTCGGCCAGCGTGGATCCTGGAATACAAGTTTGAAAAACACTGACCTAACCTTCACATCTTTGGGGCTGTGGGAGGAAACCGGAGCACCTGGAGGAAATCCACGCAGACACTGGGAGAATGTGCAAAATCCACAGATGGTCACCCAAGGTCAGAATTGAACCTGGGTCCTTGCTGCTGTGAGCCAACGGTGCTAACCACTGGGCCACCTTAGATCGGAAGGAACTTTTCCCTTTAGTAGAGTGGTCAGTAACTGGGGCATAGATTTAACGTGAGGGGATTTGAGGAAAAACTTTCACTCAGAGGGCTGTGAGAATCTGGAACTCACTGTCTGAAAGGTGGTAGAGGCAAGAACCCTCACAACATTTAAGAAGCATTTAGCTGAGTACTTGAAACGCCACAGCATACAACGCCATGGTCTGAATGCTGGAAAATGGGATTAGAATAGTTAGGTGCTTGATGGCCAGCTCAGACACAATGGGCCGAAGTACCCCTTTGTGCTGTAAAATGTCTATGACTCTGACAGTACATTCCAAATCATAACTAGCTACATATAAAGGAATTTTCTCATGTCACCTCTGGTCTTTTGCCTCTGTTCAAACCCAACTTCTTAGGTCACTTGATATAACTGAAGGCCCTCCACCATTGTAGTAAATCTTTGTAGAACATGGTCCATTTTTAGATCATCCTCGTTTTCATCATCAGAGAATACAATGTCCTTTTCCATGGGTATGCTGTGGACATCACCACACCTCTCTTAACTCTTTCATTGTCTCCAAGTTGTCATATTGCTCTTGGCACTCAATACTGGATGGTCAGAAATTTTCTCCAACTAAATATTGGAAGACAGAAGCCATTGTCTTTGACCCAACCTCTCCCTGACAAATATACCAGTCTGTTTGCAATCTTTTGATCTTGAGATGAGCGATATATCTATGCCAGCTCTAAGACTGCCTATTGGGCGGTACGGTGGCACAGTGGTTAGCACTGCTGCCTCACAGCTTCAGGGACCCAGGTTCAATTCCGGCCTTGGGTGACTGTGTGGAGTTTGCACTTCCTCCCCGTGTTGCGTGGGTTTCCTCCGGGTGCTCCGGTTTCAAGATGGTGGGTGACTTGGAGGAAAACCTCCAGGTGGTGATGTTCCCATTTATCTGCTGCCCTTATCCTTCTAGGTGGTAGTGGTCGTGGGGAACTCACAATAGTTCCAAAAACATGTAGCAAGGCAGAGTAATGAAATAGTCAGGAACCCAACTTCAGGAACTGCAGCAAATGGCAAACTACAAGAAGTATACTGGTTAAACCAAAAATGAAAAATAATAAACAAGCAAATAAAACATCAGTCCTGAAGGAATAGCTCATAGGTTAGGAGGAATAGCTCAATTACCAGTTCTATATACTACTGCATGGAGTATAAGGAGTAAACTAGATGAGCTGCAGGCACAAATGCAAATTGAAGATTCATTAAGATGTAGTAGCTATTACAGAGGAATGGCTGCAGGATGGTCGGGACCAGGAACTAAATATAGTTGATTATAACGTTTACAGGAGAGACGGTGGCATAGTGGTATTGTCGCTGAACTAGTAATCCAAAGACGCAGTGTGGGGACCCAAGTTCAAATCCCACCATGACCGATGGTAAAATTTGAATTCAATAAAAAATCTGGATTTACCGGTGATCATGAAACCGTTGCCAATTGTTGTAAAAACCCACCTGGTTCACTAATGTCCTATAGGGAAGGAAATCTGTTGTCCTTACCTGGTCTGGCTAATTACTCTTCAAAATGACCTCCGGAATCGGCAATAAATGCTGGCCCAGCCAGCGATGGCCACAACCCGTGAGTTGGCAGAGAGGGTGGTTGGAAATACTATCATCGCAATAATGAGGGAGGATATAAATGGCTCCAAATAAGGGACACGTGGCCAATCCACCTACCCTGCCCATCTTTTGGGTTGTGTGGGGCGAGACTTATGCAGACACTGGGAGAATGTGCAAACTCCACACGGACAGTGGCCCGGGGCCGGAATCGAACCTGGGCCCTCAGCGCCGTAGGCAGAAGTGCTAACCACTGCGCCACCGTGCCGCCCGTAAAGCAGAGTAGTATTAATGGGGATTTCAATTTGCACTTAAATTGGGAGAAGGAGACCAGCAGATGTCAGAAAAGTAGTGAACTTCTGGAATATGTTCAGGGTAGTTTCCTGCAGCAGGATGTTTTAATAACCTTTATTGTCACAAGTAGGCTTACATTAACACTGCAATTAAGTTACTGCGAAAAGCCCCTAGTCGCCACATTCCGGCGCCTGTTCGGGTACACAGAACAGATGCAACAAGGAGACAGGCAATATTAGATTTAGTTATGAGTAGTTAGCTAAATTTAATTAGTTGCCTAACTGTGCGCAAACATTTATCAAATAGTGACCACAACATGATTGAATTCAGTGAAGCGTTTGAAAGTCAAAAGCACGATTCAAGTACTAGAATTTTAGACTCCAGCAATTCCCTCCCACAGATGTTCGACTAACCGGTCTGTAATCCCTGTTTTCCCCTTTTTACCGTTCTTAAATTGTTAAGTGACGTGCAATTTTCCAATCCAGAGGGACTACTCCTGAATCTAGGGAACTCTTAAAGATTATAATTAGGGCATCTGCAATGTGTTCCCCTAGTTTCTTTAACACAGTCAGATGGAAACTGTCAAGTGCTAGGGATTTGTCACTTTGATTTCAACAGGCCATTCAAATAGTATTGCCCCGAGAGAGCGCAGAACGGGGAGTGCAGGAGCTACAGGGAATGGAGGTGCACGCCTTCCGTCCAAAAGCGTCTCCCGCACCTCTTCGGTACGTTGGGCGAGGCGAGGTCCGGATCGACGCCAGTGGCTGTCGGACACTCCTCCCCGAAGGGAGCCTTCTCCAGAACCAATGGATGAGGAGACATGTCCATGTCGGACTTGTGGGCGCTGACCCCGTCGCTGATGCCGGTCCTGGGGGCACCAGAGGCACCGACGTTCCGACAGAAACTGGGGCCAGCCCAGGGGCCATACCTTCCATTTGGATGAACCTGCATCGGGTTGGCAGCTCCCCGTGTGGCCCCCATTAAGGAGACAGTATGGGTCAATGGTCACTCGCTTGAGATGGAGTTGGACACTGGCGCAGTGGTCTCCGTGACCGCCCAGAGGACATTCGACCGCATCAAGCAGGGGATACAGACCCTTACATTAATTGACACACAGGCCAGGTTGGCCACCTACATGGGGGAACCATTGGACATTGCAGGAACTACGATGGCCCCTGTTGTTTATGGACACCAGGAGGGGTATTTCCCACTTATCGTGGTGCGCAGCCATGGGCCCAGCCTGTTGGGTCGGGACTGGTTGCGCCATTTGGGGCTGTAGTGGCAGCACATCCTCCAAACAGGTTCTGGGACGGTACCCAGATGTATTCCAGCCCGGTTTGGGTAAAATAAAAAGGGCCGTTGCCCGTATCCAAGTCGAACCAGGAGCCACGCCGCGCTATTTCCGGGGCGCATCCGGTGCTTTACGCCTTGCTCAAGAAGGTAGAAGGGGAGCTCACTCGTTTGGAGACCTTGGGTATTATCAGGCTCGTCCGTTTCGCTGACTGGGCAGCACCAATTGCACCTGTAATGAAGCCAGATCCCACAGTTCTCTTGTGGGGCGACTATAAACTTACAGTGAATACGGCTTCCCAGCTCGACTGATATCCAATGCCTCACATAGAGGATCTCTACGCAAAGCTTGCAGGTGGACTCACGTTCACAAAATTAGATATGAGTCACGCCTACCTACCGTTGGAGCTGGACCCTGCCTCCCGGCCATATGTAACTATCAACACAGCCTGTGTGAATATAAACGGTTGTCCTTTGGGGTACCCAAATAACTGTAGTGTATTGTAACTGATGAATTTTGAAAACCTAGTGTGTCTGGGCGAACTCCGAATCACGCAATAAGCATCGACGCTTAGGTTTCAAAATTCAGCCTTGCAAATAAACTTAACAGATAAGGTTAACTCGGCAAGGAGTACCCAGAAACTCCCTCCAAATGCTATTTACGGCGGCAAAATCTGCCTTGTGTGTGTGTGTTTTTTTAAACGACACTTCGAGAGAGCACCAGAAGTATAATGAAATTTCGGGAAGCTTGCAATTAGACCCAGTTAGTTCATCTACAATACCTGACTCTATTATAAAATATAGTCAGGGACCCTGACTATATTTTATAATAGAGTCAGGTATTGTAGATTAACTGGGTCTAATTGCAAGCTTCCCGAAATTTCATTATACTTCTGGTGCTCTCTCGAAGTGTTGTTTAAAAAAACACACACACACAAGGCAGATTTTGCCGCCGTGAATAGCATTTGGAGGGAGTTTCTTGTTTCTGGGTACTCCTTGCCGAGTTAACCTTATCTGTTAAGTTTATTTGCAAGGCTGAATTTTGAAACCTAAGCGTCGATGCTTATTGCGTGATTCAGAGTTCGCCCAGACACACTAGGTTTTCAAAATTCATCAGTTACAATACACTTAAGCAACTGACTGTAGTGTATTGTAACTGATGAATTTTGAAAACCTAGTGTGTCTGGGCGAACTCTGAATCACGCAATAAGCATCGACGCTTAGGTTTCAAAATTCAGCCTTGCAAATAAACTTAACAGATAAGGTTAACTCGGCAAGGAGTACCCAGAAACTCCCTCCAAATGCTATTTACGGCGGCAAAATCTGCCTTGTGTGTGTGTGTTTTTTTAAACAACACTTCGAGAGAGCACCAGAAGTATAATGAAATTTCAGGAAGCTAATTAGACCCAGTTAATCTACAATACCTGACTCTCGCTGACCTGAGCTGCGCATTCCAATTTCCACCAAGAGGGCTAAATAGGCATAGCAGCTCAGAAACTGCAGCGCTCCGAAGAGGAAAAATTCCGAGCCAGTCTCAGAGTCTGAGGCATTATTCTCCTAAAGTTTGCTTTCAGC